>NW_004955473.1:5280862-5390535 GCF_000276665.1 Chinchilla lanigera | reverse complement strand
CCCAGGAAGGCAGAGATGGTTCAACATGTGCAAATCAATAAATGTAATACAACATAACAACAGAGCCAAAGACAAAATTCACATGATCATCTCAATAGATACAGAAAAAGCTTTTGACAAAGCCCAACACTCATTCATGATAAAAAAAAAAAAACCCTACAGAAAATCAGGATGGATAGTCTTTACCTCATTCTGATAAAAGCCATCTGTGACAAACCAACAGCCAACACCATACTAAATGGACAAAAGCTGAAAGCTTTCACTCTAAAATCAGGATCAACACAAGGATGTCCACTATCACCACTCCTATTCAATATAGTTCTAGAAACATTAACCAGAGCAATTAAACAAGAGAGAAAAATGAAAGGAATCCTTATTCCTTAGGAAAGGAAGAAGTTAAATTATTATTTATTATTTATGACATGATACTTTTCATAGAAGACTCCAAAAACTCCACCAAAAGATTTCTAGATTTAATAACCAAATTCAGTAGTATAGCTGGATACAAAGTCTCCCCTAAAAAAATCAATAGCAGTCCTGGACACAAACAACAAACTCACTGAGAGAGAAATGAGGGAAACAACACCCTTCACAATAGCATCCAAAAAATGAAATACTCAGGAATCAATCTAACAAAGGAAGTAAAAGATCTACGTATTGAAAATTATAGTATTCTGAAAAAGGAGATTGAAGAGGATATCAGAAAATGGAAATATATCCCTTTCTCATGGATAGGAAGATTCAACATTGTGAAAATGGTCATATTACCAAAACTGTTAAACAGATTTAATGCACTCCTGATCAAAATAACATTAGCATACCTCACAGATCTAGATAAAACATTCTTAAAATTCATTTGAAAACAGAAGAGGCCTAGAATAGCAATGCAATCCTAGGCAACAAAGGCCAGGCAGGAGGCATCACAATCCCTGACTTGAAATTATACTACAAAGCTACTGTGATATAATCAGCATGGTACTGGCAAAAAATAGACCCTCGGATCAGTGAAACATATTAGAAGATGCAGATACAACTATAAACACACTCAGCCACCTCATCTTTGACAGAGGGGTCAAACATGTTCACTGGAAGAAAGATAACCTCTTTAATAAATGGTGCTCAAAAAACTGGCTTTCCACATGGTAAAGACTAAATCTAGACCCATGTCTATCACCATGCACTAAACTAAAGTCCAAATGCATCAAAGATGTAAATGTTGAAACAGGAACAGTAAATCTACTAGAAGAGAAAGTAGGTAGAAATCTTGAAGACATAGGGGTAGGCAGAGAGTTCATGAACAAAGCACAAACTGCACGGGAAATACTTAAAAGAATCAACACGTGGGATCTCATCTTATTAAAGTTTTTGCACATCAAAAAAAGTCACCAACAGAGTAAAAAGTCAACCCACATAATGGGAAAATAGTCAATTGTCACTCAGACAAAGGACTTCTATCTAGAACATATAAAGAATGGACAAAAATCAGGTCCCCAAATTCAAAGACCTAACCCAAAAATGTGCATCTGAGATAAATACATACACACTTTTCAGATGAAGAAATTCAAATGGCAAATAAATATACTGTAGTGGATTCACAACTCGTGGTAAACTAATAACCCCCAGCTGAACTGAGTAAGCACAGTGCTGTTGTGTGAGGCCCACCTGAGGATTGTTGCCAGCAGCATAAGAGACAGAACTGGAGAAGAAGTTAGGTTGTTGGGAACTGAGAGAGGCTGTTGTGAGCTGGGAGAAGCTGTAAGGACCGGTTAGTTTTTTTGCAGGAGCTCGTCGTGCTGGCTTTCCTGATGAACTTGGCTGTTTTCATCCTCCAAGGAGTTCAGCACCTTGTTGGCACTGAGAATAGCTTTGGTTCATTTTGGCGGAGCTCTGGTCCTCACATTGACCATTACTTTCTGGCTGCAGAGGGAAAGATGTTTCACTAGTCAGTCTCCTGGAGAAGCTTGTCATGTTGGCTTTCCTCATGGGAGCTCAGCTATCCTGATCATTGGAGGAGCTCGGGACCTCATTGCTGCTGAGGATGGCTGTGGTACTTTTCAGGGGAGCTCTGGTTCTTATTTTCAGCATCACTTCCTGGCTCCAGTGTAGATCCCTCAGCCTGCTAGCACAGATCCTTCATCCTGCTGGCACAGACTTTCTAGATTCCACCACCGGCTTTTGAGCCTTCCAGGGCAGGTCCATGAAATAGGCCTGCATGAGAAACTGTCATGGGCTCTGAGCCTCCAGATGGATTTGTGGGAGGCACTGTTATGAGTTCTAGGTCTTCAGCTGGACCCATGTGAGACATTTCCATGGGATCCAGGCCCTCGGCTGGATTCTCTGACATTTAGTGGATGGACAGATTTACTGCCCTCTCTTCTAAATGATTCTTTGGGTGACTATTATAAATAATCTTATAAAATATATGTCCTATATATTATATTGTTCACCTTGCAGTAAGCCCCTAAACACATATATGAACAAATGTTCAACATCATGATCATTCAAGAAATGCAAATTAAAACAACACTGAGATTCCATCTCACTCCAGAAAGAATGGATATCATCAAGAAATCAACCAATAACAAATCCTGGTGGGGCTGTGGGGAAAAAGGAACCCTTCTCCACTGTTAGTGGGAATGCAGACTGGTGCAACCACTATGGAAGTCAGTGTGAAGATTCCTTAAAAAACTAGAATTAGAGGCCCCATGTGACCCACCTATTCCTTTTCTGGGTATTTTCCCAGAAGAATTAAAAACATCATACCACAGGGATATATATGCACCCATGTTCATAGCAGCACAACGTATAATAGGTAAATCTTGGAAACAACCCAAATGCCCATCAACCGAGGAATGGATAAAAAAAAGATGTGGTATTTTTGTACAATGGAATACTGCTCAGCTATAAAGAAGTGCCAGCTCCGGGGATATAGCTCAGCGGCATAGGTGCTTGCTTGGCAAGCCTGAGGTCATGAGTTCGATTCCCGGTACCAAAAATAAATAAAGAAGGATAAACTCGAGGTAAATTGATGCAACTTGAGACCATACTCATAAGTGAAATAAATCAAACTCGCATAAGTAAACATTGTATTGTCTTCCTAGTGTAAGAAACTGAAGGAGTAAATAAGATCCAAAATATATAATAGATATTGTGAAAGGGAAAGAAACTGCTCAAAAGGAAAGAACAACTGGGATGGGAGAAAGGAGAAAAGAAGGAAGGGAAAAGAAATATATACATATATATATATATATGACAGGTAAGATAATTATATTACTAATTTGTATTAGTTCATTGAAATGGTTTGTGTTTATATTGTTTGATCAATTTTTCATGCCTATACCTTGTAATCTGAGCAGCTACTCTGAAGATAACAATACACAATATATTAACCATTGTTAATTTCCTATGATCTTATTTTGAAATTCTGTATCATTGTTTTTATTGTTTTTTTTCTCTTTAAAATAAAATTTAAAAAGAATGGAGCCCTCGGAGCCTGGTTGTTTGATCCCTTGGATGTTATCTCAGGCTACTTGTTTACCACCAGATCCATCGAACATCGATCCATGTCAGTCAGATTCTTCTTTAACAGCCGAGAAGTGTTGACAGCGCTTCTGAGAGATGCCCAGCAGCAGGGGGAAGACCCCTGATTTTTTAATGTGAACCTTTCCCAGTGATCTGTAAACGAGTTTTCCATCTCATTTTAGGGTGCTGTGTGCTTTGTGACCACTGGGAGGCACTGTTGGGCTGCAAGAAACCCAAAGAGGCCAGAGGACCACTTCAGTCCCAAACTTCTGGAGGTGAGAAAGCCCTGAGGAAGCTTGGAGGTTTCTAGGACTCTAGGATTTCCCTCCCTGACAGGAAAAATCTTTCCTATTCAAAGTCATGTTTGCCTCATGTTTGCTGTTGAGAAGAGTAGTGCAGAGAAACCAGGCATAGAGACGTAAAGGGCCCCTAGCTTCATCCTAGGCCCCAGTCCCTGGTGGAGGACCTGGGCCAAGTCATGGGAGGAGGGGGCTGAGCAGGAAAGGCCAGCGCTCTTGCCTTCAGGAGTTCTCTGGCATTTTTTTTGAAGGCTCTTTGACCTCAGAGAATGTGGTGTTGGGGGGCTGCAGAGCAGGCGGAGGACCCAACACAGAGTTAACAGCCCACCTGAAGATTTCCTGCCATGGTGGATGCGTTCCCTTTCTTTCCTGTTCCCACATGTATGGCATCCCAGGTTCTGTCTGTCTTCTGGTAGCCCTTGGATTTTTCCACTTCTTCCCAAGCTCTACTGCCCCCATCCTTGTGCAGGCCATCGTCAGCTCTCCTCAATGACTCTTAAGATAGGGATGTCAGGTAAAACATAAGATTTCTTATTAAACTGAATTTCGGATAAACAGAATCAGAAAAGTAGTCTGCCCTGTACAATATTTGATGTGTGCTTATACTAAAGCATTATTCTCTCCTCTCCTGAGGTTCAAATTTAAACTGGCAATCTGGGTTTCATTGCATTCATTTCTTGTCTTTTGTTTCTAAGCCTAGCAACCTGACTGAGAACTTCTCTGGCCACACCCCCCATAAAGTACAGAATGTGCTTGCAGAACTTCAGGTTTAACCATGTCGCTGGCCTGCTCACAGTCCAGGGATGATTCCTGATCGCCCAGGGATCAAGTCTAGGCCCTTTGAGCGGCCTACAAGGCTGTCACTCCCTTCCTAGCCGCCTCCCAGTTCTCACCTTCTCCCCGCATCGTTCACCCAAACCCACGCTATGCCCCAGCGTACCTTAAACAAGCCCAGGTACAGTGCAAACCTCCATCCAGCCCCCTGAAGAACTCAGACTCGGTCATCAAGCAGCCACCACCTCTTCTCGTGAAGCTCTTCCCCACATGTCCCTGCCTTCCCCGCGCTCCGGCCAAGCATGCCCTTTTACACTGTATAACAGTTCTTTATAGATAACTTGTTTAACAGCATCGAAACGACCTGCTTATGTGTCTGTCTGTCTTCCTCACTGCACTGTGGCTTTCTTCAAGGATGGCGTTTTGTCATCCCGGGGCACAGCGTGGCACATAGCTCAGAAGGAGGCGCTCAAGAAAAGTGTGAGGCATGAATGAATGGATGAATGACTGGAGGGAAGTGATTTCAAATCTGAAACGTACATGGGCCACTGAAAGTGCAGAGACAGTAGGAAACACCAGGGGGCAGAATAACCTTAATTTTCTTTGTTGTGTGTGGGGGTTGTGGCACAGCAAGCTGACTCCTGGCTTTTGGCTCTGTTCTCTAATTTCAAGAAGAGAACTTTCTATTGTTTTGTTTTTGTTTGGTTTCGTTTGGTTGTTTTATTTTTAAATCATGGAAACACGAAACAGGAAAGGACCTTAAAAAAGCATTTGGACCAATCGTCTGCTTTCACGTATTAGAAAGAAGCCTTTCTATTCCTAGCTACTTTCAGGTAGTTTAAAATACACTTGTTACAGGTAAATCACAGAGAGGCTGGGAAACTTGCTGCATGTGAGATGGCAGGTGAACAGTACAAGGAGGGCTGGAGCCCCGAGCTTCAGAGACACAGCCCTGCGAGGGAGGTGCCGTCAGGACCCTGCAGGTGGGGACCAGGTACAGAGAGGCTGTCACCTGGCTGGGTCATTGGGGAGGGAGCAGTGAGGGGTGCTATTTATAGGTGGCCTTGGGGCGCCCGTCACTTTGACTCCCTGTGGGAAGCCTGTCTGTTCTGGCCGGGCCCATCCACGTCTAGGTTGACTTCTGGGCTGGCCCTGGGTATCTAGATCCTCAGTACCCAACTCAGCATGTGCTCATGGCCTCAAAGGTTCCGTGAATCCCAGGGGAACTGCTGAGCTCTGCGACTAGTACAAATAGGGCCTGGATGAGGGTCCCCTGGGGTGCAAATTTAAGAGGCGTCTGCCCACTCTCAGGGCTGTGCAGGTGCATGGTCAGCACCCAAGAGAGCACACCTCAGGACGCTTGGTGACCTAAGGGCCTCATTTGCTTTCTCCAGTCCTGACCATAGGGATAACATTTCCAACTGACGCCTTATCTTCCATTCCTCCAAACGCGAGGCCAGCCTGGCCATTGGGGAGGGGGGGTCAACTTGGAAGCAGGGGTCACCGGAGCTCCTTGGAGGAAGCTAGAACGGATTGTAGATAACCCAGGCCTGTGTCCCACCCATGCAACGTGTACAGTCTCAAATCTGCAGATGTACAGGCATAATGATTTTCTTTTTCTGCAGTCGTTACCCCCATCTTGGCAGGATTCTGGAGGTCTCCCCATGTCAGAGTGCCCTAATGTGGAAGAAGCTAAAGCACCACTACTTCTTCCAGTCAACCCTTCCCCCCACTTACATACCCTGCTCTCCAGCAGAATCCCCGAAGGCCTTTGCTCCTGGGGTCCCCAGGCCCAACAGCCAGTCCTTTTGGACAAAATAAGGTAAGACAATTCAAGCATGCTGCCTTCTGCCTCGTCCGGTTAGCCTGAGGACAACACAAGAGGCCGCTGCCTCTGCTCATTTCCCGGCCCTCTCTCCACGTTTTCTTTGGTTTGTTCTCATACAAAGGCTCAGGGCAGAGCCACAAGTCTGCCACCCAAGCAAATGTCCAGCTAGGCATGAGATACCGTTCTTTCCTCTTCACGCCGCCCCCCCCAATGGCATTCTCTTGGAACTTCTCACCTAGCAGGGGCCCTGGAGAGGGGGAGGCCACGACAATAGGACAAAATCTGCTGGCCACAGAACCCTCACTCCACCACCGCCTTTTGCTTATATAGCTGGGGTGGGGGGAATAGAGTGGGTTCCGGAGGCTTTGGGGGGCAGGAATGGGACCATAACCTGTGCAGCTAGGCAAACACGCTACCACTGAGCTACGCTTCAGCTCTTTTAACTTTTATTTTGAGACAAGGCCTCCCTAAATTACCTAGGCAGGTCTGGAACTTTTGATCCTCTTCCCCCAGTCTCCAGGGTAGCTGCAGTGACAGGCATGCACCACCACACCCAGTTCAGGAGCCATTAATAAGCCTAAGGGAGCCTTTGGGCCTCTATTGTTGGAAGTTCACTGGAAGTTCTCTGTTACGGCTTTTCCTCAGCTTTGAGCCCTACTTGCCAGTTCTAGCGTCCACAGCAGACCCACTCACATCCTGTTGAATGTCAGTTGTATCAATTGTATAATTTTGTATACCTGGCCTCCAAATCCCAAGGACCGGACACAAAATGAGTGTTCCTTATTGACCTCGGCTATTTTTAATTGGATGGAAATGAGGCTTAGCATGCCAGGTTGCCAGGAGAGGAGAAAGAGATTAGCAGGGATTCATTCCCATATCTGAGGCACCTTGGGCTAGAGAAAGAACAATTCCCTGTCATTCATTGCATGCGTGCCTCTTGCAAGTCATGAACCTCTTCCAGCCTCAGTTACCTCGTCTGGAAGCTGTGTAACCCAACATTTCAGGAATGTACTGAAGATTAGATGAGATTATATACAGACACCCTATATTAACTGGAAAGCCCCGCTCAAAGGAGAAGGGCTTATTATTCACCCATTAGAAGAAAATCCCTCCTCTCCAAGACCTTGCTGGGATTGGGGATCAACTCAAAATAGATCATGACAGAGGGTCAAGCTGTAGGAGGCAATAGAGAGCAGTGGTTAAGAGCAGGGCCTTAGGAGCTGGGGATTTAGTTCAGCGGCACAGCGCCTGCCCGGCAAGATCAAGGTCATGAGTTCGATTCCTGGTACCAGAAAAAAAAAAAAAAGATCAGGGCCTTAGAATCAGAAAAGTTTGGTTTCCAGCCATGTTATATGCTCGTTGTGCAACTCCAGGCAAGGCACTTCCCTTTTCTGAACCTCAGTTTCCTCAGGTATAAAATACAGATAGTAACCATACTTCCCTCTTGATTGGAGAGAGATAAAACAGCGTACAAGCAAACTGAGATGGCACATGGCTTGGTAGGAGTGGAATACAATACATACTGGTTGTAGCTAGTGCCCTTAGCAAATGAGCAGGCATCACAAAGGGAAGGAGTTAGGGAAATTTTCCTGGGGGAGGTTAGGCTTCAGCTTGAATGAGGAAAGGGGTTTGGAATATCAGATGGAAGAAGGTGCTTGTAGGTAAATCTTGCCAACAGTAAGAAAACAAAACAACACCCCTAACACACACACACACACACACACACACACACACACTCTTCAGGTTCACATCCGTCCTTTCTCGTGGATGGTCTAAAGAGATGGTCATGCAAGTGGCATGACCCAAGAGGGGCACACCAGTGAGAAGCCATGGGGCAACCTCTTACTCCTGATAAAATTCAAACTGTCTCATGAGGCAGCAGAGAAATACTTGAGCCAAGCCATGCTGTTGGCCTCTTACTTTGTGACCCAGGTTGCCCATGAGGCCCTGGGCTTGTCCCTCCAGCCTTCCTTGATAATCAGCGCTTGAGACTATGCCTGTTGGCCATTTGTGGATGAATGCCTGAGCCCTCTCTGGTTGCTGGTATGCATTTCAGTGGAAGTTTTATAGAAACAACTGCCTTACCTCACAGTGTTTCCCAATGGTTTAGCAGCTGGAGTTCTTTTCTTACTTTAAACTTCACTGGATCATTGAGCAATTAAATAGTTTCATTTGCTGTATCTGAGGACCCAAGAAACACAGGTTGCATAGGTCTTAACACCAGGATTAACAGGTTCACACTTAGTCTTCAGGGCAAGCTGGGTCTGAGCAAGAACAGCTGGAGGCTCATTTGCTTTCAGTCATGGTAGGACAAAAATGATATACCATGTTCTTTTCTCTGCCACCTGTGTATTAGTCAGGAGAGGCTGGGTTATGCTACAGTAACATAGAAACCCTGAAGCAACAGTGGGCTAACAGGAAAGGCTTCCTTCTTGTTCACATATAGTCTGGTGCAGACTGGGAGACAGATAGGTAAGTTATCTGTAAAAAATGTCCTCTGAGAGCTCCAGCACAGAGGAAGAGACATGAATAAAAAGCACATAGTCTTAGCTCTGGCTGCTATAATGAACTACCAGAGACTGAGTGGTATGAACACGATTTATTTCTCACAGTTCTGGAGGACAGGATGTCCACCGTCAAGGCATTGGCAGACTGACGGTCCAGGGAGGGCCCTCTTCTGGGCTGGCAGGTGGCTAACTTCTCATGGTGTTCTCACATGGTGGACAGAGATAACTAAGTTTCAGGGTGTGGTGGGAGGGTCATTCAGTTCAAAACAGTACACCAATGCTCAACTGCTCTGGTCCAGAAATGTCACATACTACTTCCCATTGACTTTCTAGGTCAGAAATCATCATGTGTATTTGCCATGGTACCCACTACATACACTTGTAATCCTAGCACTCTGGGAGACCAGCATAAAAGGATTGTAATCTGGGTAATTTAGTGACTTAGTGAGATCCTGTCTCAAAAAAATATTAAAAAGGGCTGGGAAATGTAGCTCAGTGCAAAGGCCCTAGGTTCAGTCTTCAGTACCACAAAAGCAGAATTCATCCCTTGACCTAAACTTAATTGCAAGGGAAGCTCAGAAATTTAAGGGAACAAAAGAATATTTGTTGAATATAGTACTCTCTGTACACTGTCCCCTGGGCTGAGTCACACAGAAGAAGATAGTATCAAAGGTCAAAACAACAGTTCAGTGATATCAGGTAGGAAACACGTACCTGGGACTGTCTGCCATAGGTTCCAGGAGGCAAGGTCTAGAACCTGACTCTGAATAGGATTCTTGTTGGAAATGGAGCAAGTAGAGAAGGTGTCCCTGCATTTGGTGTCTTTTGAGATTCACTCTTGTCTCCTGTCCAGAGTGTAAAGTGAAGCATTTTGCCACAGATATACCAATAGACACTCAGGGAATTCTGATGTATCAGGCAGAGGCCATTTCTTAAAGTCGGTACTGAAAGTTTCTCCCTAAAACTATGTTTCTTCTTTCTAACAATCATTCCGTACTACATACAAATAGGAAAAGGGCTACTAAAATGATGCCAAGTGGGAGTCTTTAGGCACCTGTGTTCATCAAGAGACAAGCCTGATGTGTAAGCTGCACAACCCTGGTTGACTTTTTTTTTTTTTTTTTTTTTTGGTTTTTCTCCGGTACCGGGAACCGAACTCACGACCTTGCACTTGCCAGGCAGGCGCTTTTGCCGCTGAGCTAAATCCCCAGCCCACCTGGTTGACTTCTGATGTGCTGGAGAATCTACTCTTCTCAACAGATGAGCTTGGCTGCCTTCAGTGCCTGTTGGCAGCCAATGCAGCAAGCCCCCGCCTCACGGCCCAGCCTCTGCTTGAATGAGTGCAGAGTGTGACTAGGTGAAGTCCGAGACACAGAAGCTTTGCTGTTCTGAAATATCCACAGCCGTGACTGAAAAATGGGTGGGTGCCACCTCTTTGTCCTAATAGAATGTAGAGGATTCGGCGGTGTGCTGTGGTACATGGTCTTAGGAATGATCTCAGTGGTGTGAGATTGTTCATATCTCAGGTCCATTCGAAGGCTTCCCTTCCAGGCCTTATAGAGCCTGGCATCATCAGTCCACACCTGCTTCTCCGTCAGCAGACCAGGCAAGCTGGCCTCCATTCCATTCCAGGGGACCCACTGCCCCTGCTGCTCCGGGGGTTTTGCTCATGATATGCTCTCTGTCTGGAATGTTCTTCCCCCAGATCTTTGCAGTTTGTGCCCTCATCTTTCAGGTCTCAGCTCAGGTGCCACCAGCTTAGAGAGGTCTGAATGCCCTGCCCACCCGAAGTCACAGTCTCCCATCTACCGCCCCCAGCCCTCAAGAATACGTAGACAGTACTCTCTATCACCACTCAGTTCTTTTCCTTGTTAACAATGATCACAATCTTCACCCACCTCGTTCAATTGTTGACTTCTTTATGAATGGCTTGGATGTGATTTCTCAGGAACCTTCTAGACTGTGAGTTTCCCAAGGACAAATAGGGACTAAAGTCTCTATAGCCTGTCTCCTTCACAGTAGGGAGGGGGTAGTGCTGAGTCATGTTTGAGAATACTCGAGTCCTAAGACAGTACTAGTAAGTTACCAAAACCTTGGGTGAGGGTCACTCATGAGATTTAACGGAGCACCTACTGTGTTCAAGTTTATTGCTATGTTCTAGAGCTCTAGGCTGTCATATCCCTGCCTGCCTTATTGGAGCTTCCAGTTTCTATGGACAAAATGTTACTCCTAGCATGAGTAATGATATCACTACTTTAAATTTTCATTATCATCATCCTGGCAGCAATAGTAATAGCTGATACTTATATTATTTTTACATTTTTTATTGCTGCATGTTTGCTATACATAGTGGTTATCTTCAGCTTGGAAGTTTGATACACATACATATGCTATCTTGATTATGCCACCACCTTTAATTGTCATCACCATCATCCTGATAGCGGTAGTAATAGCTAACACTATACTATGCTCTCACGTTTTGTGCTGGACACAGGGAGGGGAGATAGCGATCCTCTCTAGAGATCCTTACTGTCTAGAAATAACAATACAAATAAAAAGTGACATTTATATAGTGCTTATTTTGTACACCTTCCACCTATAAACTGTTTTAAGTCTCACAGAGGCCCTCCAACGTAGGCACCATTGTCATTCCCATTTTTACAGCAGAGGATACTGAGGCTCAGAGAGGTCAAGTAAGTTGCTTGAGGTCACACTGCTGGTAAGTGTGAAATGAGCTATTATTAGTCACTAACCTGGGGAATTCCCCTGTTTCTGTTGTGGTTGTTGTTGACCTAGGCTGCTTAGGAAGTGCTACATCAATTCCTACTGCAGTGTAGCTCCTGTCTGCTGACAGTTGTGGTAAACAAACAATGCCCTAGATACTGATGAGTTTTCTCATTGATTTTGTACACGATTGAGTAGTTTTGAACCTCAGTCCGTGAGGCCCTTCTTCAAGAGTGAAGGTTGCGGTAACTGAGCTTGGCAGGAAAGTCATGTATACGAGAGCTTTGCTTCGTTCTAAGTTAGGCTGTCACACAGCTAGTTTAGCAGATTTTTTGTAGGTTATTTTCCCAAACACTATGCCTCTCCCTCAGGAGAGCTGAGAATGTGTTACAGCGCAAATATCATCCTATTTTATACAGTACTCACAAGTAACTGAAGTCAGAATTCACTCATTCATCCAGCAAAGTCTTCTTGAGCACCAACGAAGTGCAAGGTACTATTCTTGGTCCTGGGTTAGAGCAGTGAACAAAACAGTCTAAAGGGCCCTGCTCCCATGGTACAGATGATGGAATAAAGAGAGAGAGAAAGCAAAAAATATCATTGGATGATAAATGCCATCTGAGAAAAATAAAGCACAGAGCGGGAACAGGGCGAGCAGAGAATGGGTACGATTTCAAATAAGGTGACCAGGGCAGGCCTTACTGCGAAAGTGACTCATCAGCAAAGCTCTGAAGAGGGTCGGGATGGCTGGTGAGGCCTTAGCACTGGTCTAGCTTGCTGTAGATGGGTCTCTTTTTCAGGTGTCTGGTTGCATTTGTCAGTGACTGGGCGGGTGGCTGTCTACCAGCTGCCAGCAACTAGGCCCAAGGCACCCACGCATCCCACTGGGAAGGAAGGGGATGAGCACAAGCCACAAGAGGCTCCTGAAAGTCCTAATAGGGCAAGCCTCTTCCTCCAGCACCTTCCAGATTTCCTTCTGCTATCACTTGTCCTTCATTTTTGCACTCTTAGTGTGAGGGCAGCCCGGGTGTAGGCCTCCCCGCCTCTCACCCTCTGGCTCTGCAGTCTTATCCCTGCTGAGAGTTGCAACATTTGCACTAAAGTGGTGTTTTCCAGGCTCAGTGTGTGCGTGTATGCACGTGCGTGCATGTGTGTGCAGTGTGTGTGTGTGCGCGAAGGGAGATGTATCTCACTCTCACATTTTATGGATTCATGTTGACTTTTGCTCTGAACATAGGACTGATGCGGTTCTTTGATTCAGTCAGTGGTATTGCATGGAGTTACAAGCCTGCCTCTTGCGTCAGATAGACTTGAACTTGATTATTAGCCCAGCCATACCTCTGTTGTATGGCCTTAGACATACGCCTTTGAACCTCTCTAAGCATTATTTTCTCATCTTTAGGGTGAGACCACAGTTCAGGACTTTGCTGATGGTGTTATCAAGATTAAATAATGGCAAGATCATTTTTGTAAGTAAGGCCTCTAGAACTGGGCCTGGTACGCGGTGGGTAGTCTATAAATGACACCCGCTGTTACTACTCATTAGCAAGGCCTTGCTGAGCACTCTCTGTGTACTGGGCATGGTATAGGTGCTGGGAGAGCTAGGGAGATGATTCAAAGATGAATCAGACAAGGCCCAACTTGGGTATGTTCCTCACCTAGACACTGCTGCCCAAATCCAGGCGCCTCATCCAGGAGATCTCTCACCTGGGTGTGTAAGCGCCTGGTGTGGAGCCCACAGGGACCAGGCCAGAGAAAGGTGCTGGCTGGCTTGGTGGCAACATCCGTGCTCCACCCCAGCAGGCCTGCCACAAAAGGACACTCTGGGTGCAAGGGCACCCTGCAGGGCATAGCATCCATTTCCAACTGTGTGAGGGGACAGAGGGCCCAGTGCCAGGGAAAGGAGCATTTCTGCAAGCCCGGCCCAGCTTGGTGGAGGAGATCTGAACGGGGTCAGCACTTGTCTGTTTATCCTCCTCAGTTTCTTGGCCATCCGCAAAGCATCCATGCTCTACCTAGTTTTGAGAAGTGGCTTCCTCTCCCTGCCAGAGACACTTCTTATTTTGTATTCCCTTCTTTTTGCCACCTGCCCATTCCCCAGTGCGCGTCTCCAGTTGCTGCTAGCCTCAGTGGTCAGGTGATCTCCATGCTGGCGAGGAGGCCCACTGGATCATGACAGTCTACCTTCCTGGCCCGTTGAGAGGAAGCGAGGTAAGGGAGGACGTGACCTCTGTCCTGGCTGATGGATCATGTTAGTTCATGCAGGAGGGTGTTGTGGAAACCCGCGGGCCATTCAGCGCACAGCCCCACACTCAACTATACAGCCTAAACTTTCTGTTGTCCAAGAAGGGAAGAAGGGGAGTGAGGGCCACAGCCGGGGAAGTGACTCTGGATAGACTTTGAAGGAGAGGAGGGCTTGATATGGGGTGGGCAGACTCTATCCCAGGCCCAGTGCAATGTGATCAACTGTCTACAGGCTGGTGGCAGGGACGGGCAGGCAATGAGGAGTGAAGGAGATCTTCCTCGTGTCTGGGAAAGAGGTCCTGTACCCAAAGTGGGGGCTGGGGCTGGAATGGAAAAAATGGCTGTAGAGGCTGTGGGGATAGTTCTCTCTCTCGCTCTACTCTCTTTTTAGCCCTTATGTTCTTCACTCCCCCACTCTCTTTCCCTCCCTTATATGATCTCTTCACTTCTTCCTCCTTTCTTCTGAGTCTTAGTTATTTCATCTACAAAATAAGGGTGCTCATAATGGAGGCTGGTGATACTGCTTCTCCAGCCTTGCATTCCAGTTTGGAGGTGGGATTCCATCAGAACTGCTCTCTCAGGGGTTGCGCTCTGAGGTCTGGCCTGGGCTCCCATAAGGTATGCTCCCTAAGCAGAGGCCCCAGGGCCAAGGCCCTGGGTTTCTTGCTCCTGCTTGCTGGAGGTTGTGGACAGACCTGTTTCACTTCTCACCGAGACTGGAGGCAGGCGAGGATGCCCAGTCTAGACACTGCTTTGCTTCCGGAACCAAATGGCTTCCTCTCAGCATCACAATCCCTTTAAGATGAGAGAGAAGCTAGAAGAGAAGATCTTTGATGTTGTTCAATTGAGAAATACATCAGGAGGGAGCAAGCCCGGAAATGCCAAAGTGAAGGGCTCCACAGTTAGCTGCAGTGGTGGGGCCCAGCCTGGACTTTGTTTGCTGATGGAAAATGTCCCCTGACATAAACACAGGCAGAGAGGGGAGGGCAGTAACAACATTCAGTCCCCAAACAAACAAAACAGGAATGAGACCTGCCTTGTATGGGGGACGGCTCTTGCTGCGCTCATGTAGCTCAAGGGGCCTTCACTGTGGAATTTCCTGCTGTAAGCATGATGGATTTTCTATTCTTGCCCTCAAATGAACACTGACCTTGGAGCCCAGTGAGTGGCCAGTGGGGACTCAGCAAGGTCCTCTGGGAAATGGGCCAGAGGGGCAAGCCTCCATTTTTGAGTCCAACCTATGGTGAGTGCTGCTGCAACCCTCAAAGCTCTGCGAGCTCCTTGCCCTCAGGAACCTGGAGACTCTGGAATCACTCCATTTCTGCCTGCTTTTGGACTACTCCCCTTCACACGCCAGATACCCCAGCCACACCAGCTGCATCCCTGCTTTCCTTGAGGGCCCGGGCATTCTCTCCATTTCTGCTTATTCTATTCCTCACTTGGACCACCCTGCCCTCACCCCATTTCTGCTCAACCAAGAGCCAGTGTGGCAGAGTGGTCATGAGCGTGGAATCTGGCTAGGTCTGATTCTGGGCTTCATCACTGCCCTTGGGCAAGTCACTGAACCTCTCTGTGCCTCCATTTCCATATCTCTTAAATGAGGATAATGGCACTTAGTTCACAGGATTGTGGTAAGTCCTAAATGTGTTACTATTTGCAATGCCATGGAAATAAAGTGTTAGAAATTAATACATAAATCATATCTGCTTCCAAGTTCAACTTAAACACCATCTCCTCCACAAAGCTTTCCTGATCCACTCCAAGGGAAATGTTCTCTCCCCTCTCTAATTTCCCACACCCTTTCAGCTGAAGCTTTCCTGGGGAACTTACTACTTGGTGTCAAAACTGTGTGTGGGGCTGGGGATTTAGCTCAATGGCAAAGCACCTGCCTGGCAAGCGCAAGGTCATGAGTTCGATTCCTGGTACCGGAAGAAAAACAAACAAACAGTGTATGTACATGTATCAGCTACCTGAGGGCTAAGGCACCCCCAGTAGGTGCTCAATAAATCCTTGGTAAATAAATGGAAGTGACAAGGCCCACAGGGGCAGTACAGCTGCTCTTCAGCCCTAGCTGGCCTCCCACAGGAAGGTGAGGGACTTGACCCATCCCCTGTGAGTTATGATCAAGTCACACACATCTCAGGCCTTCTGTGAATACTGGCAAAGTTTGGCAAATTCAGCAGGGCACAGAGTGAAGGGATCCAATAGGAATACAACGAAAGCCATATGTGTAATTTTAAATTTTCCAGTACCTACACTGAAAAAATTAAAAAATGGGTGAAAATGGTTCTTTTTCATCCTCTAAAGAGCACTGTATAAGTTGCTGAGAAATTTTTTTTCACAGTGTTATTGCATATATACGGTTGACATGAAGTAAAGTGCACATATTTAAAGTATAGTTTGAGGGCTGGGGTAATACTCAATGGTGGAGCATTTGCTTATCATGCATGGGACCACGAGTTTGATCCCAAACTCCTCAAGCATACAGCTTGATATGTGTGTTGGTACCTGTAAACCATCACCACAATCAAGATAGTGAGCACTTTCATCCCCCAGAAAAGATTCCTCAGGCCCCTTTGTAACTTTATGTATTTAACAGTATATTTTACTTAATATATCCAAAATGTCATTTTGATATGTAATCAGCATAAAAAGCAATAATGAGATACTTTACATTCTTTTTTCATATAAAGTGTTCAAATTCTGTTGTGCATTTTATACTCAGAGAACTTCCTCTTTTGCACTGGCCACACTTCAAGTGTTCCACAGCCTCATGTAGCTGGTGGCCATGGATCTGGACAGTGGAGATGTAAATGATCTCTAAGAACTTTCCCTCTATGGTTTCCATGTGTCCCCGGAAGTTCCTGTGTGGGAACATTAATTTTCACTGTGGAGTGTATGAAAGCGGGACCTAACAGGAGGTGTCTAAGGCACAAAGGTTCCACTCTCATGAGTGGATTAAGGCCTTCCTATAGGGCTAGGTTAGCTCTGGCAGGAATGGCTTAGTTCTTGCAAGAGCAGCTTGTTTTATAAACAGGCTCTTTTGCATGTGCTCATTTGCCCTCTTGCTATGCAATGCCCTCTACCATGAAGTAATGCAGTGCTAACGCCTTCAAGCCCTGAATGAAAGCTGTCACCATGCCCATAGACTTGCCAGCCTCCAGGACCATGCGCCAAGTAAATTGGTTTCTTTATAAGTTACATAGCCTGCGTAATTTTTTTATAGCAACAAAAGCAGACACCATCTCTCACAACAAAGGGTTTTGTGTGTCTGTATCTCTTGAAATAGTTCTCATCTTTGGTCTTCTGTCTGTGGACCACTTGAGGTGGCCCTCTCTAGATCAGTACCAGCTGTTTGGTGCACACTTAGAGGGTGGTGAGCAGGCTACTTCCTAGCGTTCAAGGCAGCTGGAGTCAAGTCCAGTTGTTGCTGCTGTCTGCACACCATGGGGCCTGGCCTCCACTGCAGCCTGCTGTCCAGACTTGTAGTCACCACCAGCCCAGTTTGGCTGAGGCATTTGCACAGGGACCTCTTGCTAGGATGGATCTTATGTGTTCCTCCAATGACCTATGTGTGAAAATGATAAAGAGTTGATCCTCAGGGTGGTGCTATTGGGAGATGGTGGAACATTTAAGAGATGGGATGTGGTGGGAGGTCTTTAGGTCATTGGGGGCATGCTTTCAAAGAGAACTGTGGGACCCCAATCTCTTCCTCTTGTTCTTTTTGCTTTCCAGCCATGAAGAGAGCAGTTCGTTCTACCACGCAGTTCTGGGCTATGATTTGGGCAACAGGTCCAAAACAATGGAGCCAACCAATTAAGGATCAGCACTTTTAAGACCGTGAGCCAAAATAAATCTCTTCTCTTCTTAAGATGATTATTCAAGCATTTGTTATAGTAACAGAAAGCTAACTAACACACTTCTCCTTGGAACCCCTCTCATATAATAGAATTTCAGAGCAGGCTCTATCTAGATAGGGTCATTTCTGTAACTGACAGAATTAAGGCAGGTCAGGTTTAAGGTGTGTTACTATTAATAAAGTATCAAAGTTTACAAATAAATGACTTTGTATTATTATGAGTTTGGATTTAGGATTCTTCTTATTGCAAACAAAGGTGGAGTTAAAGCTACCCCTGGTATAAGGTTACTTTCTCTCAACAGGCTTTTTTACATGGGAAAGAAAAGGGCCAGGGGCTATAGCATTTTTTTGTGCTGGGAATTGCATATGACCTTAGCTTATGCTGAAAACCTCAACACCATAAAGGATCACTAAAAGATGTGTCCATGATTACTACAAATTGAAGAGAGACATTATCGTATCCCAAGTATGTTCATGGAAGCATGCTTAGATCATGTTACAATGCAGAAGAGATTGAGGGGTAATGGAATTGGGTACCAAGGCAATAAAAAAGGGAGAGTCTTTAAAGTGAGAGACCTCAGTTTGTCTGGGGCCCAGTGCTGTTCACAGAAGCACCTATACAAGACTCAGAAGCTAAGTAATGCCCAGTATGACCTGACAGGGCAAGAAGGCAAGCTCACTTTCCAGACCCAGGCACCCTCAGGTCCTCTTTCGGAAAAGGTGAGAAAAGAGGTATGGACAATCACCTTGTTGCCTTTAGGCCTAAAGGGTGTGCTGCTATAGATGGAAGGACTTGCCTGCTTTCCTGTGGCTCAGGGAGGGTCGTTAACAGTGGCGGGAGCTGCCTGGAGCCCTACAACTCCTAACCTCTAGAATGGCTATTTGGGGCCCAGGGGAAGCTGCAGCTTTTGCTTTTGCAGCTGCAGCGGCAGTGAAGAAAGCAGGAGGGCATCCTGAAGCGGGAAATGCCTATCAGTGTCATCCCCAGCTGCTTCCGGTTTCCTCCTTCAAGGATTCCACAGCGTCTCTGTATCCCCGCCAACTCCTCTCCCCTGTCCAGGTTCTGGCAAGCAGCTGCGCATCTCCCTCAGGGCCCACGCTGGTCCTCTGAGGAACTGTCAGATCCCCATTGTTCTTAGGGCTTCTCCGGCATTCCTTTGGCTTCTGAAGGGAAATGCCTGAAGCTTCACCCCCACCTCAGAGATGCTTGGTCTTATAGTCACCAGCATTCCCGGCCTCTCAAGGACACTTCTTGAAATAATCTGGCTGGGCTGGCCACACTAAGGACATCTGCTGGAAGCCAATGACGAAATGTGAGGGGCTAGATAGACTCTTGTGCCTCAGGCTCACCTAACCCAACCAGCCATCTTTGCCCTCTCCATCCTGAGCATGAACACAGTTACCCACACACACAGTCCCAGGCATCCCTACACCACCCATGACTGCACAGGTGCACACATGCCCACCAAACCCATTCTTCAGGGGGTGCCATCAGGTGTGGCAGGCCACAAGCTATTTTTGCTGTGAATGTGGGATTGGGTCTCTTTCCAGAAGCCTTTCCTGGTTGATAAGGAAAACTTTCTGTATGGACACTGCCATGTCTTCACACACTGTGTGCCAAGCTCAGAGGCCCTGGGAATGTAGCAGCGAACACAACAGACAAAGCCTTTACCTTCTTGTCTTAGTTATTTTCCTAGTTTAAGAGACAAAATACCCAACATGTAAGGTTAAATGGGGAAAGGTTTATTTAGCTCACACTTTGTAGAGGTTTCAGTCCATAATCTTCTCTTTCCAAGGCAGGGTGGCGTGGCAGAGGGGCATCACAGAGGAGAAACAGTTCATGGTGGGCAGAAGTTAGCAAAGCAAGGGATCTTAGCAGCTTCTTTCTGCCCCTTTTCTATTCTATCTAGGCCACTGGGATTAGGGTGGGTGCCAAATCAATGAGTGGACTGATTCAGTAATCACACACCCCTAACACTAGCACCCTTAATCTTAGCACTGCACTGTGAATCAATCACACACTGTAGATTCAGCCACCTATAAAAAAGCTCCACCTGTGGCCGCTTGAGGCTTTGATGGGACATCTAAACACAAGCTATAACACTTGAAGTTTATGTCCTCGTGTGGGGAGAGGATATCATACAAAGAAATGAAACATATACTATAATACAAGGTACTGGGTGGAATGGATAAAACAATAGAAGCTTCAAAACTTTTAATATGCTGTTTCCCTGCTCAAGAACCAACCATGATTCACATGTGCCTGTGACACTGAGAAATGTCAGCCCACAGGGAACTAAATGAGGGACCAAGGTTGATTTAAGCAGGATAGACTACAGCTAAAAGCAAGTCCTTGACTGTCAAGAGGTGTGACTTCAGGGTGTGAGCATGGTATGTGGGGAAGTCTTTGAACACTGACCTGGCCAGATGCAAGTCACAGGGCCAGTAGGCTCAGACTAGGCCCAACGCAGGAATGCAGAGGAGTCAATGGGGGCCTAGCAGGGCCCCACAGGGAAAGTAGGTGGCTGCAAGCCTGGCTATCACTACAGTGGAACTGTCCCTACTATTTCCTCCCTCAGTGGCTGTTCAGGAAGCTGACAAGCCCAGCAAAGGAGTTTCCATTCTAGGCCTGGAAGGCCCAAGCCAGATCTGCCTGGGTTGCAGTTGTCCCTAGTATTGGCAAGGCCTGCTTTTCCCTTTAGGCTGGAGTCCAGCCACTTTGGGCAACATTTGGGAACTCACCTAAGAATCCCTGCCTTAGGCCCCATCGCTGCCCCTACCATCACCTTAGCCCTTCTCCAGGAGACCTACAGCGTCTGGATACTGGAGGCTAGGGCTCTCCCAAGAGGCAGGGAACCCAGCACTCAAGCCTCAAAGCTCTGCTCTTTCTGAGCTTCCAGGACATACATAATTTAGTTTGATGTTGGGATAAGGATCCAGTGACAGCCAGTTATTGTAATCACCTGCACTACAAGAGCCCTCAGAGACCATTCAGACCTTCATTTCCTAGATAAGGAAACTGAGGCACAGAAAGGAAGTGGTGTGGTCCATGATCAAGAGCCACTGAGTGGAAGGAGGGGAGGGCCATAGTTTGAAGGAGACTCAATGCTAAGGAAGAAAGTACTGTGAGGCAACTAAGACTAGAGTTCTTCTAAGCACAGTTTAAAGAGTTGGTCCAAGCAACACTGGAGGAAGTATGGGAGTAGCCCATGGGAGTGCACAACAAATATATCCTAAGTAAATAAATGGAACTGATTCTTGCTGGAAGGATAGGGAAAGGACTGGGCCCAGCGGGTACTCAGTCCTGCTCTGGGTCCCAATCAGGGAGATTAGAACAGCAAGTCTGAGCTTTCTTCCCAAAGGCAAGTAAGGTGACAGAAGCTGCGGTGGTGGCAATGGGAGGGGAGTAGGCAAGAGGGAGGCACACCCCATCCTTACTTGGGACAAAGAGCTCCCTTCTTGTCTCCCCGCTACCTTCATTTTTTTGTTTGCAGTGTCAGGGATGGAACCCAGGGCCTCATGTACCCTACAGATGTGCTCCTGAGCTATAACCTCAGCTCTTTTTTCCCCTCAATTTTTGAGTGCTTGCTTGATACCAAGCACAGTCAGACACATATGTGCATGCACAGAGAGCATTAACATACGCGATCCCTATGAAGCAGGTACTATCGGTAGCTCCATTTACAGATGAGGACACTGGTCCTGAGCAGTTCAGTGCCTTGTCTGTCAGCTCACACCTGATGAGTGGCAAAGCTGGGATCAGAGCCCAGGTCATCTGGTTTTACTGTTAGGCTCCCCACGGGGAGGCTAGACTGTCTTCTGCCTGAGAATGGCAGCTTGTCGTGAAGCTGCTGCCCCTGCTGGTCAAAACGACACTCACTCACAGCCACCTTGCCCAGAAGTGGCACAGGAAGGCATAATTTGGGGTTACCAGACTTCTGTACACCTCCACGGCACCTCGAGCTGTCCTGTGACCTGAGGTGCCTCCCTTCTGGCCTCCTTGAGAAATGGAAGTTCTACTAAACTTTTAGCCCCAGTGAAGGTTTTTCCATGAGTGTCTCTGAACTTTGTAGGTTCAGCAGGGCCCTAAGAAAGGCGGGATCAGGGTAGAAAAGTATGAAGGGATGCAGGAAGGGAGATGTATAGAGAAGTCTGTCATTACCAATTCACTTAGTGCTTATTAAGCACTTACTGTGTGCCTGCGTAGGGCCATTGGGTCCCAGCATTAAATCAGAGAGGCCTGTCTCTATAGTCACAGAACTCAGAGCTTAGAAAGGGAGACTAACTAGCACACAGACTACAAAGAAGAAAGCTGAGACCCAAAGAGGGCAAATGATTTTCCCCAGGAACATAGAGTGAGGTGGGACCCAGAATCAGCGCTTGGTCTCCCAATCCAGTGCCGTCTCCATTACAGCGGGAACCAGCAAATGCAACAAGCGTGAATGTAGGATAGGAGTTGTGAAATGCAGGCAGATGCTCTGGTCTGGATGTATCCTCCAAAATCTATGTGTTGAAACTTAATAGCCAAAGTGATAGTATTAAGAGGTGGGACATTTAGCAGGTAAGTCATGATGGGAGTAGGGCACTTATAAAGGGTCTGAAAGAGTGGGTTTGCTCACTCCTGCTCTTCCACGGCACAGTGTTCCTCCTCACTGGAGGATGCAACAACAAGGTGCCATCTTGCAGCAGAGACCAACCCTCACTGGATATTGGATATGCTGGTGCCTCAATCTTGGACTCCCGAGTCTCCAGAAATGTAAGAAATACACTTCTACTGTGTGTAAATTACCCAGCTTCGGGTGTTTCTTATAGCCACACAAACAGACGAAGAGGGAAAGAGTGTCCAGGTGGAAGTGTGGGACTTGGGGAAGCTCAGTGCCCATTGAGTCCCGGTAGAGTTCGAGGAAAGCCACTGGCAAGCAGCCTGCATGTTTGGGCAATTCCTGGCAGCCAGGAGGGGGCGCTTCCACCAGACCCACAAGTCTTACACATGGCCACGCAAAGGCCATGCATTCAGGAAGTGGAGATGTAACTGCTGCTGCCTCAGTCTAAAGAAGTATTTACAGACATTTTTATGCAACGTGGCATTCATGACACCTTCTTGAGTTTCCATGGCAACTGGGAATTACCCCCCCATCCCAACTCACAAGATGTTATGCCTGTTGTGACCAGGACTTGTGTCATGTTGTGATTCCTCCACAGAGACTGGATTTACTCCAGTCACTCCTGACAGGCAGCAGTACATGTGGATATTTGAGGGGGCAGGTAGTAAACAGTCTGTAATGTCTTGAGTGCATCTGTTTGCTTCAGCTCAGTGAAGGCTATGGCCCAGCATTCATCCTAGAATCCCTTGGAAGCAGTAAGGAGGAATCCCTGCTGCCCACTGAAGAGAAGCTCAGTGTCTAATACATCCAAACCTCAGTAACCTTCTACCCTGAGCTTCCTTTTTCTCATGTTAAAGGAAGAGAAGTATGTTTCAGTACTTGTTACAAAGAAGAAATAGGATGACAACTAGCACAGGAAGCGTATCCTAGCATAATGGCCAGCACATAGTAGGTGCTAAAAATGTCAAACCTGGAAGGTCCATTCTAAACGCTTTTGTCTGCCGCCATGTATAAGTCAGGTTTCTGGTTGCTGAGACAAAATGCCTTACACACATATAATTTAAAGGAGGAAGTGATTTATTTTTCTTACAGTTTCAGAAGGTTCAGTCCATGGCAGGCTGGAGCCAAGGCAGGAGCATCATGGTAGGAAGGTATAGTGAGCAAAGCTACTCACTTAACAGCAGCTGGAAAGCAGAATACCAAAGAGCACCGGCTAGGCAGCGATACACCCTACAAAGGCATACCTCTAGTGACCAAGCTCGTCCAGCAGTGGCTCGCCTTTCAACAGCATGTTCAATTACGATGCCAGCAGTGCATTAAGGTGCTAATAAGTGTATTGCCCCAGTGATGCAATAAGCTATCCAGGAGTCTTTTAATCCAGTCAAGGAGACAATCAGGATTAACTGGCACACCCCACAGTGGAACCTTCTCTTCTCTCCAGATTCTTATTGTGAACCTCACAAATAAGTAGAAAGACAGCTCTCAGTGGTCCTTGGAAAGTCAGAGAGCTCAAGTTAGACAGAGGTCACCCAGAAGTTTATAACATCTTGATTTATTGAGAATGGCCCTACAGCCGGGCATGGAGGCGCACTCCTGTAATCCCAGCACTCAGGAGCCTGAGGCAGGAGGATCATTGTGAGTTCAAGACCAGCCTGGACTACAAAGTGAGCTCAAGGCCAACCCTGTCTCAAAAAGACAAAAAAAAAAAAAGAGAGAGAGAGAGAGAGAGAGAGAGAGAGAATAGCCCTACAAAAACGACAAAGCCCTTTAGTCATTATACTAATGACTGGCTGTGGGACCTTGGGCAAGTCACTCACTCTTTCTGGTTCTCAGTAGCCACTGCATCTGGACTCTGAGATGGACTGGCCCAGAGCCGAAGTTTTTCAAATTCTGTTTCACAGGAGCTTAAGTGCTTGAGAGACACTGGGGATAGAGACGACACTAAATGGGTGATGCTCAGGGCCCCCCTGAGCCTTCCTTGATGGAATTTCTATGTGCATGGCTTTAAAAATAGTTTGAAAGCACTGAGCCCATGGCTTTGCTAGGCAAAGATAGCTCCTTGGCTGCTTTGTTGGCCCCAGAATGCAAGTACCCAAGTGGTGTGGAAGCAGCCGCGCGAGGAGAGTCCCTCAACCCCAACCATGCCCCAAAGCTCCATTTTCTCCTGCATCAAGCAGCCTGAGCCCTGCTCCTATCCCAGATCTTCTCCCTCACAGTCTCAACTCTGAAACCCGGGCCACGTCAGCCAGACACCTTAAGGAGCAGTATGGTGAGGGGGCTTGGGTCAGAGAGGGGACCTAGGAGGGGGACAGACCCGAGCTGTCTCTCTCCTTTGGTAGGGAGCAGTAGGACCAAGCCTCGATGACACTGAGCCAGTGGCTCAGCCTCAGCCTCCCATGGCTCCCAGGGCATTCTAATTTAGAGTACAGGGTGGGGGCCTAATCTGCATTTGGGACAAAGCCTACCCAGTGCTTGAGTGTTGTTGTCATGGAGACTCAGAAAGGTGTTATTAGCATCTTTTCAACTCATGGCCTTGTGTGGTCCGGTCCCGTGCA
The DNA here is from genome assembly GCF_000276665.1 of Chinchilla lanigera. Classification (NCBI taxonomy): domain Eukaryota; kingdom Metazoa; phylum Chordata; class Mammalia; order Rodentia; family Chinchillidae; genus Chinchilla; species Chinchilla lanigera. Next base: position 5,365,619 of record NW_004955473.1, on the reverse strand, counting down.
ATCTTAGCAGTAATGCACCATCACCCTGGCAACCCATTAGCCTAGTGTTGTTACCATGGAAACCCCCCCCCCAAGGTCGATCAGCTTAGGAACTTCCCTAAGGAGATAGCACTTGGGGATCTGCCTCTGGCAGCGCCCACTCCTCAGGGTTCCAAAGGACAGCAGCCTGCTCAGTGGACACCGAAGGTAGTTTAGGGTATTTTCTAGCATGAACTCACTCTGGAGTGAGTCCACGTGACAGGAAACAATTTGGCCCGTAGAGTAGCAGCTCTTTGCCTGGTTACCATGGAAATGCTGCCTTTAAGGATCTCAAAGCAGGATGCAAAACTACCTCTTAGGAAATTGAGGCTGGCGGGAAAGGAGGCTGTGAACCGGTACTTCATTCACTTGCCCATTCATTCATTTGTTCATTCAGCATTTAGGGAGCACCTGTTAGTGCAGTGGGCACCACTACGCTCTGGGCTCTGACTGGTGGAAACAGCTCCTACACAGTCACTCTCCTCAGCTGCAAAGAACATCGAAGTGGAGGGAACCATTTTACTTCCTACTTGAAGCTCCATTTAATGAAAAGGTGCTGGTGTGTCACAGGGGTGGGATCGGAAGGTCTTCTGTGTGTCGGAGGGTACACAGAGAATTCTTGTTTTCTGTAGCCTCCTCTTTTTAGCCCATTTCTAGCTTGAGTCTTCTGGAAACTTAGATCTTTGTGTGATCTGCATCACCAAAGGCCTGGTCAGACATGCTAGGAGGTTCTAGCAGCTACAGCTGTACGAAATCAGAATAGGCTACCTATAGGAGTGATGAGCTCCCCATCACAAGAGGTGTGCAAGCAGAGGCAAACAACTGCTCCGTGAGGCTTGTGTAGAGACTATTAGAGCACAATAATTAACAGCACAGGTTCTAAAGCCAGTCAGACTATAAATCTTAGCCCAGTTTAGTACCTTTGTCATTTTTGGCAATTAAGTTCACTAAGCCTTGCTTTCCTCATCTGCAAAATAAAGATAATAAGAGCTTCTAGCTCTTGGGTTTGTTGTCAGGATGAATTGAGTATAACACATGTAAAGCACTCAGAATAGTACTTAGCATATAAGTGGTCAATAAATGTTAGCTTGTATTGTCTAATGGCAGTTAACTGAAGTCTCTACCAAGCTTCGGGTACTATTTGGCTATTAGTTACAGATCCCTCTGTACATTCTGGGGATAAAGATTGGGTTCTGGCCGGGCAGGGCTCAAAGCAGACCAGGAGCCGGCTGTAGGTAGCACTTTAGAGCTGTGAGCATCCCACTTGCACCCTTCCAGCAATGGTTTTCTTTTCCAAGTGCTTTTGGATTCAGTGTCTCAATTGAGCCTAAAGATACCAGCAAAAGGTACAATGACCATCCCCATGTTATAGATAAGGAAAGTATAACTAAGATGGGGACAGTGACCCAGCTAGGAAGTGGCAGAAGTGGAATGGATGCTTTTCTTCTCTCACACCACTTTCTCCATGCTCAGGGCTACCCTATGGGGAGGACGGCAACTGGCAGAGGCAAGTCATGGAGTGGGCAAAGGAGGAGCCGTACCCAGTGATGGTAATTTTGGAAATTTTGGAAAGTTGCTCCACACTGTCTTGTATTTCTGTGAGGGAGAGCAAACGCTGAAGCTGGGAGAATAATGCAGGGCATTTCCTAGAAATGCTGCGGGTGTGGCTGGTGTGCTCCACCCATGGGCAAAGGACAAGGCCAGGCCTGAGGATGAGCTCTTCCTTGAAGCTGATTACTGGAAGCTGAACTTGGCTCCTCCAGAGCTCCCATCCCTCTGAGCTCACTCGGAAAGCTTCCCCCTTGGTTAAAGGCCAAAGGGGTCATTACACTCTGATCTGACATTTCTGTTCCTAACCTCATGACGGTTCGAATATTTCACTGATAGCTCCTGGCCTCACCGAGGCATTTGGCTTGCTGTGGCTATGAAGGTGGGCTAGTGTTTTCATGCCATCTGGAGTATCAGCAAAAGGGAGCCGTCAAAAGAACAAAACCTTTCTATTAGACTTTAGAAAAGTGTAGTATTATGACTCACGGCCTTCTGAAGCCCAGGATTAAAATACATGTACTATCTGGGTGTGTGGGAAATAGGGGTGGCGTCTTTCAAATTCTCTGATAAGCAGTACGGCACAGGCATTGACTAAATGGAATGTACTGGCCAGAAACACCTGGCATGGCCGCACCAGCACAGACAGGGGCAAAGAGCAGCCTTGGGTGTGGGCCTTGGCAGGAGGCAGCACCCAAGAGCACATGCCGGAAGGAGAAATGCTTGTTGCCTCCAGAGGCCACACGACTACCCACAGAAGCTGCAGGGATACAGGAAGTGTACCTGGTATGGGGAAGACTGGTGGGAACACTGAGTTCGCTGAAGGAAGACCTCCTTGGGAGAGTATGTCCGCTTGTCCTGTAAAGATGTGAAGGACACCCACTTCTGCTCTTTGCCACCACAAACTTCACCCCTGTACCTTTGGGTGCCAACTTCTCTCTCTGTCCCACCAGCATATCACGCACAAGCGCGCTTAGTTTGCCCACAGACTAATACTGTTCAGTGCGGGCATAAATATAAGGCTAGCCATTCACGGTTCAACGCAGGCAAACCCGGAACTTGGTGAGGGTGGAGATCACTGCACTTCCCAGATGTGGCCTGCAGGGGGAAGCCTCTCACCCCGCACTGGATTTCAACTGTGACTACACCGGCTGGCGAGAAAGGGAAGCCGAGGGACAGCAATAAAGGAGAGAGCGCGCACGAGAAACTTCTTAAGTATGCGGCCGGTCTGCAAAGTGACTCAGGTGCACACAGCCACCGAGTGCTGTGGCTGGCGGGCGGCAGCCTCTCCTGAGCAGCTGGTGAAATTAAAGAACATGCAGGAGAGAAGTGTGGTAGCTATCGAAGTGTACCCCGCTGCTCAGTCTAGAACCAGGAAGCGAATCAGCCGACTTGCAGGAGTTAATGGAATCTTGCATTGGGCAAGTCACAGCCTCTCGCAGGGCATGCTTCCTCCTCTATGAAAGGGTTTGAGAATAACTCACGGGCTGGGGATGTAGCTCAGGGATTGTCCAGCATGCATGGGGCTCTGGGTTCAATCTCTAATACTGCAATAATAATAGTAACTATTATTATTATTATTAATGTCTGCTCCTTCCCTCCCTGACGCTTGGACACCAGTCCTGTGCTCTGCCCACAAGGACCGACCTCGTCCTGCTTGCCCTCTACTCACCGCTGAAGTCTCAGCTCCCATTTCTCTTGCATGAAGTCTGCTCTGACCCTCACTCCCGAGCTAGCTGATGTTCATAGTAGGAAACAGCCCCAAGCCCAGAGCTTTTCCTCCAGAGCTCTTGCCATGGCCCCTGGTAAGACATCTGTTGTGATTTTTGAATAATATCTGTCTCCCTCTCCAGGTCATAAAGAATGTGGTATGCAGTCGGCGCTCAGTAAGCATTTGGTGAATGTTGAGAAAATAATTTCTCTCTCCCTCTCTCTCCCTGTCTCTCTCTCTCTCTTCCACCTTCCCTCCCTCCCAGTCCTTTCTCTCTTCCTTCCTTTCTTTCTTCTTTCTTCTTCCTTCTTTCATGCTGGGACTGAAACCAGAGCCTCATTCACGATAAGCATACGCTCTACCACTGAGCTACATCCCCCAGCCTGAGAAGAATTTCTATAGCGCTTCACAGATTACAAAGCACTTTGACCTGCAAACTTCGGTGGTCTTTGTGAGTACCTGCTGGGGGTAGCAATTTTTCTCCATTTCACACATTCATGATGTGTGACACTCTTTACTGTACCAAACATTTTGACTTCAGAAATTTTTAGTCACTGTAAACCTACAAAGGAGCTGATGATTATTACCTCTACCTTCGAAACATTAAAATTCCAGCAAGGGGAAGTGATTAACTCAGGTTCAGTACATGGAGGAGCCAAGATATTATTTTTCTGTTTGTTTGCTGTGCATTTTTTTGGGAGACAGGGTCTTACTATGTAGTACAGGCTGACCTCGCACTTACTACAGCCCAGGTTGTCCTCAAACTCATGATCCTCCTGCCTCAGCCTCCTGAGGGGTGGCATTACAGATGTGCACCACTGTCCCTGATTTAAGAGCCAGGATTTAAAAATCTGCACACACATGCTGGAAGCCCTGAGCATTGGCACCTTCACTGTGATCACGCCCATGTCTGACCAGGACAGGGATGATGGCAAGCACAAGGGCTTTGGTGGTGAGCTGGGGTACGGGAGGAGCAATCCTAGCTTCCAGTCCTGGTCTCTCCTGCCAGGTGACCTTCAGGGGTAGGGGAGCATCTGGTAAGGCTCCATGGTGGAGGCAGCCTTGGCTGGCACTTGAAGGACTGGAAAATGGGGGGACAGAGAAATGGGGAAGGAAGGTCTAGGGTAATAGAGGGGCACTGGCCAATGCACAGGCTCGGGGCTAGGGGAGCAAGGCCAGAGTGGTGTGTGCAAGGCCAGAGGGCGCTGTGGCAGCAACAGACACCAAGGGCTGTCGCTCACCACGCACTTCTTTCCCTGGAGCTCCCAGAGGCACGATGAGGAGCAACCCTTCTCCTCTTCCCCCTCCACTGTCCTCACCCATGGAAACCATTTCTCTTGCAGATTGTCCAGGGCACTGTGGGGGGGGGCACTCACAAGAGGCATTTCCTGCACTTGAATTCTGAAAGTTTGGGCATAGGTTGAAGGAGGTGTGGCTCCTTTGGAAGCTTGCCTAAGCACTGCGACCAAAAACTGGACAGGCCATTTGGGAGTGGGGAGGGCTGCAGAGTCCACAGTGGGGCTGGAAGATAGCCAGATAATGAGGTGCTGAAGGTGGAGACTGAGAAGTGAGATGACTCCCCCGCTCTTCTCCCGGCCTTATTTATCCTCCCTTTCTTCCCACGTCCCTCACACTGAGGAGATGGGAGTTGCCAAAGGAGCCCAGAGGAGCTGTAGGCTGGGAGCCTAGAAAGACAGGGAGATGAACTCCCCATAACACAGGCCAGGGTCAGCAGCCCTTATCCCATGCTTGCCTAGCTGGAACGAGGGGTTCACTCTTCCCCACTGGGACTGCAGGTGGCAAGCGAAGTCCCTCCCCTCCAGCTGAGGGGACTGTAGCCCCGGAGGGAGGGAATGCCTACCCTTTCCACAGTGCCCTTGCCAGGCTTGTGTGCACATTCTACAGGAGCTCCTTAGACTAATGGCTTAGCCACTCAGTGCCTCCGTTTTCTCTGCTATGAAATGGGTCTGTGGTGCAGACTGAGAAGAGGTGAGGTTTTTTTGCAATGATTGGCACATGGGAAGCCCTCTCTATGACTTTGCCGGCATTACGTAGCTCTGTTCCCTTACGTAGGTCACTCTCCCTTTCTGAGTCCTACCTTCTTCATCTGTAAAAATGAAGGGGTTTAAGGTATTGGATGACCTCCCAGACTTCCGCCAGCTTTGACCTTGTAGAATTCTATATGTCTTAGGGAGGAAGAACAAAGGTGGCTGTCCTGTGAAAACTGATGAGGGGGAACTGTTACCCCAAAAGATTAACTGATCTGGCTGGAATCACACAGCCAGTTCTTGGCAAAGCCAGGGTTGGCATCTGAAGCTCTGAACTTGGACTTTCACGCCACTGGACTAGCTGAGCTGTGGCCTGTCACTTCTTGAACAGTCAGGGAAGATCAGAAAGCATTTGGTTTGCACAGTGGGAAAAGAATGAAATGAAGGTTCTGGCAGCCTCTGGTGTAAAGGCGGACTGGCCCAGACCCACGTAAACCAGCACAACCCAACGGTGGCCTTACTTGCCGGCCACGGCTCCCATTTTCTTGCAACGCATCCGTTTCTTCTCCCAGAGCTGCTGCCTATAGATCCCTGTGGCAAGCCCTGAACTTCCTTGAGAGGGCAAACTGAAGCACCCGCACTGTTTGCTGGAAACCCAACAAAGCCCTGTTTTCAGCAGGCGCTCTGTACTCACCGCCCCACTCAGTGTGGCCTGGCAGGTAGGAACCTGAGACTCAGAAGGGCCAATGAAAGACCTTGCCAGGCTGCCCAGCAAACCTGGATAGAAGCAGGTTTAGGACTGGAAGCCAGGTTTCTGGGCCCCCTTGTATAAAAAGGAACCACGAGTGCCAGGTTAAGTCTCCTGGGTAGCAGGAGGGTCTGAAACTTCAGACAAGGGTTCCCAGGTAAGGAGCTAATGATAGGTGCTTAACACCTCTGGAGAGGTCTCTTGGTCTGCTGCCCGAGTGAAAGCCGCCATGAGGGAGAATGCAGCAAGTTTAATCTGTCCCTGAGGAGGCCTTGTGTGTTGCCTAGGCGACTGGAGGTTTCCAGGGACCGAGGCACACTCAGCATAAGGAAGCAGACCCCCTTGTAGGAGTGGAGTAGCTAGACCAAGCTGAGGCTAGATCTAGGCTTGGGGCTGAACTCCCCAATTAGCAGCTCTGCATTTGAGGAAGTGAATCAGCCTCCCAGAGCATATTTCACCCTCTATAAATTGGGTACAGTGATTGCTCTGTTTACTTCTCAGGGCTAGAGAGAGGCTTAGTGGAAATAATAGCAGCTCCCACTTAGTAAGCTGGACTATGGGCTGGACACTGCAGCAAGTGCTTTACCTGCATTCTGGTGTGCAGTCCTGACCACAGCTCCATAAAGCAGGCAGCAGCATACTGCCCAAGGAGGAGACGTGGGCTTATTTGGATCAAAGCCTTGCTTCAAGATCACACAGATGAGTAAATGCATCAGAATTTGAAGGCTTATCTAACTCCAGATTTCCCCTTCCACTGAAAAAACTTTGCTAGTATGAGTATTATCAGAAGCTGGTACAGAGGCCATACCACAACCAGTTTATGAAGCTCCCTTAAATCTAGACCTTGCTGCAGAATATAAACCTTCCCTTCAGGTCCCAGGCAAAGGTTCAAGGGCTGAGTTGAAGGGCTTGCTGATGCTTCATTTGAGACCGGGTTGGGCAAACTCTGACCTGCCACCTGTTTTCACAAAGTTTTGTTGGAACACAGCCATGCCCACTGTCCGTGGGGTTTCTGCACCACAACAATGGAGTTGAATAGGTGGGACGGAGAATACATATCTCCACACTCAAAGTTGAAAATACTGCCAGGAGTGCTAGCACACACCTGTAATCCCAGCTACTCAGGAGGCTGAAGCAGGAGGATTACAAATCGGAGGCCAGCCTGGACATCTTAGTAAGACCCTATCTCAGAATAAAATGTTAAGAAAAGGGCTAGGGATGTAGCTCCGTGGTAGGGTGCCCCTGGACTCAGTCACCAGTGCAAAACAAAACAGAATAAAACAACCTCTTGCCCTTAACAGAAAGAAGTTTGCTGACCTGATTTGAAACATTCAAGGAAGTGCCCTGGATGCAGCTCAGACCTTTGGCTGACGTCCAAGGCAGCAACTGGGGGAGTGTCTTGCCAGGCTCCCTCTCGGAGCACTGGACATGAAGGGAAAAATGTCTGAGGAGGAGCACTGGCAAGGCCTTCTTTGGGGGTTCCCAGGAACTGCTGACTAGGAAGGGAAGACACTGAGTAAGTCTTTGCCGCCATCTTCTTTGGCAGTGAGCTGCACAGGTTCACTCTCGTCAGAAAAAAAACTTGGATTGAGACGTTTCACCTGAGTAACATTTAGGTCTGAAAACCGGAATTACATAAGCACCTCAAAATGGTGGCTCAGGCCAGGGCCTAAGGCTTCCTCAGTTGCAGAAGAGGAGGCAGCTGGGGTACAAGTGAGCCAGGGCTCATGGGAGAGACTTTGAGGCAGCTATGGCTCATTTGATGCCACAGCCAGGCGGCTTGAAGACGGTGTGTGGGCTGTGTCCACTTGACACCCTAAACTCTGTCCTTTTAGAGGCTGCCTAGTTTCCGGACGGGTTTGAAGCAGTGTTGTTTTTCAGGTTCTCTCCCTGTACCCTTCAACCTCTCTGTCCAGGACCTCTTGTCTAGAAACAGTTAAGTGAACCCCTTCTGCTTTTACCAGAGCTCTGCATTTTGACAAATAGCTCCATACTGATTCTGTTGTTTATTTGGTCAAGCCAAGGCATCTCCAGAGGCTGACAACCTCCACATCCTGCTCTCTTTCGGTTTGACATCTAATTATCTTTACAAGGGCCACAGGCTTCCGTTCCCCTCATCCCCTGCTCCAAGGAGCTCAAGCTTGTGTCCACTCCCTTGCACCCAGTTGACTACATATGCCCTGTGGACACTGGTGGCTGCTCCTCCTTCCACGTTCACCCCTCCACTGTCCTGCGTCCCTCTGCCACACCTAGCCAGATGTTGTTGGGCCATCTAGACTCAGCTTTGGTCACTCAACCTCCATTCACTGTCCCCAATCCCACCATGTTGCCTTACCTTCCAAACTTCTACTGTACTTGTTGCGAAAACCAAAGGCATTTAGTGTTTCTCTCTAAGGTTAGGGGACCTTTTGTACTATTGTAGAGCTCACATCCTAGCATTTGAAGATTAGATTCTAGATTACTTACAAGCTATGAGACCTTGGGCAGGTTGCTTCTCCTGTCTTAGATTCTTTTCTTGACTATAAAATGGGACTATGGTCTTCATGGTCCATTTGTCAGGATGACAAAATGAGTTAATATTTTTAAAGGACTATAAACTGTTAAAGACCTACACACCTATAGGTGAGTATTAAGTTTTTCTGCCCCCACCACCATCCCTTTCTCCTCAGTTTCATGTGAAATTAGAGCTTTGGGATTGATTAGGGAAATTTCAGACCAACGAACATACAGCCAGCCTACCCAAAACCTCTGCCAGAATCCGGTTCCTCTGACAACCAGTATACCTAAAAGTCAAACTAGCCATTTTAAAATAAGGAGTTTTGTACCAGTTTTTCCTGAGAGTCACTTCCAATATAATGTCATATTTTAAAATCACTATATCCCAATTTGCAGCATTTTGTCAATGAGATAGTTTTGTGTGCTTTGGGGTGACTATTTCTATTTTATCTCCTGTTGAACATTTTATGACTTTTAGCAAGTTTGTCTGAAGACATTTTCTTTAAAATTATGTATTTTAAGCAATAAATGCTTATTAAATCTGTGGAATTCCCCCCACCACAAGATTTATTGAATGCACCCATTTTGATCACTTCTGTCTCCTTCTCTATGGGTTTTGCACTGCACTGTCTATGCCTGCGTGCACCTACTGGGCTTATTAACCAAATTAGCATGTACCCAACATTCCTTTCTGCTCCGCAAGATATTGACATTTTGACAGCAAGCATGAAGAAGTGAGACAGATGGGACAGAATTGCATTGAACTCCTTGCATTTTATTTTTCAGGCTAACTCATTCATCAAGCAACTCCACTTTGTGAAACAGAAGATGATACATACAAAGTCATTACCAAATGTATTTATTGCTGAAAACATAAGATCTTTCAAGAAAGGCAGACTGGCTAAAAAGTCCTGACAGTGTTCAAAAGGAGACAAAATAGAAGACACCCACCAAGACTACAAAACAACTTTTAGTAGAAATCCTATCTTTAATCAGTATGTTCTTAAATAAATTGCTTTTTAAAAAATCCTTTCAATGACACTGCTAAAAAATTTAGGACATTCAAACAAATGCCAAAAGACTTAAAAGTGGGCTGAATTTTATTTGAACAGGTCAGTAAGTTGAAAGGTTCCACTTGCAAGCGTGTGGTAAATCAGTTTGAGGCCAGCTGACCTAGAACCGATTTGGGGTGCAAGCACTTACCTCCTTGCACATGCAATCTGTGGGCACAGAGACAACCATAGCCCTCAGGGGAAAGAAACGCCCCTCCTGAATGTGACCTCCAAGAGTAAGGGCAAATTCTCAGCTTTTAACTCTTTATTATAAAGACATATTTACACAGAACAATCTTTACAAACACAGTGAACACAATTATGGGGGACAATTTCTTAATGAAAAGGACCTTAATATCTTTGTATAAATTAGTATAAGAATCACACACAACCACTTTAAATAAGACAACACCTTGCCCCACTCCCTACCCTCCTCTGCCTATGTCCCCCATCTTTCCCAGCCATCGTCCTTTTCTGTCCCTTTCCCCGTGGGGCTGGGCTTGGCTATAGGTCATGGCAGGTTGATGAGGGACCGGATGCAGAAAGGAGGAGGAGAAGGAAGGTGGTCAGGTCCCTGATGGGGCTACCAGTGGCAGAGGAGACTTTCTGGACACTGGCCAGGCCCTGCTCCATGCCCAGAGGGGTTGCAGGCTATGCCCAGCCCAGCTTCCCAGGGTGGCCGTGAGGTGCAGCAGTAGCAGCAGTAGCATCAGCATTAGCAGCAGCAAGGGAAAGGAAAAGACTGGGGGGGGGCATAGGCAAACATCCGGGTCATTGTGGGACTTGGGGGGCCCTGACTCCCCCTGCCCTCATGCATTCGTAGGTGAGCATCAGGCTTCTGTTTTCCTTTTTGTCCTTCTTGGGAGGCCAATGAGAAGCAAGGCTGCTCAGGCAAAAGCCAAGAGAGTCCACCTTCGGAGGAGGCTGTGGAAGGCCCCTTGTGAAAGACAGGGCCTCTTGGGAAGGGGTGCTATCCCACCCGCACATCCTTCCTATCTCTCTTTCCTTCCTTCTCCCTTCCTTTCCCCCACTTTTCCACTCTCTGCCCTCTGCCTGCCCCTAGAAAGACCACTAGGGAGGAATGTCCAGTCCACCCAAAGCAGAGGCGATTCAGTCAATTATTTAAGACTGCCTCTGGCTCCTGACAAGCAGTGCTGGGGTCTGAATATTAGTCCCAGGACCTGAGCTGTCCTGTTAAAGTGCTCCAGGCCCAAGAGCACTGCTGGCCACTCGTGCAACCTTCCATCCTGTGGAGAGCAGGGAAGGCCAGGGAGATGGGAGCACCTCCATCTTCCCAAAATGGGGCAGTTCACAGCCAGCTTGCTTCTCCCTGCCCTTCCCAGCCACTCCACCATAACCTCAGCAAAAGGCACTTCACGTGTTTTGAGAAGACATCATCAAGAGGGAATAAGGTATCATAAAGCAGGACTTGGGAGACCTGGACCCTGTTCTGGCTCTGCCGTGACCCTGAGCAAATCACTCTCCTCTCCAGGCCTCTGTCATCACAGGCTTTTTTATATAAGGAGGCTGAGCTGAGTGACCTCCAACAGTCATTTCAGCTCTGATATTTTATGATTCTTGGCCGAAGCTACCTTTTTGCTCGGCTTTTACCCGTGGGAGGGTTTACAGCCATGTCGGACCCAGCACCCTCCCCTCTTGAACTACCATAGCTGCTGAGTTGCAGGTGCGGGGAGGGGCGGGGTAGGAAACACAGTGTGACAAAGTACTTCCTGGGCTGCTCATTCACCTCTTCCTTAACTGGGCCAGACACGGGGATGAAGACCGGGCCACAGTGCTATTCTTTCCACTTCTGCTGTGCTTCAACCCCTTCACCAGGGCACCATGTACTCTGCTCCAGTGTGCCATGCACCTTCTTTCCCCACACCTACCCCTCTAATTAGACTCTCTCCTTGTGCATCTCTGATCGCTCTCTGGAGGCCAAGTGCGGGATCCACGTACAAGCAAGCAAGGGTTTACAGGAGCCCATTAAGGAAGGGAGTGTTTTCCACCCAAATCCCAGGGAAGCCACAGGAGGGCGGGTCCAGTAGGGGGTGGAGGCATTACATGGGCTAGGTAGGGGGCAGAGAATGTGGTGGGCTAGGACAGGCTGGTTCTCCAAAGTTAGTCCAGGGAGAGGCCAGGAAGATGGGCTTAACGGATCCTTATGAGAGAAATGGAATCATCAGAGTGAGGGGTGGGACCACGCCGGTAGACGAAGCTGGTGGGTGAGAAGAGCCAGGACCATCAGCAGCTAGAACAGGCGCAAGACGACAGCTGACTGGATGTGAGGGCTCCGGGGAAGCAGACCGATCTGTGGAGTAGAGAAAACCACAGTGCGCTGGCACCTGGGGGACCCTTCAGTCCTAATGAGACAAAAATGACAGGAGAGAAGTCAAGGACACATCTTAGGTCAAAGAAACTCCTACAGGAAAGAAGAGAAAATAACCTTCACTCTACTCCTCCATCATTAACCCTGAACTTGAGCCTAAAGCCCAAGGCCCTGAGTTGGTGTCCCTCCGGGCCAGCCACAGTGGGAGCAGTGGCAGGTCTGGCCTCAGGTACAGGTGTGGGCTCTGCTCTTTCTGTAGCCACCTCTCTCCTTCCCCAGCTCTGGAGAGCCGCAGCCACAGCTTTCCTCCTGCCCTCGGCCTGGAAGCTCTATGACCCTCTGCCTTTTTCCTCCTCACCCCTGGACCTAACAAGGGTCCACACCGGACACCTGTGGTACACCCTGAGCACCCCTCCCCAGTCAGTGTCTCCCAGGATTTCCAGAACTCTCCAACAGGCTAGCCTGCCCAACCCCAGGCAGCAGGAGAGAGGGGAGACAGCGCTGATCTGGGGACTCAGGAGATCCACCCCAGGCGTCAAGCCCTTCTCCGGGCCTCGGGCTCCCCTCTGTGAAGCAAAGGCACGAGACAAGTGCTCTACAAACTCTCCAGCAGCTCTAAGACCCGAGGTGCGTGTGGTGCCAGGACTGCTTGCTGGATATGTCTGCCCAGTCATAAGTGGCAGGGTCACGAGCTTCTAGGCTGCACCTGCCCGTACACTTTAGCACCGCCAACTGACCAGGGGCTCCAATAGGTACCTACTTCAGAAAGGCATGGGGCCCTTATGGGAGAGGCGGGGCCGCTGGCGACGGAACTTCCTCCGGCCCCCCTGCCAGGGTGCTGGTCCATTCCTTGAAGCCCTGGGCTGTACCAGGTAGCGAACACTGCCTTCCTCCAGCCCTGTCCCATCAGGAGGCTGCATCAGGGGCACTGTAGGAAGGAAAAGACCTGTGAGCAAGGAAGGGTGATGGAAACAGTTGGAGGCCTGGGAGGGCCATTTCTCCATGAGGTGGCACTCCTTGTAGCTTTTCTTTTTTACCCTGTTGAAAACTGTGGCAATTATACACTGCCCTGGAGCAAGCAGAACCCACTACTTAGATCTTGCCATTGAGGTAGCTGATTTTATGTCCTCTTGACAGTTAAAACACGTTCTGACAGGCACCCACAGGTTCTTCCTTTGGAACACTGTTGGGAGTGCACTTTGGGACATCAAGGCTGTACTTGGCTAGGATGCAGGAGACAGTAACCCCCATGGCGCCCATGGAACTGGTGTCCTTCAAACATTTCACATGAACACCATCACAATGACTCCCCCTCTATGGTCCCATCACCCCGATTCCACGGCTTTTGAGATGGAGTCATACATGCTTCATTATCCCTTTTCTCTTTTCTAGGCTGCAGTATTCTAAAGCAAATCCTGAATATCATGTCATTGTACTCCTACGTACTGCAATAGGCAGAGTGACCCTCTTTTGACTACTAGAGATCTCGCACCTCGCCCCTGGGTATACTATCAGTGGTTATGCATCTCTCAGCCTCGCTCCTGAGGCTTCCCTGGAGTGTGGCTGGAGTATTTGACTCAGCCTGCTTTATGCGTGGATATACTCAGCCTGTGACGAGATTTAGAGGCTAAGAAATATTGCATGAATGAGGGAATGAATGAATGAACCGTAAGTCTGTGCACCAGGACAGGGGTGGGATGTTGCAATTGCCCTGTCTTCCATCATTCCCGGGTCACACCTCCCATCCTATATCTGATGTAAGTTCCATTTCAACCCCAAGTGGCTTCTGCTCTTCTGAGGCTTCTCTCTATATCCGTTCACATCTGGCTTAGAGTAGAAGTCTCCTGATGCCAGCCTAAGCCCTGGCAATGAAAAGTGGTGACGGGTATACTTGGGTATGATAAGGAAGAAGGCACTCTTGGTAAGTCTCACAGAGCCTGCAGTCCAGCCGGAGAAGCCAAGTTGGCACACGGTGGCAGGCAGTGTGGCGAGATGAGATGGCGCTGGAGAAGAGGCAGATGTGCAATACCCAGTTTGGGGTTGGCCTGCAGAACTGTGGCGTCTGAGGCTAGTGTTAATGAGTACCAGTCTCTTCCCTCGCACCATCTGATCTGCCTTCAGCTGTATCCTTGTCCCTCGAGCCTCATTGCCATCCATCCAGGAATCCCCAGCACTAGCTCACAGTTTCCATACAGCCTCCCATTGGCTGCTCCTCTTTCCCCCCTCCCCTGCCTCCAACACCCCCATGCTCTGGTTCCTCCTTGGCTTTTGTGAGTTCTCCACCGCTTGCACACAATTTCCAGGCACTTAGCCTCTTCTTCGGCCAAAAGTGGGCAAGGTGTGTCCTTGGGGCCCACTTTGCCCAGGCTCCAGGGCCTGCTGTTCTTTCTCCTCATGCACACTCCCCCTGCACATGTGTATTCTCTAACCCTCCACCCTCTTCCCTTCTTCTCCACGTAGAACCACCAGGCCCAGTAGGACCCTATGATTTACCAAATTCACTTGGTTAACTTAGCCACACTTTGATGCTGATGGTCAGGGTGGATTGATGTGTCAATTCAGTCTCTAAACTTACAATTCACAGGAATTAAAACAAAAATTCTCTTAGTGCTTCGGAGCAGGATGGATGGCCAGGTCAAGGAGGTGACTTCTGTCTGGCTGATCTAGAGCTCCCCTCTGGGTGCCATCTGTGAAGGAGCTGGGGCTGGGGCTCGGGAAGAAGCCCTTCTTTAAGCTCCCAACCCAGCTTCTCCACCCCAGGCCCTGAGCTTGCGTGTCCTCTCAAGGTGTACCCTGTGTCCTACAGGTGGACCCAAACACTGCTAATGCGGAGTCAGTACCAGAGACACACTCAGGGTGCAAAATGGTAGGCACCATACTGGGCATGTGGCCAGGCACAGGGGGAGGTCCCTAAGGGCCTTGAGAATGCAAGTGAAGCCTTGGATCTCTTGTCCATGCCTTGAACTACTAGAGGAGGTGCTACAACGGCACAGCAGGCACGGGGAAAAGAGGCCCAGCTTTGGGAAAGGGACAGTGTCACCCCCATGTGCTTGCACCCAAACCTGTGTCTGGGGCAGTCAGGAAGGGAGGGCTAGGGGAAGGGCCCTATGGGGAGGGAGGTCAAGAGCCAGGATGGGGAGCTGGGATGATGGTTCACACTGTGGCCAGGAAGGTGCCTACACTCCAGGCCGGCAGAGAAGAGCCACCCTGAGCTCACTGAGTACCAGCCAGGCCCTGGCCAGCAGCCACCCAGAAACGCTTTGCCTCTTGCCTCCCATTGACTAGCGGGCTCCTTGTCCTCATCACAGGAAGTCTGCGGGCTTCTCCTGCTCGCTGCACCCATCACCCACTTGTTTCCTACTCTTGCTGCTGAGGCTGGCTCAGTGTTAGATAAGCTGACACCCGAAACCCTGGCTTTGTCCTGTCCAAAGGGACGAATTAGAGGCCATTGATTCTCATTATGGCAGAAGTCCTTGCTGTACAAAAGAACTCCCCTTTA
Source organism: Chinchilla lanigera (assembly GCF_000276665.1). Lineage (NCBI taxonomy): Eukaryota > Metazoa > Chordata > Mammalia > Rodentia > Chinchillidae > Chinchilla > Chinchilla lanigera. Next base: position 5,350,233 of record NW_004955473.1, on the reverse strand, counting down.
GAAATGCGGGCCATCCCCAGTGCACTTCGTCATTTCCCTAACTCATTTGCTGTTTAAAGGGAGGCAGGAGCCAGTTGATCAAGAAGCTCAAGCCTGGAGGGATTGGGGTCACTGCCCACTGAAGCACCTCCAACAATGAAGCAATGGCATCCCCACGCTGTACCCCGGTGGAGATGGGCCCCAGTGGGAAAGGGAGAACTAGATTCGCTTTTCATAAACCCCGAACTCCAGCCCAGTGCGCAGAGGTACATACTTGTGACTTTTCAGGAACATCCCACCCTCAGCAGGAAGGGCACACCTGCTTTCCCTCTCACAGTCTGGCCTATCTTATGATTGCTTTAAAAGTCCACATTTGTGTTCTGATGAGGACCCCACTGGCAACGTCCCCTCCACTGTTCTGTGGCGCTGCATGTGTCTCCAGGATGAGGAAGCTTTCCCTTGTCTGATCAGCCTTCTTCTGCCCCACTGCTCTTCCCCAGGGCCCTGTGCTATCTCTTGGTACCAGTTTTGCTGTCCTGGATACATCAGGCTCTGGCAGCCTGGCCCTCCTCTTGACTTCCTTTAGTCCTTTGCCTCTGAAGGCCTGGCTGAGGTTACATGGGTGCTTAGCACTTAGAAAGGGGAATGTACTACAATGCAAAAGTAGATTACCTTGCTTTATTAAAAACAAAATTTGGCCGGGGGTGGCAGCACATGCTTGTAATCCCAGCACTCGGGAGGCTGAGGCAGGAGGATTGTTGCAAGTTCGAGGCCAGCCTGGGCTACAAAGTGAGCTCAACGCCAGCTTGAACTGCACAGTGAGACCCTGTCTCAAAAGACAAAAAAAAAAAAAAAAAGAGAGAGAGAGAGAGAGAGAACGTGAGGAGAGAGGAAGAAATATGGTCTTCAGGCCTGGAACTTTGGTGACCTGGGCTGAGCAGAGTGTGTACAACTGGGCCAAGGACAAAGTAATTTGGGGGCCCCTATTTCTAGGGCAGAGGAGCAGGATAGGACATGTGCACCTGGACCCTTGGCTGGTGGCCACCTCTGGGGACATGTCCTCCTTGGCTGCAGGAAAGGTCAGAGAGCAGAAACACAGTGGAAGCTCTGGAAGTTTCCAGCAATTAGCTTAAGCAAAAATGTAAGATGCTCTCTATGTACCACATGCGAACGTGCCGAATCTGGGCTGTCCAGATGACTTAATGAACAAGGGCGAATAGAAGCAAGAAGTGGCCGGGTCTGGGCCAGAAGCTCACAGCATTCTGGCAGCCTGGCCAACTTCACCTCCCTTGAAATTAGCTCTCTGCCTTACTAGTACTGCCCCAAAGGCTGGCCCGCCAAAGCGTTCACATGGTGTCTGTTGGCCAAGAATCTCCTAGTGGCCTCCGGACGAGCACCAGCTATGCAGATCTGCAAACCCCAGTTTCCTCTGGGACACTCTTCCTGCGCCCACTCTTTATTCCTTGAAGGTGCCACCATGGGCTATTTGCCTGTAGCGCCAATTGTGCAAGTGTCTCGTCTCGCTAACTATACTGGCTCCTGAGGAACAGGCCCCAGTGGTGTCTTTATTCATACCTTTTGCTCCCTTCCCGCCACTGTGCACCTGGCAGGGGCTTCTGAGGAGAAAGCTTGCTCCCTTCCCCCAGCAGGTGGCTGGCTCAGTGCTGGGGTCCTGAACAGGGCTCGCTGGAAAGCTACCTGGAGTCAGGAGGAGTTAGAAGGCAGGCAGCGCTCCCAGTGCAGGGGAAGTGCCCAGGAACAAGAGCAGAAAAAGGAGGTGGCCTTCGAAGAGGCCAGCAGCATTGGCAGCCCCCCAGAGGCTCCCGGGCTGTGAGCCATCCTGTTCTGCAGGGTTGGGAACCAAGTAGGGCCCTGTGCCCTTCCTCTAGGAAACTTGCTGCTCTGCCCTCTTCGTCCCTTGGCTTTCACCTCCCTTCGACTCCAGCCCTGGCACTGGCATCAGTCCACCTGGTCTTAGCCTTCTCCTTCTGTGGTGCCAGGCAGGCAGCAGTGACAGCCAGATCACAGGACCGCGGGACCTGGCAGCCCCAGGAGACACTGACGCACGGAGCGCAGGCAGCCTGGGCAGGGGCTTCTGGAGCACGGGTGGAAACCGGCTTGGGGCAGGCAAGTGGCCACAAGTGCCAAGTATTGTCAGGTGGGGGCAGGCACAGGCTCAGGGGGAAAAGACTCCCCTTGCCTGAGCTGTATGGAGGTGTCAGGTCAGGTGCCTGCCTCGCTGGTTTGGTGCCTGAGACAGGGAGATGAAGGTGAAGTTTGCTTGTGCCTGGGACAGAGCAGAGGCTGGAACCAGGATGTGAAAGAATCAATGCCCTGGGGTGGGATGGAGGCTCAGGGGAGGGCCTCCTATGCAGAAGCAGAGGAGGAGACCAGAATGGACCTGGAGTCAGGGAGAAGACCGGCTGGCCCCGCGTGTGGCCCAGCCTGGGGGAGGCTGCCTCTGCTCACTTCCAGGCTGCAAGGAGCAACAGCTGGGATCCACGCTGCCGCTGCCCCCGCCCCGTGCTCCTGCCTATGCAACAAGTGTCACGTCTGCATGTTGGCACATCATTCCCTGAATGGGCCAGCGGCCCCTAGCTTCCAGGGGCCAGCAGACCTTCAACGTGAGGAAGATTAAGGTCCACGCAGCTCAGCTCAGTCCCCTCCACCGATCCAGGAGGGGACCAGGGCATGCTCCATACCCTCACCCCGTGGGATGCAGAGCGTGGGGCACCGGTACATGCCTGTGGCCCTGAGCACCTCGGACTGCAAGGGGAAGTCAGGAGGGGCAAGGCGCCTGACTCGTGATAGGAGAGGCCCCTATGGAACAGCCCTTCTCGGAGGAAGCAGTCCCCGAGGCCTGCAGCCCCTTAGCCCAGAGCTCCCTGTCAATCTGCTGCCGGCGCGTGGCTGCTCCTGCGCTGCTCGCGCCGAGCTCCCGGGAGGCGGGGAGAGCGCAAGTGGGGCGGAGGGAACAGAGCGCGCCGTCTGCAGCCCGGGGGAGCCGCAAGGAAGCAGGGGCGGGCGGCGAGCGGGCGGGCGCGCACTCACCTCCACACACCGCAGTCAAGGAGAGCCAGAGCAGCAGCAGCGCCTTCACGCAGAGCCGCAGATTCATGCTGCTCCTCGGACCGCCCGCTCTGCTGAGCCGGTGGGAGGGCAAGGAGGCCGGCGCCCCGGGCAAAGAAAGGCGCAAGCCGCAGCTGGCGCGTGCGGGCGCGAAGCAAGTGTGTGCACCCCAGCCGTGCCCTGGCTGCCAGCCGCCCGCCTGCTCTTCGCCTCGGCTCTCCTGCCGCGTCACTCGGCCGCCGCGGGGCAGCGCGGCGAAGCTGGTCTCAGAGGCTCCGGGGGCAGTGGCGAGCTTTTCCAAGCGACTGGCTTTGCTCTGCCTCAGCTCCAACTGCGCGTGGCCCAAGCTGCCAGCGAGAATGCTCCCCGCTCACTCCAAGGGCTGCATTTTGTAGCTTGTGGCTTGGCCGCGAGCCCACTTGGTCATGTGGTCATCGGGAGGTCTGGAGGGGGGGCCAGGAAGAGGGAGAGGGAGCAAGCCTCCCGCACCACCCCCTCCCGGCACGCACTGTGCGGCCCCAGCCAGGATTCGAGAGGGAACCCCGAGGTGGCCCCATAACAAAGGCTGCGCAGCCGGACAACGGACAACTCACAACCGCTCCTGGTACAATGCCCGCCTGGCCGGGGGCCCGAGGGTTTGCGAAGACCAGAAGGGTTTCAGACACAGGAAGCGTTCGGGGAGGTGGAGGGGCACGCTTAACTCTTTCTCACCTCGCTTCTTTAACCGCTGTCCGCAAACCCTGGCACTCAGGACCAGTTCGTCCCATCTTCTCTGACCCTGGCCGTGGTCCTTCCCCCTTGCTACTCTGCATCTCCAAGGATTTAGTCAAGACCCCCCAACACGGTGGTCCTCCTCTCCTAGGCATCCTCAGCCGGAATCAGATGAGGGGCCCTTGCCCAGGTTTGTGTTGAAGGCTTGATGAACTGCCCAGCGCCCTCATTTCCCCTGCCCTCTGGCAGGAGGCACTCTACCTGGAATGCCCCCAGGCGTGAGCTCCTCGTTCTCACAGCAGTCTCTCTACTCTCACCTGACTCAGAAACCTTCTCAAGACGACAATAATCCAGGAGGGGCTGCCCCTCAGTTCCTCCTCCCTGTTGGGACATGTGACAGCTCCTACAATGTCCCCTTTCTTGTTCTGGGGAGCTGTCCTCATCCAGTTCCCCGTCATCATAAGAGGAGGACAGTTTCCCCGACTCCACACAGTTTAGGCTGGATTCATTCCACATGTACTTGGGATTCCCCTTTTTAAGTGGGTTCTGAAGTCGCTTGCCTTTACATTCTTAGTCCTGACAATCCGGAGGCTCCTAAGGAAAGGGAGCGCCTCTTGCACTGGACTGGAATCCCCCTAAGACAGGACCCTGTCTTCTCATTCTTCTGGATCTCTCTGAAATTCCCAATATTGTGCTCCACACATAGGTGGCACTCAACACATATTAAAAGACTAAATCAAAAGATCTTTCCACCTTCCAGCAACTCAGGAAGTTTGCTTGAAGTACAAGTGCAGATTTACAAAAAAGGTACATTGGCTAGTGTTTTTGTGTGCCATAAAAGATGTGGGAAAACAAGGTATATTGTTCTAAAATATTTTTGACATTTTACGAAATTCCAATATATACATTATTTATTATCAGCCTCCCTCCAGCAGAATTGCTACTTCCACAGGAGAGGAATCTTTGCTTTGTTCATGGCTGTTCTTCCAGACCTACAACAATACCCATGATGTGATCTGTGCTCAAAATGTGATTTTGAATACATGGCTGAACTTTTCAAATACATCCCTATTTGCTGAATCAAGGGACTGGGGAGGGAATAAGAAAGGATTTTTGTTAATGATCTATGATCCCGTTAGCCACACCAAGTTTGCAAAAGGAATAGGAAGCAAACATCTTTTCATCTGAGAGACCCAGGCTATGAGCAGTGGGCATGGATAGCGTGAAATCGTTCTTCCTTTGCTGTTCCTCTGGAAAGTTTCAACTGGGAGGAGAAACCTGTGACCTCCAGGCTCCACCCTTACCTGCTGTAGGGGCTTTTTGTCACCTAAATTTGTTGGATTTTATGGGAATGCTAATCTCTGCCATACTCACTTCAGGGTTGTGATGGGATCAAATGAAGGAATGTACCAGAAGCCCTTGCAGAGTCATTTTTAGGAAACGTGGCCCAACCCTTGACTGAGTAAGCACATGCATACCCAACTACGTGTCCCTCATAACTGAATTAATATAGGCCTCTGTGCTTAATTGCTCCTTGACTAGGATGTGCATGGGTCATTGCTAAGTGGTTAGAGCACTGCTTTCCAATCCAGTAGCTACTGATCATGCTCTAAATAAAGTTAAAAATTCAGATCCTTGAGCAAGCTGGCCAGATTTCAGTTGCTCAGCAGTCACATGTGGCTTCAATTGTTGCAGAAAGCTCTACTGGGTAGCCCCGGGCTAAAGTAATCATTTCATTCTTCCTTTTTTCTCACCTTACCTAGTCTACAAAATGTACATGGTAAGTTCGGGGGTGAAATGAAAGCAAAACAGCCACAAATTGAAGGTATTCATGTGAGGCAAGATTTGAAGAGCTGGACACTCAGGAGAATCGTTTAAAAATCTAGCCCTTGGGGCTGGGGATTTAGCTCAGTGGCAAAAGCGCCTGCCTGGCAAGCGCAAGGTCGTGAGTTCGGTTCCCGGTACCGGAGAAAAACAAAAACAAAAACAAAAATCTAGCCCTTCTCTCCACTTAACCAAATCACACCTGTTTTTCTAGTTAGAGACCCAATATCTCATCTCTTTTCTTTCATTTTTCTCAGGCCACTCTTGCCCACAGTGACTTTGCCCGCTTGATGACAGTAACAGCTATACCTGCACGCCACACTCTGTGCGTCTGCTGTTCTGCAAAGGGGGTTGCCCGCCGCTGCAGCCATTCTAGAATCGTTCAAGACCCATGAGGACAGAAGTGTGACTCTGCTTGCTCACTCGGCACCCTTGGTAGACTCGCATATATCTCAGTGTTGTATTGAAACCACCAGGTCTCCTATCTGTCTCTGCCTGCCAGGTTTTACAGTCACACAGCACAGTGCCTGGCACATAGTTGGCACTCCACAACTGCTTGTCAAATGAATAACTGCTAGCAGAACTCTATACTGTCTGTTCTGCAGGAAGATGACACTGGTAAATGAATATGTGCAGAATAGACGCGTTAAGTGCATCACTGGGCGTGAGGCAAAGGTCCACGAAACCATTCTCACTCTGAGGCAGCAAGCTACTGTGAAATCACAGTTGAGCTTGGGCTCAGGCTTATAGTCAGGGGCAAGACCCAGTTTCCAGTCATGGTGAGGGGCAATCCTGGTGGGGGTAAGACTCAATATTGCTGGGGACAGAGATGAGATAGCTAAACTGTGTGACAGCAGGCTATGACTTGTCCTTCGCATCAGCACTACGCTCATGCCATTCAGTGCTATGTGGTGCCCTACGCTAGCACCACCAGCTACTGCTGCTCAGTTCACTTGCCCGCCTCTCCATACTGTGGGTTCTTGTGCGCAGTGCGAAACACTAAGATAACTCAGGTGTTGTAACTCATTTCAAATCCTGTCTCTCAATGCCATTCATTAGCTAAACACTCAATTATTTCGCCTTTCTCAGGCTTAGTTTCTTCATCTGTTAACATAATAATGAACATCATAATGTTACCTACATAATTATGTGCTATGGTCTGAATGTATATGTCCCTCAAAAGTTCATTTGTTGGAACTAAACTTCAAGGTGTTGGTATTAAGAGAAGGAGCTTTTTGGAAGGTGGTTGCTATGATTAAGTCATCCCTAACAAACGGATTATTAGTGCTCTTATAAGAAGAGATTGGAGGAAACAACCAAATGTCCTTTTTGTCCATCCATCCCTTCCGTAGTGTGAGGATACAGTGTTCATTCTCCCCAGAAGAAGCAACACTCGAGGTGCTATCCTGGAAGAAACAAGACTAGAAAGCTCTCACCGCACTGCAAACCTACCAGCACCTTGAGCTTGGACCCAGCTCCCAGAACTGTGAGAAATATAGTTTTTACTCTTTGTAAATTATCCAATCTCAAATATTTCAGTATAGCAGCAGGTACAGACTAAGACATTATGGTTGGGTGATTAAAAGAAATAATACATGTAAAATACTTAGCACAGTCCCTGTCCATAGTAGTTGCTTATTTAATGTCATTTTCTCCTTGGCCTGATCTGCCCCTTCCCCCATCTTTGGGTCTGGCCTCTGGCCTCCTGGAACTAATCAGAAAGGAAAGGCTCTGTCTTTGCCTTGCTCCATCCATGTCTTTCTTCTTAGTAGCCATAGAAACTGTTTATTATCTTATTCTCCAAAAGCACCAATCCCTGTTGGGGCTAATCTGATGAATGTGCTTGATCCTGGGATTTAATGGTGACAGTGGTTTGAGATTGTACTTCCCAGGTATGACATTCATTCTAACAGGACCTTTGGGAGAGGATGTCCTACCCCAAAGCAATATCAAATTCCACCTTTTCAAGCAAGGACACAATTCGGTGACTGATCCGGCTTCTCTACACAGAGCTCACCTTGTTTCACAATCAACTATGGAAGGGAACTTTCTGGCAATTTACAACTCAAAGTTCAATCGCAGGTCCAGCCACTGATGCCTCAGAGTGCAATACTGTTACAGCCCATTCCTCGCTGCGTGCCCCCCCATGATGGCACTGATGATAGCTAAAATGTATTTCACATGTGTTTATCCAGCACTGCTCTAAATCCTTTACCTATATTAACTCATTCAAATGTCACACCTACAAGGTAGGGCCTATTCTTTATCACCTCCATTTTACAGATAAGTCAACTGAGGCTAGCAGCGGTTAAGTGATTTTCCCAGGTCTGCCTAACCTCAAAGGCTAACCTCTCCCCTCACGGACATCATGAAGCAATTGTTCACTTCTTGGACCCATATATAACTTTATTTTCACCTTTATCATCTCACTCACTCTGCCTTGAGTTAGGAAGCAGTGAACTATAGGGAGTAAGCACATAGGTTCTGGAATAGGGCAGCTCTGTCATTTACTAAATGGGTAACTTTGGGAAAATTGCTAATCCTTTCTGGCTTTTAGGTGCCTCATGCAAAATAAAGGAGCACCTAACTCCCTGGGTTATTGGGAGGATTAAATAAATCAGTATCTATAAAGTACTTAGCACAATGCTTAGTTCTTATAGTGAGGTGAGTAGTGTATAATTGTTATGCCCTCTTGTGGAAATATGTGTATATATCTTACCAATATCTGGTGATAAGACTATGTCTTGTTTGTTTTTATGTTCTCCTCAGCAGTGCAGTTGACCAAAAAAATTATTCAGAAGTACTCATTGAATGACAGAAGAAATTGTATAGTCATTCTAATAATCACCCTAGGCTTATGATATATAGCAAGTGACCTTATTTGGGCAAAATCATCACAACTTATCCAACAAGTTTTTAGATGGATCAACACCAGCACTAATAACTACTCGAAGACCTGACCACTCCCCCCAGTTGTCTAATGGTAGTTCTGACTGAAGTAGTGCAAATAATGGAGCAGGGAGAGAGCATCTAGAGAATGATGAGCCCAGCCAGCAATTAAGGAAATGTCATACCAGAAAGAACCCCAACCCCTCGTTATGCAGGTGGAGAAGCTGAGGCTCCGGAAGGAAAAGTGCCTTTCCCAAAGCTAACCGGAAAGCTGCTGGCAGTCTCAGGCAGGACTGAAACCTGGGTCTGACTAATTCCCATCTCCCGCTTTTCCCTTTGCACCCTCCCAGCATGGAACTGTACTCACTGGCTGAGCAGTTTCCCAGCTGGCTGTGTAGGTGCTCACAATGGCTGTGCTTAGGCCCAGAATGCGCATTCCACAGCTCAGCCTTTCCAGGGCGTCTTATAACGAGTCTCCTCAGTGTTGCTCATCTGATTCATTCCTGAAGACGTAGGCAAAGTACTGAGCAGAGAAGGTCAGTTGCAGAAACGCTGGTAAAAAGTGTGGAAGAAGAGCTTCAAAGCTTCTCCTGTCTTTCAAGCTACTTAGCAGGAACTTAGAGGGAAAAAAAGCATAAGAGGTCAGCTGCTGGTTGAAGCCTCACTAACTGGCTCTGTGACGAATGATCTTTGCTTGGTTAAGCACAAGCAGAGAACATGATTTCCACTATCTTATTACTAAGTATTTATCTTTCTGAATGTAATGACCACAGTGGAGCTTTCATACTCCCTATCTAGCAGAGCAGCCAGCACAATGCTTGCTGTAGAATGGTGGATGCTTAGGCCACATTCCTGAGTTAACTTCCTTATGGAGTATGGTATTATTTATTTTTTTTATTTTATTTTACTTTATTTTATTTTACTTTGTGCTGCTGGAGATCAAACCCAAGGCCTCACACATGCTAGGCACACGCTATGCCACCAAGCCACATCCTGGCACAGTTTTAACCAAAAAATGATGTCAGTGATGTGGGACCTAGCCTGGTACTTATTCCGTGAGTCGAAAGGCCTTAATGACCATTTGGAAGAGATAACCTTGCTGTTGGGATTTGGTGGATTATGCCAGGATGTCTTCTTCAAATGGCCACACTGTTCACTAGCTGAGTAAGTCCTAAGGAGGATCCTCCAAGAGGTTGAAGTGCTACTGCTGTGCCCCTGCCCTGAGCCCTGACTCCACAGAGACGCCCCTTCCCCATGAGTCCTCCCTAATTCCTTCTGGGCCCTTGGCCCCTCCCCTCCAGAGCCACACAGGTCCCCATTCCTCCTTGTTTGTCTTTCAGCACAGTTTAATTTCCTCTGCACATCCTCTATGACGTCTCCTCTAGGAGCCTCATCCTTCCTCTCCCCTAAGATCTATAAATACTCTGATACCCCCAGGGAGGCTTGTGAATTCTTCCCTCAGGCAGCAAGGCCCCCTGAGCTAGGACGGCCACTCCCAAACGAGCAAGTATCTCCAAGGGCCATTGAGGTGTCAAGCTTTTTTTCTTGCTTTGCCGGCTAGTTTTATCAGGGCCTATAGGGTACTATATGATCTTGAATCTAGAAACAGTGTGGTGAGCCAAGGCAAAGACTTGGGGACTGGGTATTGAGTTTCTGACCACCTGGGCTATGGATTTACACCTCTGAAATGCTGCGGCCGAAGTCAGAGGAGGTACATCAAAGTCAGAGAGATAATGAAGGCAATGTTTCTCCATTCCAAATCCAACTTCCTACTCTTAAACTGGTCAGAAATTTGTACTGGTCTCCACCTGGTGGCTGACCCTGCCCTCAGACTGAGATCTTTTGGGATTCGCTTTTATCTTTTGGTCATTTCTCATGCACATAAAGAGAGAGTGAAATATTTTACAGTTCTTAAAGAGATAATGCTTTTGAAGGTAAAGAAAAGCAGTCTTTTTATGACAACATCCCATGTATTAGTTTCCCAGCACTATCATAACAAATTATTATGAACTTTGTGGCTTAGAACAGGAGAAATGTATTCTTTCTCACTTCTGGAAGCCAGAAATTTGAAATCAAGAATGCTCTAGGATCAGAAATTTATGATAAGTTGAAGAGGTAATGGATATGTTATTTAGCTTGATTGGCACTTTCTACAATGTATACGGAGATCAAAACATCATATTATGTGCCATCAATGCATACAACTATTATTAAAAGAAAGGGATTAATAGAAGTCAACTGAAAGAAAAGAACACTCCTTTCTTGCCTCTTCCAGCTTCTGGTGGCACCAGGGCTTAGGGCCGCATTCTCATCTCTGCTTCCATTTTCACATGTCCTCCCCTTCCGTCTGTGTAATCTCCTTCTGCCTCACACTTTCTTTCTTTCATTTCTTTTTTGTGGTGCTGTGAATGAAACCCAGGGGCTCACTTGGGCTAGGCAAGTGCTCGGCATCTGCCTCACTTTTATAAAGACACTCGTCGTTAGATTTGTAGTTACATCGACAAAGTTCATTTTCAAATAAGTATGTCACACTTACAGGTTCCAGAGGATAGGACATGGACGTATCTTTTGAGGGGCCACCATTTAAGCTAGTATAGCCCACTCCCTCCCTTCCTATCTCTGGCATGCTGGAACCAAAAAAGCATGACTTCTTTGTCAATTTTGACTCAAATATCTCTCAAATCCATACTTCTCTGTGTTTCTGCTGCCCTATCCTCATTCAAGCCCTGTCATTCCTCACACATGATTCTCCCTAGCAACCAGAATGTCCATCCCAGGACCACTTGGCTCAAACCTTCTGTGCCATCTTCTGTGGATCACCATGGCTCTTAGGATCAAGGCTCAACTCCTAGCCCTGGTCTGTGAGGCCCTGGATAATCTAGCTCCCGCTCACCTCGCCAGCCTCTTCTGCCTCTCACTCTCCCGTCACAATGTCTTCCCCAAAATTCTTTCCTTCTGCTGGAGGACTCTCTGCCCTACCCCATCTTTGCCTGATTAATGCTAGTCACCCATCCGTTCATCTCTAAGGTCAAATTCCTCCTCAAGAGATGCTTTCCCTCACCCTCAGACTGGCTGAGATCCCCTGTAATAGCTCCTCTCAAGTTCGCAATTTGGCTTGTGCTGAATTGATGTCTTCCCCTCTCACAGCTAAACTGAGCTCCTCAAGGGGTTTATGCTGTCTTCAGTATCTAGCCAGTGTCTGACACGTAGTAAGGGTTTCATCATCATTTGAATGAATATGTGAATGAACAAATGAATGAGTGAATGAGTATGACCATCTACGTTCTACTCCCTCAAGTCACTCTCCTAAACATGAGAAAACAATGCCCATCTCACAGGGCTCAGTAGAAATCAAAATGAGATAAGGGAGGGGGAAGGACTTTGTAAACCATGATATGTTGTACTAATTTAAGGTGATATGATACTGGCCGATGTAGCCAACCTTCCGGTGGAGTGGCAAGTGGACTGCACAGGGCTTAGGGACAGCAGAAAGGATGGAGGTGGAGATGGGAAAGGATATTGAGGTCCACATTCCCCTGTATGAGGTGAGTGCCTGTGGTTCTGCTATGTAGGATACAATTACAAGAACATTCAAAGCCCCTAATTCAGAGTAGACGCTCCAGCTCATAGCTTATCACCCTCTGGGATCAAGAAGAAAATGCCTTTCTCCTCAGGTGTAAATATTGTCAGAGTCATCACAGGTATTTAGGGTTTTCATTGTCTTCCTCTAAAAGCATCTGACCCTGGGGCAGGCTGGGGATAGGGTGACAGCTTCCTGGGCTAGCTCCATCTCTGTCTCCGTGGTGCTGTCCGTGAGGTGATCCATCAGCAGCGGCCCTGGCTTAAGGTGCTACCCAGCTGACAAATAACTTCAAAGGATGCCTCTTGGCTTTGCATTCTTCCACTTCCTTGCCTTCTTGGCTTTCACTATTAACTGGCTGGGAGAGTACCACCTCCTTCCTCCTCCTTCCTCTCGCTCTTCTAGCACGCCCATCTAAAAGGCATCCCTGGAGGATCAACATTCCAGGTCTTTAGTTTCTTACATTTGATTTCCCCAGACCCCATCCAGTCATAATCTCCTTTCCTGCAGGGAAGGGACACTTCCACCTCTTCCTCCATATCCTCTTAGCTCCTTGCGTTGGGTCAAGAGACCTAAAAAGGCCATTTCACATTTCCATCTTGTCTTCCATTGTTTTCTCCCCTGGGATGTCTATGCATTCATGGGCCTGAAATGCTTCACTGGTTTGGAATGTCCATGGAGAGCCAATCCTCTGAATCATACACTTGAAGAAATTGGAAAGAGCAGCACTGTCATTTCCCTGGTTTCCTCCGACCTGGATATCTTCCCACTTGCTTGATGGTGTGTGCTTCCCCCTCGGTCCTGCTGGTCGTTGAGGCTTTGTCACACACTCCAAGAAAGGTAGACAGAAACTCTGAGAAATCCCCAGTTTTCTCAAGGATTTGGGCATCCCAGGGCAATACATTTTTTTGTTAGAAGGCATCTGGATAATCTTCTCTAACAGGTGCCACAGAACCAGAGTTGGAGACGACTTTGCAATTTGTCTGTTTGAAGGCCTCCTTTTTATTTATGGCATGGAGGTATAATTGATACACAATAAGCTGCACTATTTGTACTCAGTGTATGAAAAGTGTATAATTTTCTAGGTTCTGACTTACAATAAGCACATGAAACCACTGCCATCACCAAGTTTCCATCACTCCCTAAAGTCTCCTCCTGCTCCTTTGTAATCCTACTCTTCAGGCCTTCTCCCTTATCCCCTGGCAACCACTGATCTCTCTGTTGATGTATAGTTTGTGTTTTCTAGAATTTTTATAAGTGAAGTAACAACATATTTACTCTTTGTTTTTGCTGGTTTCTTTCACCCAGCAAAATTATTTTGAAATTTATTCATTCTGCTGTATATACTAACACTATTCTGTGTACTGATAGGCCATTACTTTTTAATTACTGTGTAGTAGTCAACCATATTTTGTTTATTCACTCACTTGTTGATTTTGTTTATCCACTCAGCCACATTTGGGAGTTTTTTCCTAGTTTGAGGTAATCATAGATAAAACTGCTATGAACATCCATATGCAAGCCTCTGTGTGGACAAAGAATACAGTGAGGGTGTGTTTAACTTTTTAAAAAACTATCAAACTATTTTTCAAAATAATCATACCATTTTACATTACCACCAGGAGTTAATGGGAACTCCGGTTCCTCCATATCCTCACCAACATTTGGTATGTCTGTCTTTTTATTTATTTATTTATTTATTTTTGGTTTTTCTCCGGTACCGGGAACCGAACTCACGACCTTGCGCTTGCCAGGCAGGCGCTTTTGCCGCTGAGCTAAATCCCCAGCCCGGTATGTCTGTCTTTTAATTTTAGACATTCTAATAGGTCTGTAGTGAAATCTTGCTGTGGTTTTCTTATCTTCCTAATGGCAAATGATGCTAGGCATCTTTCTATGTATTTATATGTGATTTCCTCTCCAAATTTTTTGTCATAGTATGTATTCAAATATTTGGTACTTTTTTAATTGTTAGTTTTCTTATAACTGAATTATTTTAATAATTTTATTAAGGTACAAGTCACATACCAAAGAACTTACTCAAGTATATAATACAATGACTTTTACTGTATTTATAATTTTTCAACCATCACCATAATCTAATATTAAAATATTTTCATCATCCTAAAAGGAAGTCAGATATCCATTACCAGTCACTCCCAATCCCTCTCTTTCTCCAGCTCCTCACAGCCATTTATCTATTCAGCCTATATAGATTTGCACCTTATGAACATTTCATATGAATAGAATCATATAATATGTGATCCTTTGTGTTTGGTTTCTTCATTAGTACCATGTCTTCAAGGTTCATCCATGTTACAGCACGTATCAGTAATTCATGCCCTTTTATTGCCGGATAATATCCCATTGGTTGGATGTACCACATTTCATTTATCCATTCATCGGTTGATGGACATTTGGCTTGTTTCAACTTTTGGCTATTATGAATAATGCTGCTATAAACACTGTTCTCAACTATGTGTGTGAATACATGTCTTCAATTTTCTCCAAAATATGCCTACAAGTATTTACCTAGATAATATGGGTCACTCTATGTTTAACAATATGGAGAGCCACTAAACTGTTTTCCAAAGTAACCTCATCACTTTGTATTTCCACCAGTAATGTATGAGAGTGGTGCCCAAGCACTCATTATTTCTGTTTTCATTTTTATTTTGGACGTCCTAGTAGGTGTGTAGTGGTATCCCATCGTAGTTTTGATTTGCATTTCTCTAATGACTAATGATGTTCCATGTGCTCATTGGCCATTTGTCTACCTGCTTTTGGAAAAGTATTTTCAGATCCTTTGACCAGTTTTTAATTGACTTTTAAATTTTTGAGTAATACAGAGCTCTTTATATAGTTTGAGTACTAGGACCTTATCAAATATATACTTTGAAAATAGTTTATTCTATTGTGTGAGTTGCATTTTAACAACTTTTTATTTGTTTGTTTTTGAGGCAGGGTCTCACTGTGTAGTTCAGTCTGGCCTGGAACTCATGGTGATCTTCCTGTCTTAGGCTCCTGAGTCTTGGGATTACAGGTGTGTGCCACGGTGCCCAGCATCTTTTCCTTTCTTGATGAACAAAACTTTTCAATTTTGATGGGGTTGAATTTATCTACATTTTACTTGGCTGTTTATGGTTTTGGTGTCATATCTAAGAAATAATTGCCTAATCCAAGAGCACATTGATTTATATGTATATTTCCTTCTAAGAGTTCTAGTGTTTTATATCTTACATTTAGCTCTATGATCTCATTTGAGTTCATTGTTAAAGAAAGAAACCAACTTCACTACTTTGCATGTGTGTGTTCATTTGTCCTAGCACCATTTGTTGAAAACACTATTCTTTCCCTTGGTAAATTATAAATGATATATACTTCTTAAAATTTCAGTTTCCACTGTTTGTTGCTTGTATACGGAAATAAAACTGACCTTTTCATACTGATCTTATATCCAGAAACCTTGCTAAAAGTACTTATCAGTTCTAGTAGATTTTTTTTAGATCTTGTTGTATTTTCTACATTGCTGGTCATGTTACTTGCAAACAAGATAGTTTTACTTCTTCCTTTCTTATTTCTTCCTTTCTTATCTGCGTGACTTTTGTTTCATTTTCTTGTCTAATTGCACTGACTGGAACTTCCATTAAAGTGCTGAATAAGAGCGAACATGTTAGGGGAAAGGATCCAGTAGTTGTTATGTTACACATGTTTTCCATAATACCCTCCTTCATGTTCAGAAAGTTTCCTTGTATTCTCAGTTTGCTGAGAATTTTTCGTAGAAATGGATTTAGGTTTTTGTCAAATGCTTTTTCTGTACCTGCAGAGATAATAATGGCTTTTTCATTTTCTGTTTATTAATATGGCTAGTTCATTACCTGATTTTCAAGTGTTAAGCCAAATTTGCCTTGCTAGAATAAGTGAATATATTTTCCCTTTTCTATATTGTTAGATTTTGTTTGCTAATTTTTTTTTTGTACTGGAAATTAAACTCATGACCTCGCACTTGCCAGGCAGGCACTGTGCCACTGAGCTATATTCCCAGGCTTTTGCTAAAATTTTTGAATACTTACAAAGGTATTGATCTGCACTTGTCTCATATTATCTTTTTCTATGTTTTTGTTATCACAGTAATGAATGAAAAAAATAGTGTCTTCAACTTCTGAAAGAGTTTGTATGGAATTAGTATTACATCTTAAATATTTCATAGAATTTACCAGTGAAGCTATTTGGCCCTGAGGTTATCTTTGTAGGAAGGTTTTTTAAATGACAAATTTAATTTCTTTAATAAGGGGCTATTCATAGAACCTATTCTTTTTGAACAAAATTTGTATATTTTATATCTTTCAAGAAATGTGCCCATGTCATCTAAGTTGCCAAATTAACTAGCAAAAAGTTGTTCTGAATATTCCCTTAGTGTCTATGTAGTATCTATAGAATCTGTAGTTATTCAGTCCTTCCATTATTCATCCTGGTGATTTGTGCCTTCTTCCTTCTTGTCCTGATTAGTCTGGCTAGAGATTTATCTGTTTTATTGATCTGCTCTAAGAACCAGCTTTCTATTTCATTTCAAGGGATCAATTTTGGTATTTGTTTCTTTTATAGTTTGGTATTTGTTTTTGGTATTTGTTTCTTTTCTAGTTCCTTCCTTTCCTTTCTTCTACTTTGGGTTTGATTTCATTTCTCTTTTTCCTAATTTGTTATGGTGGAAATTGAGGTCACAGATTTAAAACCTGTGAGGATTAATGCTATGTTTCAATTTGACTGGGCTAAAGGATAGCTACATAGCTGATAAAACACTATTTTGGAGTGTGTCTATAAAGGCCTTTCTAGAAGAGATTAGCATTTGAATCAGTAAACTGAATAAGGAAGCTCCATCCTTATCAACAAGAGTGGCCATCATCTAATATGTGAAAAGCCTGAATAAAACAAAAAGGTGGAAGAAAGGCAAATTTGCTCTATCTGTCTAAGCTGGGACATCCTTCATTTTCCCTCAGACACTGGCAATCCTGGTTCTTAGTCCCTTGAACTAGGACTTACATTTTTAGCTTCCCTGGTTCTCAGGGTTTTGGGTTTGGACTAGAGCTAAACCACTAGCTTTCCTGGGCTTTCCCATTTGTATCAGTTAGGAGTCACTAGAGGAACAGAATATATATATATATATATATATATATATACAATGGCTGCCTGCAGTTGAGTGTGGACGATTGCAAAAGGGCCATCTGCTGTGTGCTGAAGAGCCAGAGAATCCAGTCAAAATTTGAAGGCTTGAAGCTCATTGTGGAGTCCCATGTGAGTCTCTACCAGGAAGACAAAGGGTCTGTGTTGAAAGGCTGAAGCGTCTTTGCTTGGAACTTGGGATTGGACATCCAAAGGCAACGGCAAAGATCATACACCTATTGATTGGTGCCACCCACACCCAGGGTGGATCTTCCCTCTTCAGTAAATCCATCATCCATACGCAGAACTATGCTAGAACAATCAGTCAGGCATTTCTCACTCAAATGGACACCATAGTGAACTATAACATCCTTACAGACAACAGATCAGGGGACTTCTCAGCCTCCATCATCATGTGAGCCAGTCCTTCATAATAAAGACTTTTATATATATCTATATAGATCCTATTGGTTCTATTCTAGAGAATTCTAATTCAAAATCTCTCTTATTTTCTAATATAAGTATTTAGTAGCATCTCACAAATTCTGTTAACTTGTGTTTTCTTTTGCATTCACTGCAAAATACTTTCTAATTTTCCTTTTGATTTCTTCTTTGATTTATAGATTGCTAAGAAGTGTGTTAATTTCCAGATATTTAGGTATTTTTCAGAAATCTTTCACTATGATTTCTAACTTAAATTCATTATAGTCAGATAATATATTTTGCATAACTTGAATTATTTTAAATTTCATGGCTCAGAATAAGTTCTATTTTGATAAATATGATCTATTGTGTAGGTTCTTGAAAAGAATTGTATTCTACTCTTAGGTAGTGTATTCTACAAAATCAATTAGGTTAAGTTGGTTAGTAGTGTTGGCCATACATTCTATATCCTTGCTGATTCTCTGCCTAACTTGTTCTACCTATCAATTATTAATGGATGAAAAATTAAAATCTCCATCCACAATTGTGTATTTTTTCTATATGCCATTATATCAGCTTCCACTTTATATTTTGAAGCTCTGTTATTAGGTACATAAATGTTTAGCACTATTATGCTGATGAATTGATCCCTTGATCACCATGAAAATGAACACCTTCACCTGTGATAATAATTTTGCTTTAAAACTTACTTTATCTCATATTAATGTAACCATCCCAGATTTCTTTTGATTAGTCATGTATCTTTTTTTTCCACCTTTTTACTTTTAACCAATTTTTAACTTTCTGAAGTGTTTTGCTTATAGATAGCACATAATTGGTTCTTGCTTCTACATCCAACCTGACAATTTTGGCCCTTATTTGAGTTTTTAAACTGCTTTATGTTTTACTTAGTTACTGATATAGTTAGGTTTAAATCTATTACTTTGTTGTTTATTTTCTATTTTTCTTTTTTATTTTAAAAATTAAAAACCTGACAACACAACACTGAAGACAAAATCAAAACAACACAAAAACAACAAAAATGATACATGACTTCAAAACAATATAAGAATTTACAGTGGTTGCTACATTGCACACTGTTATCTTCAACCAAGTTGCTCAGTCCACCAGACATAAGAATGTAAGATTGATCAAAGAATCAAAGACAGTAACAAGTAAAAACAAAACAAAACAAACAAACAAACAAATAAAACAACATTGGAAATAATGCAGAGCTTCACCATACAAGATGGTAGGAGTTCAACAATGGTTCTTATACTGCATATTGTTGTTTTCAGATCAGTCATTGTGATTACCAAATTCAAGCATGCAAAATTGGTCAAGAAAAAAGAAAATTTTAAGCAATGACTGTTCCTTTCAATAAACCACAGACATCAACAATACACCTATTCCAGCTATCCTTATATATACATATAAATTTTGTTTTTCATTTAAAAAAAACCAAAATGACAAAAACAAATACATAAACAAAACAGCATAGAGAGCAATTAAAATGATAGAGAATTTCAAAACGTGATGATAAGATATTAACAATGGTTGTTATATTATATAATGTCATCTTCAAAATGGTTCCACATATAACCAGATGTTGGGAAAAAGGAACTCTTCTCCACTGTTGGTAGGAGTGTAGCTGGTACAGCCACTGTGGAAATCAGTGTGGAGATTCCTCAGTAAACTAGGATTAGAGGTCCCATTCAACCCAACTATTCCTGTCCTGGGTATTTTTCCAGAAGAACTGAAAACATTATACCACAACGATACATGTGCATCCATGTATATAGCAGGGCAATTTGTAATAGCTAAATCTTGGAAACAACCCAATTGTCTATTTTTCTACCTGTACTTTGTTTCTCTTTTATTATTGCATATTAATTTTATAATTGGGTTTTAGTGTAATAGTTTGATATAGTGAATTTATTATTATATCCATCCTCCTATTGCCCTCCTTTACATCCCCTCTCCCTTATTCCCTTCTTTTTGTCTAATAATACTTTCCCTTCTACTTTCATGTCAGTTTGTTTAGATTGTGCATATTACAGGAAACATGTGATACTTGCCTTTCTGAGTCTGGCTTATTTCGCTTAACATGATGTTCTCCAGTTCCATCCATTTTTCTGCAAATGACATGATTTCATTCTTCTTTATGGCTGAGTTTCCTTTTTTCTGTTTCCTTTTAGATGAATTAACTATTTTTTATTCTGTTTTATCTAATACATTGGTATATTAGCTATGACTCTTTGTTTTGTTATTTTAGTGACTACCTTGCTGTCATAGATTTTACATTTTAAATGTATTATAAACTCCATGCTGCTATTATTTTACTTAAACAGTTCACTGTCTTTCAGAGATATTTTAATAATATTTCTGGTGCTCATTTTTTAAGGATTCATGAAATTTTTTTTCATTAATTAAGTTTACTGGTACAACTTAAATATACATAATGATCAAATTCATCATAAGGAACTTGTACCAGTACATGACATACCTGATTCTTTTTTTCCCTATCCCTCTTCCTTCCCTTCTGCCCCTCTTCCTCTTCTTATTTACAAAAGGTTTGTTACTATTTTATCCTTTTCTCTCATTTTTCTTTTCCCTTCCTTCCTTTCCGCCTCCCACTTCCTTTGTGCCCCATCCCACTTGAACATTTTCTTCCTATTTTGCAATGTCTATTGCAAATTTTGGTCCTTATTTACCTCACATTATAGAAACAATGTGATGTTTACACATGTGTTCAATTTATTTCACTTAAGAGTATGTCTCTGGGTGCATCCATTTACCTATAAATGTCTCAAATTTATCTTTCTTTATGGTTGAGTAGTACACCACTGTATAAAAAACACACCTTCTTTATCCATTCATCAGTTGATGGGCATTTGGGCTGTTTCCAAGATTTAGTTATTGCAAATTGTGCTGCTATGAACATGGGTATACATATATCACTGTGGTATGATGCTTTTAATTCTTTTGAGAAGATACCAAGAAAGTGAATAGCTGGGTCCAATGGAACCTCTAGTACTAGGTTTTTAAGGAATCTCCCCCATGATTTCCACAGTGGTTGCACCAGTCTACACTCTTACCAGCAGTGGAGAAGGGTTTTTCCACCACAGCTCTGCCAGCATTTGTTATTGGTTGATTTCTTGATAATAGCCATTCTTGCTGGAATGAGATACAGTCTCAGTATTGTTTTAATCTGCATCTCTTGAATGACCAGTGATGTCAAACATTTTTTCACATATTTATTTGCCATTTGTACTTCATCTAAGAAATGTGTGTTCATCTCAGATGCTCATTTTTGGATTGAGTTTTTAAGTTTGGGGTGTTTGATTCTTTTTAATTATTTATATATTCTAGACATTATTAGTCTTTTGTCTGGGGAAAAGTTGGAAAAATTTTTCTCACACAAATTTTTCCCCAAATTTTTTTATTCTGTTGGTGGATTCTTTTATCATCCAGAAAATTTTTAATAAGATGAGGTCCCAGTTGTTTATTCTTTGTAATATTTTCTGTGCAATTGGAGTTTTGCTCATGAAGTCTTTGCCTACTCTTGTGTCTTCAAGAATTCTTCCTATTCTCTCTTCAAACAGATTTAGTGTTTCTGTTTTAGTATTTATACCTTTGATTCATTTTCATTTTAGTTTAGTGCATGGTGAAAGACATGAGTCCAGTTTTAGTATTTGGCATGTGGAAAGCCAGTTTATCCAGCAACATTTATTCAAGAGGCTATCTTTCTTCCAGTGAGAGTATTTGACCCCCTTGTTGAAAATAAGGTGGCTGAGTGTGTTTAGAGTTATTTCTGCATCTTCCAATCTGTTCCACTGATCCTCGGGTCTGTTTTCTTGCCAGTGCCATGCTGTTCTTATCACAGTAGCTCTGTAGTATCATTTCAAGCCAGGAATTGTGATGCCCCCTGGCTTTCCTTTGTTGCCCAGAATTGCTTTTGTTATTCTAGGTTTCTTCTGGTTCCAAATGAATTTTAGTAATCTTTTCTCCAGTTCTGTGAAGTATGCTATTGGTATTTTGATTGGGATTGAATTAAATCTGTATAAAATTTTAGGAGTATTACCATATTCACTGTTGGTTCTTCTTACCCAAGAGCAAGGGGTATCTTTCCATTTTTTGATATCCTCTTTGACCTTCTTTTTCAGAGTACTGTAGTTTTAATGTAAAGATCTTTTACTTCCTTTGTTAGATTAATTCCAAAGTATTTCATTTTTTTCAGTGGTATTGTGAAAGGCATGGTTTCCCTAATTTCTCTCTCAGTAAGTTTATTATTTATGTACAAGAATGTTATTGATTTCTTTGCTATTGATTTTTGAGTGTTGACTTTGTATTCAGCTACATGACTAAATTTGATTATTAGATCTAGATGTCTTTTGGTGGAGTTTTGGGGGTCTTCTATGTAGAGTATTATGTCATCTGCAAATAATGAGAGTTTCTGGTGCTTTTTTTCATTGTGTAGAACCATATTTTCATCTGTTATCATTTGCCTTCCATTTCCTGAAGTATGAGATTTTTAGTGCTGTGTTTTGTGAGCTTTTGTATAACCAAAATGTCTTTACTTGGCATTCATTTTTTTCCTGAAAACAGAGTCTCACTACCTAGTTGAGGTTTGCCTTGAATGCACTATGTAGGCCAGGCTGGCATTAAACTTGTGAGGATCCTCCTGCCTCAGCCTCTCAAGTTCCAGGATTACAGAAGTGCAACACCACACCTGGCTGACATTCATTTTTGAAAGATGGCTGTCTTGATTTGTTTTGTGCTATTATAACAGAATACCACAGACTAGGCAATTTATAACAAAAACAGATGTATTGGTTCATATTTCTGGAGGCAAAGTCCATAATTAAACCAGCAGTGTCTGGCAAGGACATTCTTGCTTTATCGTCCCATGGCAGGTGGGCAAAAAGAGTAAAAGAGAGCAGGAAATAAAACTTGAACTCACAGCTTCAAGCTCTTTTACCACTGGCATTACTTCAATTAGAAGGTGGAGGCTTCATGATCCAAACACCTCTTAAAAGTCCCACCTCTGAGCACTGTTACAGTAGCGATCACATTCAAAAATGGGACGTGTAGGGGACATTCTAACCATGACAACATTTGTTTCTGGTGTAGAATCCTGGGTGACAGTTTTGGTTTTTCCCCCATGTTGTAAAGATTTTGCTCCACTGTCTTCTCATTTGCATTGTTTACAGTGAAAAATCTTACCTTTTTCTCTCTGTATGTAATATGTCTTTTTTTCCTCTGGCTGCTTGTAAAATGTTCTATTTATACCACTGCTTTTGAGCAATTTGATTATAATTTGCCTTGGTGTAGTTTTCTTCATGTTTCTCAGGCTTGGAATTTGTTAAAATCTTTGGATCTGTGGGTTTATCATTTTCAAGTTCGGAAAACATTTGGCCATTAGTTTTTCAGATATATTTTTCTTTTCCCTCTCCTCTCCTTTTCTCCTACATGCATATGAGACCACTTGAATTTTTCCTACAGTTCACTGATTCTCTGTTCATTTTAAAATTGTTTTCGGTGTGTTTGGTTTTGAATATTTCTATTGTTTTGTGTTCAAATTCACTAATCGTTTCATTTGGAATATCTAATCTCTTAATCCCAATCAGTGTGGTTTTTACCTCACATGTTATAGCTTTCATCTCAATAAGGTTAATGTAAGTCTTTTTAAAAAAAAAAAATCTTCCATGTATCTACTTATCCTTTTGAACATACAGAATACAGTTATAATAAATTTTTTAATGTCCTTGTTTGCTAATTCTGACATCTGTATCACTTCTGATATGATTTTAATTATTCTGGTTACATTCCTTCTTTGTTCATTCTAGATAATTTAAAAATGGATAACAGACATTGTGAATTCTACCTCTTTTGGTGTTTTATATGTCTATTTCCCTGTAATCAGTGGTTCTCAACCCATGAATGACTTTGCCTGGAGATATTCTTAGTTATCACAGTTCGTGTTGCTATTGGCACCCTATCAATAGAAGTTAG
Organism: Chinchilla lanigera; assembly: GCF_000276665.1. Taxonomy (NCBI): domain Eukaryota; kingdom Metazoa; phylum Chordata; class Mammalia; order Rodentia; family Chinchillidae; genus Chinchilla; species Chinchilla lanigera. The sequence continues at coordinate 5,326,586 of NW_004955473.1, read as the reverse complement.
ACATGTGATAAACACTGTACAGTGCACATGCCTGTAATCCAAGCTACTCTGGAGGCTGAAACAGGAGGATCACACGTTTCAGGCTAGCCTGGGCAATTTAGCAAAAGCCTTTCTCAAAATAAAAATAAAATAAAAATTTAAAGGGTAGGGGATATAGTTTAGTGGGAAGGCCCTGGGTTCAAACCCCAGTCATGGGGCAAAAAAGAATGAATGAATGAATGGGAAAAAGGAAGGAAGGAAGGCAGACAATAAATGTGGAAAGAAGAGGAAGAGAACTAAAGACAAGAGAATACAAAAAAACTAAGGAAAGACGGAGAAGCTAGAGGGTGGGAGTAAGCTGCTGAGGAGCCCACATTTCTGTACAGACCGTGACTGTGCCCAGCGAACTACTGCCAAGAAGGAAGGAGGTGGATACAGACCCCAGAGAAGCGCTGAGCACCCAGGCATGACCATACAGATGTGTGTGTATCTCCTAAGAGGCCACTTGGTGCTTTTCTCAGAAGCTATGTGTCCTTCAACAAAGAACTCGACGCTTAGGGTGTTTAGGAGGCAGATTGGCTCACTGGCCAGGCAACAGCTGGGTGCCCTTGGGTCCCCTGCCAGAGACAGCCGCCATCCACACCCAGCTGCCTGAGAGACAAGGAGGGTGTTTAATCTATGGTCTGAATGTCCTCAGAGGACACGGCTCTCAGTTACACAGCAAACAGCTGGCTCCTGAGAGGCTGCATCCTGGGCACTTCGACCTAGGCGGCTCCAGCGAGTTTAAAACCCGACCAAGCGCTTCCTCCACCCTCACGCCCCACTGGGGGGGTTAGGGGGGCTCAACTGCAGCTGGGACCTGACAGATAACTTTTTAAAAAATGTTCCTTCTGAAGGATCAGTCTCCAAAATGAATACAAGGCTTTCTGTCGCCAGTGATTGTGCAAATTGCTTTCAGACTCTGCCACACGCTGCAGCAGGCAGCTGCCGACTTTCCAGGACGAAGCCATTTCCTGGCGGGGTACCAGGGCACACTGGTGGCGGCTCAGGCCGTGCCACCAGAACCCAGGAAGAGCACCGGCTCGCTCCGCGAAGGAGCGTCGCCCGCCCTGAGGGGGGCAGCACCGCGCCCGCCCGCAATCCTTTTCTCAGCCGCGGGCTCTCGCGCTAGGCTCTGAGAGCAGTCCCTGGGCACCGCTGCCCTGGGGCAGGCGGGGGTGGCGAGGGCAGCGCGCCCGCGGGCCGGCGCTGCAGCAGCCCTGGAGACCCCACCCCCAGCCCGGACGCGGCTTCCTGCGCTAGCTGAGCCCCAGAGCGCTGCAACTAGGGCGTCTAGGCTCCACTTACTCCCGCCCAGCCCCACGAATCGGGATTACTGCCCGAAACAGGGCCGACATTTAGAAACCAAACAAACAATAAAATTGCAACACATTTGATCACTTTTTATTTTTATTTTTAGAGGAGGGATTTGCAGTGGGGGTGGGAAGCTGGTGGACCGAACTGGAGGGAGCTGCGGCTTTGAGAGCCGGTTCCTGGCGCAAGCTGCAGTGCGTGCCGCGCTGGGGAGCATGACTAGGCCAGGCGGCTGAGTAGTCGGGTGCAGGGACGTGACGGGACCGCAAGGGCTGGTTCTTTATTCTATTGTTTCCACTCATCAGAAAGAGCTCTTAGCGAGCATATTCTGCCAGTCGCGGCTTTCGTGGTGGAATGGAGCCTTTGCTTCGCTGTAGCTAGTCACGCTGAGAGTTTTGTCCACGTGTAGACCTAATTCACGCTGTCTACCCCACCCGCCTAGGAAAACTGGAACCTGTGATTACGATGGGACACAAGGAAGGTAATGCAGATTTGCTCCCACTCCACGCAGCCACATACTTCCCTGGAAGCTGGGAGGAGAGTCTACATCCTCCTGTCCCACTCCTTGGCAGCACTTCTCAAGTACTATCACTTGGGGTCCTTGTTAAATGAAGATTCTGATTTAGAACCCGAGTGAGGCCTGCATTTCTAACAAGCTCCCACCTCCTACAGCAACTGCTACACACACACTTTGCAGAGCAAGGGATAGAACATTGGTCTCGGCTGCAATTCTCATTAAAACCACCTAAGGAGCTTCCAAATCTAATTAGGCTGGGTCCGCCCCCACATACCACTTTGAGGGGGCTGGTTTTTAAATATTAAGCTTTCAGAGAAGCCAGCACTGAGAGCCACTGGTACAAGCAGCTGTAAAGAGAGACTTAGGCTGTAGCCCAGGAGACTGAGTTCACAATGGGGCTGACCATAGGTTTAGTTTATGACCAAGATTAGGAAATCACTTTATGATCAAAGAACATATTTTCTCCTCGTGGTTTCAAACATTCCACCTTACTTCACCTTCATTCAGCCATCAAATATTTATTGAGCCATTACATTGCACTGGGCACTGTGCTAGCAGCTACTACAGAGCCAGTAGCGAATGAGACAGACATGAGGCATTTAAACAGATAGGTGACATGGGCTTATTTGCATTTTTAAAAAATCACTTTGGCTGCAGAGTGAACAGACTGGACGGAGACCGAATGCCTGTGTGGGGAAGCTGTGGCATTAGACCAGATGGCGACGGATCAAGGTAGTGGCAAAGAGGAGTGGATGACATCAAGAGCTACCTAGGCGGTGAAATCAGTAGGAACTGATAATGGATTGAACATGCAAAATGATGACAAAGATTTGTCTGGGGATTTCTTTTTAGGGACACTGAACGGATAGTGCTGCCACAGAGACAGAGAAGACTGGAAGAGGACCACAGTTGGAAAGAAGGCCATACGTTTGATCCAAACAAAGCTGTCATGTACGCAGTTAGATAAACTGTCTTAAACTCAGAGGAGCCATCTGAACTACAAATATAAATTGGGGGGCCATCAGGGCAGATGTTCAAAGCCAAGGAGTGAATGGCTCACCTGGGTAAAGACAGTGGAATGGCAAGGCAAGAATGAAGGTAGGCCTTGAGGAACTCTTAACATTGAATAGCAGACTCTTCCAAGCTCCGTACAATTTGGGCTGCGCTAGCCTTTCCCCCTTCAGTCTTTGTCATCTTTCCATCTCATTCATTAAACACCTTTGGTAAAACAGCTCCTGATTTCCTCCTCTTCCATAAGCCCCACCACTGTCGTGGATGACTTCAGTGTCCCAGTGGACATCACTTCCAATGTGGTGGCATCTCTATTTCTTGACTTCTTCATCTTTGTCATTGTCCTCATTACTTCTCAAGCAATACTCAGCATCGTTACACCTTGGGTTTTGACATTTCTCTCAACTGTGCCCCTTTAAAATTTACTCTTGCGAAGCCTCCCCTTCTGCTTCATCTTTGTCTTCCCAGTTTGCTTGTTTATTCCCAGGAGATTGTCCTTCAGTCTCATTGGCCAGCCTAGCCCACTGATCCTACTTTTTCCCAGCCCTCTGCTATCTTCATTTCCTTATTATCCAGCCTAGAGTCGATGATTTGTCAGTTCAGTATCAAGGTTTGGCAATGACCATCATGCTTCTAACGGTCCCTGAAAAAGAAGGGTCAAGGCTGAGCTCTTCAGTGAATCAGAGTGTGGGTTCTGTGCCGGAGATGCAAACTTAAAAGTAGGTACTGTGGGTACCAAGAATGGCAATACAGGTCTAGAAGTTGCCATTTCATTTTGAAATGGACATGTTGGTCTTACATTCTTTCTATGTGTGTGTTTTCTTTTTTAATTTCCTCTGGGGGATGTCTTTTTCTGTATTTTGTTCTTGTTGTTTTGGTTTTTTTCATATTTCTTTTTATTTTGTCTTGCTTTGCTCTTAAATTCTTACCTGAATAGATCACTGCCCAACTCAAGCTAAAATACCTGAGCACAGGGCAGGGAGCACATTCTTTAAAGAAGCAGTTGTGGATCAGCTCAAGCATTTGGACAAGTGTTTGGATGAAGTTCCAGAATATTGGGTCATGGAGCAAGAGAAAATATTATTAGCCTGGGCTAGTGGAAGGATAGGGATACCTTGTCACTTACATTAATGACCTTTGATCTGCTGTTTGAGTGGCACAGGCTTGGGGCTGAGGCTGGACTCATGTTCTAATCAGAGGGAATGGCAGAGGCAAAGCTAAGAAGGTGGAATGTGTGTGATACACCCAACAAATAGTGATTAATCTAGCTTGGCTAGTATGGTATGTCTGGAAAAGAGTTGGAGACCCCCACTGCCTGTTTTGACCCCATGGTGGCTTACCACCAAGTGACAAACAAATTCATAGACAATCATGGTGATAAAGGGTGAAATTATTGGGGTGAGACCACACAGGATGATTGCAAGGGGTCTGTGCTGCCTGACTTAGACTCCACTTGGAAGAAGTCACTAACTACAAGGGCTAGAACCAGTTGTAATCAGATGCATATGCTCTAACTAGGGGCTCTTGGCTTTGTGTGTGTGTGTGTGTGTGTGTGTGTGTGTGTGTGTGTGTGTGTGTGTTGCAAACTCTGAAGAATCTGTTAAATCCAATGGTCCCCTTCTCAGAGTAATAGAGTAAATGCATAAAATAAATTATAAGAGATTATGACAAGAAACAATTATACCAAAATGTAGTAATCAATTTAGTGGTAAAGTCTGTGATATCTGTGCCTCACTATTAGCACATTAGATAAAAATACTCTGGCAGAGAGTCCTGTAGCTATCATAATTTCAAAGTAGTGATGAATATATTGCTATTGTAAGAAATCTATTTCCCGCTAATGTGATATGAATGTATGAGTCATTTCTGTTGGAGGCCAAGTCATAGGTCCTCTGATATTACAGTGGTTTGTTGCCTGCATTTATAATCAAAAGAAATGCTAAAATATAGTTAAAAGATAGCACAAGTAAAGGTGTATTTCTTTCCATCCAAGTTTACAAATGCTTTGAATTTTAGCAGATCCCTTAGAGGAACAGGGGCCCCAAGTTAAGGATCTACACAGACTTTCTGGTTGTCTTTTGTAGAAATTGGCCTTTGTCTTTGTCTATTTAGGCTGTAGTTTTTAACAAAATAACATAGTCTGAGTGGATTGTAAACATCAGAAATCTATTTCTCACAGTTCTGGAGTCTGGAAAGTTGAAGATCAAGGTGGTGGCAGATTCCGATGTACCTTCTAGCTATGACTTCAGATAGTAAAAGGGGCGAGGGATCTTTCTGGAGTCTTTCACCAGGAAACTAATCCCATTAATGAGCGCTCCACTCTCATGACTTAATTACCTCCCAAACCCCCGCCATCACCTTAAGGCTTAGGATTTCAACATGTGAATATGGGGGTTGCTATAGTTTCAGTGTTGAATGTCTCCCAAAGGTCCACTTGAAGAGACTTGGTCTCCTGGTAGAAAATTTAGGAGGTGGGGCCTAGTGGGAGATCCTTAGGTCATTAGAGGCTTGCCCTTGGAGGAGATCATGGGACCTATGTCTCTTCCTCTCTCTTTGCTCTCTGATTTGCAATGTGAGTAGGTTTGCTCTCCACATGGTCTCATCATGATGGGCTGCCTTAGCACAGGCCCAAAAGCAACAGAGCTAACCAGTTATGAACTGGAACCTCCAAACTGTGAGCCACAGTGAATATTTTTTCTTTATAAGTTAAAACTCTCAGGTATTTCGCTATAGTGACAGAAAGCTGATAAACGTAAGAGGAAGCTGACATCTAGAACATAGCACACTTTGTTTCCAATCTCTTCACTGGAAGCTTCTTTTCCCAAAGGCAATGGTGGATTGGAGATTTGTTCTTTAGAAATTACTTGAGGTCCTGCCTTCCTTCCTCTGCTTTCTTAGAACCGATTTTGTTTGCACAGCTCTTATGACAAATAGTACTTTCTACCTCAAGTGGGGTTCTTTTTCCAGCTCATATCAACTGAGCATCTGATAAATGCATGGCTCTGTGATGAGCCCTGGCCCTGCAAAGGGGCACCATAAAGAAATTGCTATTAATAATAGTAACGCCCACTTATCAACTACTTTTTACATGACTGGCTCCTTGCTGGCACTTCATTCACTGGAAGATGATATACTGACGGCCTACTGTGTACCAGGCCCTGTTCTAGGAGCTGTAGGCACAGCAGTCAATACGACAGATAAACTCTGAGCTCTTATAATGCTTGTACGCTAGTAAGACAGATGGTGTACAAAATAGAAAGGGATGTAGTGTGCTTGACTGTGAGCAGTGCTTAAAGGAAAAGCACAAGGGAAAAAGGAAGTATCCAGAAGGGGGTACAATGTCAATGTCAAATGAGCTGGCTAGAGAAGGGCTTGCTGAGGAGGAGGACATTTGAGACTAGATCTGAAAGAGCAAGGCACTGAGACTTTGCAGATATTTGGAGAATGTACATTCTAAGCAGAGCGAACAGCTAGGTAAAGTCCTTGAGATCAGAGCGCGCTTGGTGTGTTTGTGTTTGAGGAATGTGGAGGGGGTTCCTAGGGCTGGGGAAGAGTGAGAGGAAGATTGTTTGGAAATCAGGGCAGAGAGGAAGTGGGAGGGAGGGCGCTGGAGCATGCAGGACCTGGAGGCCACTGTGGTGACCTTGGCCACAGCGAGACGGAAAGCTACTGGGGGAACTGAGCAGAGGCCCTCAGAAACACTGTGAGGTGATATTGTAATAAGGGAAATATACCTCAGAAAAGTTTAATGACTTGGTTGGGAATTCACAGAGCTGACACTAGACCAGAGGCCTCAGTGGAAACCACACACCTTCTCCCCTAGTGCCAGGCTCAGAGGAGGATGAGCATGTTTTTAATTTGCTTCTGCTGTTTCCAGACTGATGATCATTTGCCATTTCCCGAGGACCATACACTACTCCTTGTCTACCACCCTTGCATAGCCACCAAACTCTGCTGCTGAACTGTGAGTTCTTTTGGAACAACTGCTATGTGCCAGGTACTGTGTTAGATGCTGAGAGTAAAATGATGAATAAAAGAAGTCAGCTCCCTGCTCTTCTGGAGCTTTCATTCTAGAGGATGGGGATACAGTTAAGTAGGGAAATAAAGCAGAAAGTGGTCACTAGTAATAAGATTCCTGTAAAGGAAACAGCGTGGCTACTTGATAGAAGGTGGGTAGGGAAGGCCTCTCTCAGGAGGTAATATTTGAGATCTGGATAATGAGAAGGAGCCATCCCAGAGGGAGAACATTCTAGGCAGAGGGAGAGCCATGAGAAGAGGCTCAAAGGTGGGCACAAATGTGGCTTGTTAGAGGAAGAGAAGGCATAGCAGTGTAGGAGAAGCATAAGAAGTGATAGGAAGTGACAGGAGATTGGGGTGGAGACGTACAGCCAGATCTGACAGGACCTCTTGGGTCATAGGACCTCATAGGTCATGAGCATATGGGAATTCACTGGATTGTTTCAAGTAAGGAAATGAAATTGTCTGATGGATGTCTTAAGATCACGCTGACTTCCTTATGGAGAATGGATTGGTAGGGAAGGAAGGGTGAAGAAAAGTGAAAAGATTTAGGGTATGTTTGTAGAGGAAGTCAACCGGATAGGCTACTGTGTTAAATGTAGGGCTGAGAGAAAGACAGGAACCAAAGATGGCCAGCACACGGTAGCCTGCACAGCTGCCTGGATGGTGTCTTAGTCCGTTTGGGCTACTACCACAAAATACTTGAGATTGGAAAGCTACGAAGAACAGAAATTTATTTCTTAGTCCAGAGGCTGAGAAGTCCAAGGTCAAGTTGCCAGGAGATTTCATGTCTGGTGAGGGCTCACTTCGTGCTTTGTAGATGGTACCTTCTTGCTACCTCCTCACAAAGGTCAAACAAGTTCCTTTGGGCCTCTTTTATAAGGGCACTAATCTCACTGATGAGGGCAGAGCCCTCGTGATATAGGCATATCCTTAGGCCCCATCTCTTAATACTACTGCAGTGGGAACTAAGTTTCAGATATGAGTTTGGGGAGGATACATTCAGACCTTAGTAGATGGTGATGTCATTTACAAAACTGAGGGAGGTACTGGAAGAATGAACTAAGAAGAAATGTTGAGTTGTTTTGAATGTGTTAGTTTGTGATACCTACTTCAGTAGGTATAGTAATGTCAAATAGGGAGTTAGGCTGGGGATATAGCTCAGTGGCACAGCGCCTGCCTGGCAAGCGCAAGGTTGTGAGTTCGATTCCTGGTACCAAAAAAAAGGAGTTAGTTTTATGAGTCTGCGGTTGTAAAGAGAAGTCTAGCCTGGACATATAGAATCAGAAATATTATTTCTCAATGTATGCACCTGTGCCAAGCACAGTGCCTGCCTTACAGTAGATGTTCGATAAAACTTCTGCTGGGGGCTAGATGTGTAGCTCAGTGGTATAGCATGTATTTAGCATGCACAAGGCCCTGGATTTCCTCCCCAACACACATATACATACACGCGCACATGCACGCATGGTGGGGGGGAGCATTTGTTTGTTTGTTTGGTTGGTTGGTTCATTGAATAAATGGATGAAATATGTTCTTAGAGGTTCCCAATCAGAAAGACCTTGGTTCAAATTAAATCTTGGCTCTCCTGCTTAGTTGTTTGACCTTAAACAAATTATTAGACCTTTGAGCCTCAGTTGCCTCACGTGTAAGATGGAGATAATGACAATACCTGTATCATAGGGTTAGAGATTATCCTGAAGAAATGTACCATGTAAAGTGCATAGTACAATCTTTGGTACATAAGTGTTCAGTAAATTAGTAGCTGTCATAACATTGAACTATAATATGAGTCATACTCTGTCTTAGTTACTTTTCTCTCATTTCTGAGACAAAATACCTGGCACCCAAGGTTAAAGGAGGAAAAGTTTATTTAGCTCACAGTTTGTAGAGGTTTCAGTCCATAATCCAAGGCAGGGTGGCATGGCAGAGGAGAAACAGTTCATGGTGGTGGAAGACAGCAAAAGCAAGCAAGCTAGAGAGCAAAACAAGCCTCTTTCTATCCCTTATATTGAATGCAGGCTCCCCACGCTAGGGTGTGTGTAGCACTCACACCCATAATCCCAGCAGTGCTCTACGAAATCAGTCACACACTGTAGACTCAGCTACCTCTGAAAAAGCCCCATCTAAAACTGCAGGAGGCTTTAGCAGGGACATCTAGACACAAACCATAACAGACCCCAAGAAAGCAAGCCCAGGAAAGACACTGCTGAGGGCAGCCCCAGAGGGTGGGATAATGCTGCCTGGCTCCACATGAGAGCAGTAAAGCCTACTGCTTAGGTGTCACTCTCTGGAGCCTGTCTTGGTTCACAGTCTTGGCTCAGCCATTTACTATCTCACTTAACCTTTATGGGGCAGGGTTGCAGTTATTATTAATCACCAATATAAGGACAGTAATAGTCCTGCCTCATCTAGCTATTGTCAAGGATTAGATGAAACAATTCACGACAGAGGCTGACAGCAGTGCCAGGCTCATACTAAGGGCTCAACACATGTTAGGAGCCGTTATCACAGTGATGGAGAAAGGGGCTGTAAACAGGCTTCAGATGTGCCCTCGACCTCCCTCCAGAGAAAATAGAATTCAGCCTGCCAGACAACAGAGCCCATTTGAAACAGCCCTTCCCTCTGAGCATGCTCTTTCCTACTCCCCCCTGCCCTTGGCCTCCTGGATTTTACAACTCCCTGAATAGTTTCTGAGTTTTTGCCAGGATTGGTGTGGAGAAGGCCAGTTCCTCCTGTCCAGGGCTGCACAAACGCAGCCTCCCTTCACCCCGGGGGAGGTGTTAGCCACAGGCCACAGGCAAGGGAACCCAGATCCCTAAGCTGCCTGAAGTGATCTTGGAGCAGAGAGAAATAAGCAACTGAGACAGTCCCAGAGGGCTGCCAGGCTTCTCTTCCATTCAAATGCTCCCTTTGTTGCAAAGAAGCAAACCTACCCCATCCCCACTGACACCAGCCTGCCCATTGTTTTCCTCAGAGACCGTGGGAAGCCAAGAGCTACGGCTACCTCTCCCTTTCAGGAGTGGCATTCTGGAAGTTCCACGGCAGCAGGACTGTCACGTAACCAAAACTTCCACAGCAAGAGGTTCTTGAACAGAGCCCAGGGTCAGGTGTCTGGGCAGCCCCATAAAAGGCCCAAGGAGGGCACTGAGTGTGACCTGTGTCTTCCTGTGGGGCTGGGAACCTCTGGTGATGACAGCTCTGAAGTACTGACATCTGAGCAATGGGCAGAAGGCTAAGCCCAGCTGCATGTGAACAAACTGGGCGCCCACAATTTGTCCCAGAAGTGAGAAAGCGTAAGATATCCTACTGGAAAGAGAGAAGGGAGGGGTTGCTTAAGTAAATGGTCCTATGGGTGAAGGACATGGTCAGGTCTGAGGTGGGAAATAGCCAGAGAGGTCCTTCCTTCAAAGAAGAGGGGCCTGGGGCTGGGGATTTAGCTTAGTGGCACAGTGCCTGCTTGGCAAGCACAAGGTCATGAGTTCAATTCCCGGTACAGGAAAAACAAAAACAAAAAAAACCAAGAGGGGCCTCTTTGGCATCTGGACACCTTTGGCTCTGAATCCTCTCAAGATTTGGCTCAGCCTCCTACCCCTCTCCTCCTGTAGGGTGTCTCCTCGAGGTTGCTCATCTTCTCAGCTGCAAAAGAGGAAGGACGAGCTCCAGGTCCATCTTCCCCACACGCTAGCTCCAGAGCCAGCTCTCAGCAAGTCCCCTTCTGCTCGCTCACTAATTCCCTGGTGCTTAAGGACAATGTTCCAACTCCTTTGAGGCTTTTCACTGCAAAGGAATTCTTCAAACTAGAAAGGGTTTTCTAACCTCCTGGTTTTACAAATAATGAAATTGAGGCCGAGAGGAAAAGTGTCCTGCCCTAGGCCACACAGCAAGTTATCGGCAAGTCTAGACCCAAGAACTCCCCAGTTGGTGCTCTTTCTGCAACGGTACTTGGGTTTCACCAACCTCGTTTGTCACTTGCTGCATCCAAACCATTCGAAATCTTAGAGGCTTAAGATGCCCAATCACGGTTTCTGTAGGTCAGAAATTTGGGAAGGCTGCAGCTGGGCAGTTCAGGTTCGGGGTCCCTCATACGGTGGTAGTCAGAGAGTGGTCTCCACACCTGTCATGTGATCTTTCCACATGAGTTACGCTGGGCTTCCTTACAGCATGGTGGCCATCAAACTAATCAGGGTGGCTCAAGGTTTCGGGGTTGAGTGTCCCTCCAGTTAAGGGGGATCTGTGTCCCTTTTCATGACCTCGCCTCAGAAGCCACCTATCGCCATTTCTGTCATAGGCACAGCCTGCCCAGCTTCAGGGAGATGGAACATAGATCCTACATGGGGGCGGGGGCACAAGGTAATATGCTAATGGGCACGCGTGGGACAAGAGAGCTTGCATAACCATCCTGCTACACCGGTCTTCCTTCTCACTACTGCCTCATGACTCCAGACAAGCCTTCTTCCTGCTTTCTTGTTTCAGCAGTTTCACTGCCATCCAGCCCCTGGCCCCGACTGCCCTACTGTCTTTTCCAGTGCCTTCAGGTCCCAAATAGGGACCCACTTCTTGCTTGAAGATTTCCTAAAGATTCCCACGATTACCAGCAACAAGTTTTACCTCATTCAAAGCATATGGGATGCTGAGGCCAGAAGATAACACCTTAGGGACTTAGCAAGATCTTGTCCCAAAATTTAAAAAAATAAAATAATGAAAGGGCTAGGGATGCAGCTCAGTGGACAGGCCCAGGACTCAATCTTCAGTACCCCACCCCCAACACACATGCACACACGTGCACACACACACACACACACACACACACACACACACATACACAAACACCTGCGTGTTTAGTAGGCCAGAAAGCTTCTCCACACTTGGCCAGGGCTAGCCTGAATCCAAGGGCAGGTTTCCACATCTGGGCCCTTAATGTCTGGCCAGATGAAACCCTGGGTTTAGTTGGCTAAAATGTCTTTCTCCTGCTTCCAGGATCACAGAGCCTCACGTCTACATGTCTTCGGGCCATGAAGAGCAGAACTGTGTCCATAGTGCAGCGTCTTTTTGTAGGAGGGCACCTGAGCAGAGGGGGCTCTGAGCACAAGGCCCTGGCACACAGGCAAGGGGTGGCAGTAAAAGGTATTGGCAAGGGCCTTTGGCTGGCAGTCAGGAAGCCAGAATCCCTGCACCAGCTGTCTTGCTACTTGATGCATGTGTGATCTGAGGCAAACCCCTTTATCTCTCGGTGTGCCTCAGTTTCGCTATATCTGCAGTGTAGAACCTAGAAATTGCCCATCCTATCTCTGGGATAAGTGGATAAGAAGATAGATAGGAAGAACGTTCTGAGAGCAGAATATGATTTTCAAATGTTAAAATCCTTGCATTTGTTTCTTCCCTCAGCTACCACTTTTTTCCTCTCCAGGGTGTAGGCTGCAGGAGGGGCGGCACATAGTTATGGAGCTGGTATAGGCCAACTGCCTTACCTTACACCTAGGGTGGGAAACGAGCAGGTCTTGGCAGTGCGACCATACTTTAGTTGCTGAAGGGCTCACCTTAGGCAGGAACAGAAGCTGAGCAAAGAGTTAGACGTAGAGCTAACCACTCCACCTTGCCTTGCTCCAAAAACCCCAGGTAGAAGTTCCTTATTAGATTGCTAAGTAGCTGTGCTGCCTTGTATGAATGACTTCCCTGCTTTGGCTCTTAGCTACCTTTGAAGGAAATGGACTCATCACCACCCCTGCTGCTGGAGAGAAGCCTGTTATTTCTTGACTCCATCATCACCATTGTGCCCGGGTGGTATGTGGTTTCTTCAGGGCTGGGAAGAATTAACTCATAGCAACCATCATCAAAACAATACATGATTTCCCCAAAATACAGGGAGCTCCCTTAGGCACCTTCACCTCATGGGACCTCAGAGTGGTTGGGGCAGAATGTGGGCCTAGGAATTAGTAAACCAGAGAGGCAAATCTGGTCATGTGAAGAAACCTCAGCGAAGTCACAGACAGTCACAAACCCTTGGAGCTCAAAGGCATTGCCAAAGCCCTCACACATTTGTCCTGAAGTTCTCTGGCCTTCAGCCTCCAGCATGTGTCCGCCAATGACATTCACATGGGAGACCTACCACCTGGCAGGCGTTGGGGCACTACGCTGACTGGCAGCTGGGACTCCAGCCCTTCCTTGCAGTATAGAAAGTGCATCAGCTCTCTCCACCTGTGTGTGCATGCAGAGGTGACACTCATTGTTTGTAATGGGGAAAAATGAAAACAATGTAACACCCAGGAGGGGACTGGCTAAAGAAAGTATGGTCACACAAAACATGCTACGTGGAGGGTTTTTCAAAATGCACTAGACATAGATGTGTAGGTATAGGAACTTAACCAAGACATACTTGTTTTTAATTGTTAATTCTTTTGCAATGTTGGGGATCTAACCCAGGGTCTCATCCTATCCACTAAGTTATTTTTCCAGCCCTTATTTTTATTTTTAATTGACAAATAATAATTGCATATTTATGAAGTAGAGTGTGATGAGTTTTTTTGTTTGTTTGTCTTATTTAGTTTTTGTGGGACTGGGGACTGAACCCCAGCCCTCTGCACTGACCTTTTTTTATTTATTTATCTCCAGCCCTTGTTTCATTTTTTTTATTTTGAGACAGGGTCTTGTTGCATTGCTAAAATGCCCAGGCTGGCCTCAAACAAGAAATCCTCCTGCCTCAGCCTCCCAAGTAGCTAGGATTACGTGCATGCACCACCATGCCTGGTACAATATGACATTTTTATGTATGCATATACGTTGTATAATGACTAATTCAAGTTAATTAACATATCTATTACCCCACCTACTTGCCTTTTTGTGATGGAAAACATTGTTAAGTAAAGAAAAACAATCTGTGGTATGATATATATTATATATATATGAAGTACACAATATATTAACAATATAAATGTTAAAAATATACACAACTATATCTGTCTATAGTTACCACACATGTAATATATGTACAGATGTATGCAACTGCATACACATACTGTAATGTATGTACATATGCAACTCTGTAGGCAAAAGCTTAGGTTTCCCAAACCCCTAACTATGATCACCTGCAGTAAAGGCCTTGGAATGCAAAAAGATGTCAAGGAGTTCTCTCAAAATACCTGAACAGTTTGAGTTTTTCTAGTATGAATTTATCTGTTGATTTATTTTTTTAATTTAAAAATACACTTTCACAACAAAGTATATGCAAAGCAGCACAGAAGGGATTAGTGGTTCCCTAGGGTTAGGGACAGCAGCGGGGGTGTGGTTTGAAGGGTGAGCACGTGGAAGTGTCTTGGCAGTACACATATGAAGGGGACAGAGCAATAGCACAGGCGGCACTCACAAAGGAGACCGTGGACCACTCACGACGTCTGCCTGAGGTCTGTAGTCCACTTAGTGCGACTGCGCCCATGGCACTTCCCGGTTGTGATCGCTTACTATAGTTAGGTAAGATGTTACTCTTGGGGAATACTGGGCGGGAGATAAGGCACCTTTTTATATAGTTTGCCACTTCCTGAGAGTCTATAGTGGTCTGAAAATCAAAAGCTCATAAAGGGAGGGCACAGAACTTTATGAGCTTTTGAAAATGATGGCAATGTCTCATGTCTTCAATGTGGCACTGGCTACATGACTATACATTCATTAGAACCTCATTGAACTTGTACACATAAAATTGTCAATTTTAGCATATGTAAATTATGCCTTTTAAAACCCGACTGTAAAAAAGAATAAAATTCATAGCAGAAGACAAATGTGTGAGAGAGATATTGCTGTAGGAAGAATTTCTCTAATTTATTCAGGCAAAGAAATCATCACGAACTTTTGTGCCTTGATTAAAAAAAAAAGTTGCACACATTTCCCAGTGGCCAGCTGTATACCTGCACCCACACAGGGACCCCAGTAAATGCTCACTGCCCCTAGTGATGTCTTGCGTGGATTATTTCCCCTCCCTGGGCCTTAGTGTCTTTAGAAGAAAATATGTCCTCAGAGGTTCCATTTGGCTCTAACACTCTGAGTCTCTAAATCTCAGAAGTTACTTCCTTGTAACTTTTGGCCTACATATGCCTTCTGGAGCCACCCAGAACTTAGCCTTGTCTGGTGGTGACAGTCGGACCCCATACACCAGCAGCCAGCTCCCCTGGCCTTCATATTGTCCGTATAGGGTATAGAGTTGCAAGATTGGGTAGTGGTTAAGATCACAGGACCTGGAGTCAGGCATCTTGAAGTCTGACTCTGGACTCTGTCAATTCCCAGCTGTGTGTGACCTTACACAGGTCACCTCAGTGAACCCTCTTGTCTCTACCATGGAAACAGGGTGTGGGAATTAAATGAGATAATGTATGTAAACCAGGATGTGCAGCAGGCGGAATAATAGCACCCTAAAAATGCGTACATCCTAAACCCCAGAACCAGTGAATATGTTCTATGTGGTAAGAAGGAATTAACGCTGCTAAAAAGCTGTCTTTAAAATCAGATTAGGAGCACTCCTGGATTATCCAGGCAGACCCAGTACAATCACGAAGCTCTGTAGAGACGGAAGAGGAAGGCAGGGGAGACAGATTCAGAGCGATGTAATGTGAGAAAGACTCCACTGGCCATTGCCGGCTTTGACCGTGGAAAGATTGAGAGCCAAAGAATGCAAGCCACTTCAGACACTGGAAAGACACAGAAGCAGATTCTCCCCTCGAGCCTCCTGTGGGAACACAGCCCTGCTGCACACTGCCTTTAACCTTAGGAGACCCCTCTTGGATTCGCGCCCTCCAGAACAGGAAGAAAATAGATTTGTGCTGTTTTAAGCCACTTCGTCTGTGGCAATTTGTTACAACAGCAATCGGAAACTAACACAGGATGGCTGTGCCCCTTGTGGCTGGCCTCCCTTTGCCCGCTTGCCCCTCTCTAATCCACCCCCACAACATGGCCAAAGCCTGTTTCCAAGACCCTAGCCTAACCAAACCACGCACCTTAATACAGCTCCCTGTTCCTCAGATGTGCCCCAGGGGCTTTGAACCCGGAGTCTCTGTTCAAAAAGAGCCAAGGTCCCCGGGGTAACATCTAGTTGGCCATTGCAAATTAGTTCAAAGAGAAAAAGTAGTGCCTCTTCCAGGAAACCTGCCCTGAGCCCCAGTGTGGGTCAAGTTCTCTAGGTAGTAGCACCCCATACTCCTCTGCAGCACTTTTTTAACTAAATGTGTGTGTCCATCCACTGTGAGGTTTATCACCTGACTGCCGAGCAGACTTGTAAGCTTCCCTTGGGCAGAGACAATGTTCATCTTACGTCCCTTAGTCCAATGTTTATCACATAAGAAACCTTCCATAAGCAGTAGCTATTATCATTATTTTAGTTTAGAATCCTCACCATCTTGGTCACTCCTCAAGCACTCTCTAGTTTGCAGTGTCTTCTCTGATAAGTGTTACCCCTACCTGGGCCCAATCCTCCAGAGGTGGTATGAGCAGGACAAAGTAGAAGCTGACCATGCTGTTCCTGCCAAAGGGGGACATGATGTTCCTATTAATGTAGCTTAAAGCTATGCTTTTTTATCACCAACTGCACCACACCCTCAGTTCCAATGTAGCTAGAGGTCACTTCAACCTACCTACCCACCTGTCACAACTCTTTCTCCACCAGGACCCCTGTCAAGCTAGCTCTCCCTCATCCTGTTTCTGTATAGTTGCTTTTCGTAACTTGAGTACTGAATTTGATTCTCCTCCCTGTGGAGATCCATTATTTGGTTAAGTCATTGGTCTAACCTGTCCAAATGTTCCAGTGTCCCTACGCAGCCATTTGAGGTATTATCCAACACTCTCATCCCTCATACTAACCAGCCATCACTCTGAATCTGACTAATGCCTCTTTCTTTCATTTACAAAAACCCTCATGATTATATTGGGCCCATCCAGATAATTTAGGAGTGCTCTCCAATTTCCCTATTTTATTTTATTTTATTTTTCTTTGTTTTTTTGTTTTTTTGGTTTTGGTATTTCTCCGGTACCGGTAACCGAACTCACGACCTTGCGCTTGCCAGGCAGGCGCTTTTGCCGCTGAGCTAAATCCCCAGCCCCCCAATTTCCCTATTTTAAAGTCAGCTTCTTAGTGCTCTTAATTTCCCCTTGCCATGTATAACATACTCACATGTTCTGAGAATTCAAATGTGCACATTTTCAGGGAGCCATTATTCTGCCTACTACTCGTCCTGGTTTACACACACCTGATTTACACTAACCAACCCTTTTAGCTACAAGTCATCTATGCATCCAAGCTATGCATCCCTGTGCTGGCCTCCAAATCCTGGATAACAGTGTGGGGCAGAACGGGGCTAAGAACAGGACTCTGGAAATTCTGCTGGAGACTCCTGAGGTCTTCCCCCATCCCAGGGTAAAAAATGAGTAATACTAACTGTGCCTAAGCCAACTCCTGGCTCCACTACTCATGTGGCTACCCTCTGGGGCTGCCGTACTGGAAGTACCACCGGCAGGGTGACTTAAAACAACCAAAATATATTGTCTCAGCTCAGAAAGTCCACAGTCAAGGCGTGACCAAGATCCCACTCCCTTCAAAGGCTCTGGAGAAAGATGATCCTTATTTGGCTTCTCCAGTTCCTAGAGGTTCCTGATGTCTCTTGGTTTAGGGCAGCAAAAGTGCAATCTGTTATATAGCTGTCTCTGTGTGTCCTTTTATAAGAACACTGGTCCCCAAATCTAGGGCCCACCCAACTCCAGCATGTCCTCATCTTAACTGATTACATCTGAAAAGACATTATGCCCAAATAAGGACACATTCTAAAGTTCTGCATGGATCTGAATTTGAGGGGGACACTGATCAACCTACTACAAGTAGTACAGGTTTCTCACAGGACCTTGGGGAGGGCCGGGAAGATAATGTAAGGCAGCTTCTCAAACTGCAGTGTGCGCACGGAGCACCTGGGGAGCGCGTTCAAGGCAGATTCTGAGGCGGCCAGCCCTGAGGTGGGTCTGCATTTCTCAGGAGCTCCAAGGTGATGGCTTTGCTGCTGTGTCTTGCTTTGATTAACAAGAGTGGAAACAAAGAAAGAGCTTTGGAAATAGATGTCCGAAGCCTTATTAGATTTCTTTTGTAATGAGCTTTTCTCACGCTCTTGTTTCCCTACACCTGGATCGTGTGTGAACCGTAGAAGACAAGGGAAGTGCTTTGTTTCGATCTCGTCCCCAAAAGCAGATGCAGAGACAAGGACTTGGGTCTTAGGTAGTTTACTGGGAAGGTGATTATGTGAGGCACACATACAGAAATAGGGAAAGGGAGAGAAACTAACGGGGAGTTCATTAAAAAGCAAGTTGCTGCTGGGGCAATTAGGGCCCCATCCTGCAGGAGACCCCCTGAGACACTGTGGGGACACTCCTCAGAACTGTCACACAGGAGGGCGAGAGCATTTGTCCTCAGATTCCCATCCCTCTTCCTTTGAATTTTACCCCTGGGATTCTGTGTGTGGGAGCGGGTGCAGGAAGCTCCCATCCAGGCAGAAGCTGCAGGCCCTGGAGGTGGGAGCGAGAGGTTGGAAGCAGACAGTCAGCATGCTGGAAATAGCCTTCTCCTGCAGCTCAGCTGAGGCTATGGGGCAGGGAGGCAGATCGTCCTCATCTACTACAGAAAGCTTCCAAGATTTGCATGTTATACAGATTCTATTTTGAGTGCATGAGTTACCCAAAAGAGCTCTCGCATACAGTTATGGTTATAACTGCCATCCAGCCACAGTGGACACCTTGCCCACTAGGAGTGTCACAGAAGACTCTGCCAATGGCCTGCTTTGGCTCCTGACTCTTGGACTTGCCCACCCATTTACACTGGGGTTGCATGGTAGGGAGAACTCGCCCCCAAAGCAGTATGACTTGTGCTTCAAGGTCACCTTAGCAAGAGGATACTTGGCTCTCTCGAAGTGCCTACCTTCACCTAGTTCAGTCTATCCACCCTCCTGACATTCAGTATCACCTTTCATCCACATTACAATCCTATGAGCTAGAGACTATGATTGTCCCATTTTATAGCCAAGGAAACTGAGGGCCAGAAAAGCTAAGTCACTCATCACCCCAGGTCACTCTGTAAGCGGCAGAGGTAGAATTTAAGTACAGTCTACCTGAGTCACTAGAATTGTAACAAGAGCTTCTTCAAAACTAAGGATTTAAAGAACAACCCAGACAGCAGGGCATAGTAGCATATACCTGTGATCCTAGCATTCTGGGAGGCTGAGGCAGGAAGATTCCACATTCAAGTTGAGCCTAAGTAACTTAGCAACTTATTGAGACCCTGTCTCAAAGTAAAAATAAAAATAAAAATAAAAAGATCTGGGGATGTAGCTCAGTGGTAGAGTTCCTTGGTATAATCCCCAAAACTAGGGGTGCAGGTGGCCTTGACATTTCATTTTGCTCTCCTGGCCTGCTCTTTCTTTAAGTTACTTTTCCTCTTCTCTTCCTCAGCTCATCTCAAATTCCAGGAACAGCCAGCCCTATAGAGAATCATCTCAAGATAGGAATCAAATTGCCCCCTTCAAGCAATAATGACGTTCCTGGTGCCGGCAGAACCCAAAGAGCTAGACCTGAGATAATGATCATCCAGACCATAGTTCGACCAAGACTGAAACAAATTCCTCTCCTGCTTCACCGTCACTCATCTCTGCTGATCGGATTGTCATGGCACGATGCTGGACCTAGTCTGTGGGAACCTCCAAATCCAGGCCCTCTGGCCAAGGCGTCTAAGCGCAGATTCTGGATTCCATAGGAGAAAGTAGGTAGTAAGTCCCAGTGAGATTTAAATACAACTCTAAACTCCACTTCTGATAAATGAGAACAGTGAAGAGAACAACTTTTATTCATACACAGCTTCTATTCGTATTATAACACTATGGGTTCTTTAGAAAATGATTCTTCACTTTAAAAAATAATTTGCTGCAAGCAAAATACATGTATTCCCTTTTATAAGTCAGTGTGTATTTACTCAGTGTTTGTATTAACTGGAAGGGTGGCTTCATTGGGATGAATAAATTTTTTCTTAACTAATTAGTAAATGAATAGATCCCAACTCTAAAAAGCAAAAGATGCACTGAGAAATGAAGTAGATTAAATGATATGATATTATTACTTTCAAAAATGTTGCCATAGGATTTCCTCAAGTAGTAATTTTCTCCAGCTCGTCAAATACAGGATTCCACTCCCATAAACATTTCAGGAACACACTTTTTTTTTTTTTTTTTGGTTTTTCTCCGGTACCGGGAACCGAACTCACGACCTTGCGCTTGCCAGGCAGGCGCTTTTGCCGCTGAGCTAAATCCCCAGCCCCTCAGGAACACACTTATTCAAAGTCAGAGAGATCCACGTCTCTGCTAGATTAGGGGCTATTTTGCCTCTTTTTTGGGCATTATCCCTCAAGAGAAGGAATAGTGCGGGTTCTCTGCCACACTGATTCCCCTGCTCCCTGTATGCAGGGCCATAAGCCATGTGCACAAAGAGGGTTGGAACCCCTAAATTTGAGGAAAACAGCCATTGACCAATGAGTCCACAAAGCTCTTGGGGAGAGGGGCCAAGAATGCTTTTCTTATTTCTTCCATTCTTTCTGCTGCTTTTTTCTTTCTCAGATTTATTGTTCACTGTAGAGAGTGCAGAAAAGAGGCCCCAGTCTCTACCTTGAAGGAGCTGACAGTCCCATTGGAGAAACAGGCAGAACACACTGGGAACAACGTGCAGACAAACACAAAGGAGCTGTAGAATAAGCAGGGAAATGCGTGGCTCTGACTCTAAGCAAGAAGAGGCTCAGGGCAGGGAGAGGTCAGTGCGGACTGAGAAGAAAAGAGGTAGAGTGAAAAAAGCACGAGCTGGGCGTCAGGAGCCCTGGTTTACAGACTGGTCCCTTTGCCTGACCTTGTGTGTCATCTCATGTGTTTACTCATCTCTCGCAGGCCCGCCCGCATGAAGCTTGCAGTCTGACGGCGACGGGCGGCCAGCACGTGCCCCAGCTGTTTACCAGGCACTGTGCCGGACACCAGGAGGCAAACAGCCAACAGCTCTGCAGATGCACTTGCAGCTCCCCACACCCGCCACGCCGCTCTCGCTTTGGCAGCTTGCTGACCACATCGCCCTCATCTTGTCTGTCTGGGGAAACTACTGACTCTTCTAACTTCTGGCCAGGAATCACACTGTTTGTGAACGTTTCTGTCTTCACCTGTTTGGGTTGCTCTAACAGAATACCATAGACCATGTGGCTCCTACAAATATTTTCCTCAGTGTTCTGGAGACTGGAAGTCCAAAGCCAGGACCCCGTGACTACCTTCTCCCCAAAAATAAGGAAAGCATTCTTGCCCCCTTTCCCCAAGAGCTTTGTGGACTCATTTGTCAATGGCTGTTTTCCAGGTGACCAACTTCTTGCATCTTCACATGGAAAGGGGAGGGACTCTCCGCTGGCTGTGCTTGTAAGGGCTCTGACCCCATCACAAGGCCTCCATCTGATGGCTTAATCACCTCCCAGAGGCTTCACCTCCTAACACCATCAACTTTGGGGTTAGGATTTGAACACATGGGTTTTGGAGGAACATAAACATTGAGACCGTAGCAGCTCCCCAAGCTCCCTCTACCCTCTCACCCGCCACAGTTCCTTCTTCCACCATGTTCCTGTCACAGGGCTTGCATCAGTGCCCTCACTGTGCTGGACTGACCAGGTCTCTGTATCTCCTACCGAGCTCTCATGCTCAACTGCAAGCCCCTATGGACAGACCCCAAGACATTATCTTTGTACCTAGTGTTGGCTCAAGCCTGGCCCAGAGCGGTGGCTCCTCCAGTAAATGTTTGCTGACCCACACAGAATGGAATGAAGCTGAGAAGGGACCTTCAGCTCCATTAGCTCTCCATTCCATTTGTTTTATAGTTGCCTTGGTAGAAAGGGAGCTTGGAGGCATGAAGGGCTTGTGAGCTTTACCTACCGTGATAGATAGATTGTTTAGAGATCTTTTGCCAAATGGCACATTCAAGAAAAGTTGATAAGTAGAAACCAGTGCTGTGTTGCCAACCTCACCTCAGCTTCCAGTTGACAAACCAAGCTCTAGAGGGCCTTGTTTAATAAAGTGGGGTCAAGCACAATTTGACAGCCGCAAAGACCCACTAGGATAGGGACATCCATCATGCTGCACACAGATGTCCCCTTTGCCACCCACCCAAAAATCATGCAGTGCAACAGCCTCACACCCAGATGAGCAGGGGAACGAGGCTGACCCCCCCAAGGTGGAATCGCCCTTGTCTGGTACTGTCTGCCTCCTTTACACTCAGTCCCTGCTATGGGCAGAGCGGGGAGGTAGAGGAAAAGGATAGAAGGCAGAGTCTACACACTCGCATATGCTGCCACACATACTCAGAACACAGGGGCCTTTGGATTGGCTAAGGGAGAGCTCTGCATTAATGAGGCCAACTGTGCAGACCCAGCCCTTGACTAGCCAATGTGCTTTCCACTGTTTTCGAACTACATCTTCAGCCTTACAGGCCTTGTCAATCAGCACATAGGACCCAGGAGAGAACATGTGGCAGCTCTTGTGCCAGTGCAGCCATTTTTACCACTGCAGCAGAATGATCAGGGGCAACATCCTGGGCACAGAAGGCAGCGTACTGTTTGTGTTCAGTCCTGCTCTCCCATGCTGTCTTAGAAATGAGGTGAAGGTGACCCTTCCCAAGCAGAGGATCCATAAACGCCACAAGCTGGTCATCTGTACTCTTTCAGGGTTCAGTTCAACTGGGATAAGGAGGAGAAGCATAGGAGATAACCCCATTGGAGGTTGGCAAAGACTGCCCCAATATGACACCATAACCCTGTGGCCAGAGCCAGAGGACAGTGACAGGGTAGGGAGAAGGAACCAGATCAAATTCCTTTGGCACTGTTATCACATCTGTCTTGGTCTATTTTCTGTTGCTATAACTGAATACCACAGATTGGGACATTTACAAAGAACAGAGGTTTATTTAGCTCATAGTACTGGAAGCTGGTGCTGGCATCTGCTTAGCATCTACGAAGGGCTTCAGGCTACATGCCAACGGGCTTACACAGTAAGACAGAGCAAGGGTTCTAGCCTAGGTCTCTCTTCCTCTTCTTTTGAAGCCATTGGGGGGACCCCACCCTCATGACCTCATCTAATCCTAATTACCTTCCCAAAGCCCCCGTCCAAATATAATTAACATATGAATTTGGGGATAAGGTTTCCAACACATGAACTTTGGGAGGGACACATTAAAGCCACGGCACCATCTGTCTAACACGGGAAGAGCGAGGTTTGAGTTAAAGCTTGTGATGAGGATTGGTAGGCAGATAAGCTAGGCAGTAGACACCTGGGACTCACTTCCACACCAGTATCTTTGCAAGTACACTGCTTGGCTTGTTTATTACCATGATGCTCCACGCACATTGCCACTCCAGAATTTAGGCCCAGGAGTCACCCTGTACATAAGACTCAGGCTCAATCTGAAACAGAGTCTGAACTCAGCCTAGTGTGTGGCTGGCCCAGCCCAGGTTGCTGGAGCCACTGCAGCCTGGGTCCACACACTCCGCTTCACTGATGCCAAGCTCTGACCAACACATGCGACCAACTCCAGGCTCAGGCTTCAGAATCAGCTTCATTTAAATCTTTGTAAGATGCCAGTAAATAGCTCACTAATGAAATCCACAGATGGGCTAAAACTGGATTGTTCAGAATCAGCTAAGA
The DNA here is from genome assembly GCF_000276665.1 of Chinchilla lanigera. Classification (NCBI taxonomy): domain Eukaryota; kingdom Metazoa; phylum Chordata; class Mammalia; order Rodentia; family Chinchillidae; genus Chinchilla; species Chinchilla lanigera. The sequence continues at coordinate 5,302,988 of NW_004955473.1, read as the reverse complement.
CTGCGATTGAGTCCCTGAGGGGCCTGGGAGGCTACATGTATGGTGAGGAAAAATAACCATGTGAAATTCAGCCTGGACAGAGGCCAGCTAACTTCACTTTTGCACTGCCAAATTCTCCCCACAGTTATCAGGAGGCGGGAAAGCTGTGGAAAGCAGCCTGGCTAAGGGAGGCAGAGGGGCTGGTCATGGTAGGGGCTTGGGGCGGGGGACCCTGACCCCGTCATTTGGGGGTGAGTCTTAGAGACAGCTCATAGAATAAGGATCAGGAGCCTGCCTACATGGGCCCAGAGAAATGCCAAAAGGCCCCAGCAGGACCCAGAAGTTCCAGGGAGAGCGGAGCTTTAGGCGCACTGGACAGGGAGGGAGTCCTGGCTAAGTCCTGCTTGGGACGGTTTGTTATCAGGGGTACCAAAATGTCTGGTGCTCACCTGTCCCCTCAGGAGTCCCCACAGCTGACCTAGATGCTGGGAAAAACTAGAGTCAGCAAAAAAGAGGGCAGTGATAGTCTCTGGAGCCAGACAGATCTGAATCTGACCGCTACCTGTGTTCTAAACCTTTAGTTTTCTAACATCCTTCAGCCTCAGTTTCCTCATCTGAAGATGAGCTATTAGACCTTCTTCATTGGATGTTCTGAAGACCATCTAAGGTGAAGTCTGTGAAGCAACAAGCATAGTTCTCACCACACAACATCAGCCAAGAGGAGAGGGAAGGAGCCAATGACTTGCTGTGGCGCCCTCGCCATGTGTCCTTCCACATTCCTTCCTTTTGGAGCTGCCTTCTTTAGGACTACAGGCCAGCCTACGCTCTCCTTAGCTAGAAAATAGCTGGCTCATCCAACCCTGCTCTCTGCTGAGCCTCCATTGTTGAAAGAGTGGCCACGTTAACGGCCAGTTATGGTTGAGTGACTTTCTTTATCCATAACTTTGCACTAATGGACACAGCCAAAGCCTTAGCTAAAACGAAAATTGTGAACTTTGAGTTTTTCCTTAAAGACTTTTAAAACAAATCTTAATATATTATTTGTGAATAGCGTGTCTAGACGGCTGAGCTCATGAATTTGAGTTGTTGTGGCCCAGTGGCAGGCCAACGTCGTGGATTCTGTTCCAGTGTGGACTTCTTTCCTTCATTTTAGCCCTGGTCATGGCCTAAACCCTAGTGAGCCCCAGCCCGTGGCCTCAGCCCGAGTCCCCAGCCTAGTTCTGCATGATTTACATGAAATGGGGAAAGTGAATACCAAACTCACCTCCACTGCATGGGAAACAACGTAAAGACATCTCATGAAGATAACATGGGTTTACTGGTTCCCTTTCTCTCAGTTATGAGCACCACCGCAGCTCAAGTTTCCCAGAGTATTCTCCCTTAGCAGTGACAGGCCCTTGCAGCTTGCCCTCTGAGCACTTGTTATCTACAGCCAGCAGTGATAATAGCTTAGAATCCAAAGGCAACCCATGAAGGAGTAAGATGTTTTCTCTTATGGGAACAAGACAGGGCTGATGTCATAGGGCAGATGACCCTGGAAGGGGTGCCCAGCCTACGCAGGTGCAAGGATTTCACTGTGGCTCTCTCCCAGGCCCAGCTAATCATGGAGCAGCAAGTCCTTCTCCTTCCTCAAGGCACTTGCATTATGCCAACCTCCAGCAAAAGCTTGACCCACCGGTAAAGCCTTCTGCATTGGAAATTGGCTCACACCCCAGAAGAGAGGCTGGTCTCCATCTGGACTCTTTGTCCCCATGAGCAGTTCCAGCCTGAGACCAGGAAGTGTCCTGTCAGAGTTTTCAGGCCAGCCCCACTTTCTCACATTTAGTCTTTTGTGTCCAGAGCTCTGGTTCAGAATATGTGCACTCCATAAATAGAAAGCCTAGGAAGGAAATGAGAAGCCAGCTCTTGTCACCTTCATTATTCCAGGGTCCCCTACAACACTAAGGCTGCCATTGAGCAGCTTCAGCCAACTATGTTCTTGTCCTCGACTTTCTTTTAACTGGATCCTTATGTCCAGCTACTTCAGAGAGTCAATCCCGGCTCTCCCTCTGCTGCTGAAGGAACTGTGTCTCCTCATCACCGGGCAGATCTCAAGGCAGGGCCTACCCTTTCCATCTTGTGTATCTGTAAACAGTGTTCTTACTTAGACTGGACAATGAGCACTCATTCATCTAACAAATATTTGTTGAGTGCCTACTACCTGCCATACTCTAGTAGGAGTCAGATATTGCAGTGAACAAAGAAAGGTCCAGCCTTCATGAACCTTTTAGTGGATGGCAAAGGAGCACCCAAGGAGGGGAAACCAAGAGAAATCACTTATTCAACTATTAGGAATCAGGTACCTACTGTGCCCCAGGCTTCAGACTACTTCCTTAAAGCACAAGACCAAAGCAAAGCTTATACTTGGCCAGAAGGAAGCATCAGCCAGGCCAGGGCTTTTATCATCCATGCAGGAGAAATGTTTTCTCTCAGGATCCTTGCTGAAGGCAGCTCTACTGGCCCAGGTCACCTGCTTACTACCTCACCCTCAACACTCCCCCTCTTCTCCACCACAAGTAGCACAGGTTGGCTGAGCATTCACAGAGAGCCATTTATCCATACCTCCACACGGAAACACATTGGTCTTTCTTTGAAAGGTAGGGGGAAGCAGAAGTGACTTCCAGGTCAACCTTAGAGCAGAGGGAGTAGAGTAGCAACGGAAGCAGCAGCACCCTTCCTTTGCGGGCTATTGTTAATGTGTCCACCACCTGCACTGACCAACTGACCTGGCAGGGAAACTAGTCCCAGCTCATTCCTGCCCGGTGTGGAACTCCTCCAGCAGGCGAACATCGTTCAGGCATGTCCCATCAATCTCACCAATGCTGTCTCCTAATTGTGCTGTGGCTTGCGACTCTTCCTCCCCACCCCTTCTCCCTCACTCCTCTCCTTTTACAAGTGGCAGCCCTGCACAGAGGTCTGCAGGCTCTTTCTGCCCGCTCCTGCTTCCATCCCTGTCTGCTTCATACATCCCCCCTCAAAGAGATCTCCTACATATTTAATCCCATTTGGATGTTCGCTTCTCAGAGCACTGGAGCTGAGCTAGAAGGCAAAGATCCCGTGGGTCAGGATGAGCAGCATACTGGATGCAGACAGCCCCCACAGCCCTGAAGGGCCACTACCCACTGGCAACAGAGCAGTTTCCCCATTTCTGCAGGAGAGACTGAGCGTGGGCCTAGAAGTGGCCCCAGCTTCACAGAGCTCCCACCCCCCTAAGGAGAATCTGCACCAACTACCTCCTCAACTCAGGAGAAATCTCGGAAAATTCAATCCCACGTGTACACTATTTATTCATTTTAATTGGAAAAAGAAATCCAGACATAACCCCACTTTATCCAAGACCCGTGTCCTTGAGAAGTTAAGTGCAAATTGAATTAGGGGGAAGTGGATCCCACTGTACGTGTCCTGGGAGGGTTCACAGTGAAAGAGAACTCTGCAGTACATCCAAGTCAGCCAGCATGCCGCATCTCTGAGTGGATGGCAGAATTGAGGGTAAAACTGATGAGTATGAGTATACTGTAGGGAAGTCAAGCAAACAGCAATTGCAGCAAGACCCTGGCTTCAGGGCCTCCAGCCCACTGAGGAGATAGCCAGGATTAACTCAGAGAACAATAGGCCACAAAGGATAAATTAGAGTAAGATCGAGGTGGTGACACCACTGCTAACTTGGCAGTCCTGAGAAGCAGGAGAATGTTTGGGCAAGAATCCCCAGGGAGAGCCCTGAGGGTGAGTATCTCAGACTGAGTTCCAGACCTTTCTACCACAGTACACAGAGCTACACCCTTTCTGCCTTTCTTTGACTGTCCCAGTTGCTCCAGGGTCCCCCTACTCTGCCCACTGGGCCTGGCCGTATGTCGGCTTCCTGGGGAGGCCCTGGCATGGTCCCTGGAGCCTGAGGTGGGATGAAGACGTGTGGGCTGCTTGGGGTGTGGCCAGCCCTCTCGGCCAGCTACAGGGCACAGGGCCAAGTTGACAATGCCAGCCACCGGAGACAGAGTGGCAACTGCCGCTGCTGCCTCCAAAATACCAGTTGAGGTTTTCTCCTACTTGGGGGTTTAGAAACTATTTCCAGTTCTATTATGCCTTTGTTTTGCCCTACTTTTGCTTTTATTTTTAATACAGTTGGTGGCTGTGCCGGGAGGTAAGAGAGAGATGGCAAGGCAAGAGCCAAGGGAACAGTGAAACTAGGAGAGTGTACCCTGGTTCCAGCCCTCAGCGTCTCCTCTACCAATCCCATCCTTGGGGCCTGTGCCTTCCAGATCCTTTCTCCACGCACAAGGACCAGCGGGGCTGCCACTCTGCCCTATTCCCTCCCCATTACAACACCCCTGTACTGTGTCCCATTATCCCAGCATCCAGTTCTTGCAGGTAAATGAAAACATCCACTCTGTCCCGGGCTGCCTCCCCGTCTCACTGAACACTCTGTCCTTGGGCAGCCTCACTGGCATCCCTGGCCCCATTTGCCATTTACACGCTATAAATTCTACATCTATTTCTCCAACGCCCATCTCTCCTGTGAGACGCAGACCTGCATATCCAACCGACTTCACCTAGATGGAGCTGTTTCCAAAACTACACAGCTGGCAGAACGGGGCTGTGATCCCTGAGAGAAAGGAAACAAATGGGGTAAGGCCAGTGATGGCCCTCAGTTTCTGCTTGGAGGAGCTTTCTGGACCATGCTGTAGGAAGGAGAACCTCCAGAACAGCATAGAGGTCTCTGAGTTCATGAAAAAGATACTGCAGTTTGGGAGACTGAGTTGGCTGGAATTTGCAGGGTAGAGTTCTGGAAGGCAGAGAAACCACAGAAAAAGAGTTCCAGGTATCTGCCTAGGAGTCCTCCTGGTTGAACTGCTGATACTAAGCTATACATACATTGAGTGGAACCCTATAAACCCTGCTGAAGACCTGTTAAGATGACATGAGCTAAAACTCCCAGGGCCCTCACCAACATGGAAGACATGCAATTTACAATCAGCCAGAATAAAGAAACCTCGTGAAAATCCAGGATATTCAGTAAAGAACCCAAGAAGTGTCATATGTTAGCAGTAAGAATAACCTAGTCCTAGAATAAACACTACTGTAACCTTGCTCCAGTGAACCTTAGTAACAAGCCTTAAAAAGTTTAGTCTGATGTGCAAATACCCTAACAACCATCCAGAACAAAGCTCAAGACTCCTTAAAAGAAAACACAAAATTCAAAGACTCAACAATATGCATTTACAATAAAAATTATTAAATATATAAGGAAGCAGGAAAAGTGTGCTGCTTTCATAGCCTGGGGAGAAATATCAGTTAATAGAAACAAAACCAAGAATGGCAGAGATGAAAGTATTAACAAACAAGGATTTCTAGAACAGCTACCATAAATATACTCAAGGATTCAAAGAAAAATATGGAAATAGCAATGAAAGAAAATTTGAAAAAGAAAAGTAACCAAGTAGAATTTTTGTAAGTGAAAAATATATTTGAAATAAAAAATCCAGTAGTTGGGCCTAACAGTAGATTAGACACTGCAGAAGAAAATTGCAGTGAGAAGAACAAGCAATAAAAATTACCCACAGTGAAGCACAAAGGAAAAAGGCTGACCAAAAAGTGAACTGAACAAAGCTGGGTATGATGGTGTATGCCTATAATCCCAACAATCAGGAGACTGAGGCAGGAGGATCACCATGAGTTTAAGGCCAGCCTGAACTACATAGCAAGATCCTATCTCAAACAAACAGCAAGTTAACAGAATAAAAGGAGAAACTGTGATATATCCATATGATGGAATATTATTTGTCTGTGAAAAAGATACATGCTACCACATGGATGAATTTTAAAAATATGTGCTAAGTAAGAAAAGCTTGTCATTAAAGACCAAAATTTATTATTTATCTTACATGGCACGTCAAAAATAAAAAAATTATAGTGACAGAAAGCAGATTAGTGGCTTCCAGGGGCTGTGGGATTAAAGAGTTGGAGGAACACCTAAAGGACACAAGATTTATTTGGCGCTGATGAAAATGTTCTAAAATTGCCTACAATGCTGGTTGCACATAGTTATGAAAATGCTAAAAGCATTGAATTATGCATGTTAAGTGAGTAAATATGTGATATGTGGATTATATCTCAATAAAGCCATTATTTTAAAAAATTAACAGAGTTTAGTGACCTATGGTTCAATATTATAGTCTAACATATGTGTAATTAGAGTTCCAGGAGAGCTGGATGCAGAAAAATAATATTTGAATAATTAATAGCTGAATTTTGGCAAATCTAATAAAAACTATAAAGTACATGTCCAAGAAGCTCAACAAACTTCAAAAGAGATAATAATGAAGACAATCAAACTAAGGCATCTCAAAAGCAAATCACTGAAAACTACGGATAAAGAGAAAGTGATAAAAAAAAATGGCCCTAGAAAAAAGACACATTGTATACAGGAGAACTAAGCCAATGGTGACCACAGAGTTCTCAACCAGAATGTTGCAGAGCTGAAGACAGCAGAGTGACATCTTTAAAGTATTCAAAGTCTGTACAACAAGAAATGTTAAAGGAAGTTCTTCGAGCCGAAATGAAATGATACCAGATAGAAACGGATTTACAAAACAGAATGATGAATGCTAGAAATGATAAATATATGAGTAAATACAAGAAGGTGTGCTTTCCTCCATTCCAAAAACTCTTCAAAAGATAATTAACTTAGGAGGATGGACGAACATACTCAGGGCACAGTAAGTGCATGTATGAAAATATCACAGCGGACCTCACCAAAAGAAAATCTTTTGAGTACTTTGACCTTTATGAAAAAAGAAACACTTTCAGTAAATTGCTCTGTGCTGCTACTAAAAATTAAGTCTTTTAAATAATAAAAAAGATAATTAACTTATTGAACTGTCTCATTGTGTCCTGTAAGAATATGCAATTACTAGGTGTAAAATACAAATTATTTTAAAAACATAATTGACTACTAAATGCCACTGAATTATTCATTTTAAATGGCTAATTTTGTCATGTGAATTTTATCTCAGTAAATTATTTCAAAAACGATAGCTATTAACTCAAAAATAATAATCTATTTGTAGAAGCAAAGCAGGTTACAAGACCAGAAAAAAATGGGAAAGGGAAAATCAAAGCATGCTATTTTAAATTTCTTACTTGTACATGAAGTCACAGCATCTAGAGGTAATTTGTGATAAGTTAAAAATGCTTCTTTTAAACCCAAAAGCAATTACAAAAATATAGCTAATATGCCAAATAGTGGAGATAAAATAGAACATTAAAAGATTTCCATTATTCCTTGATGCTTGTCCCTCCAAGAGGTGGAGCTTAATTCCCAACTCATTGAATGTAGGCTGAGTTTAGTGACTTGTATATAATGAATAGAACTTGAAAAGGAAAAACAGTATCTTTACAATGGAGAATCCTGGCAGATACCACCTTAACTAAATGATGGAGCTTGAAATCACCTGTAAGTCATGTTGATGTCATATGGTATGATGAGATGATGATAAGAAAAGGTTATATCACCCCCACAATATCTTCCCAAAAGTCTATAAGCACGAACTAATCAGGAGAAAACAACAGATTAATCCAAAGTGAGAGATATTCTATAAAATATCTGACCAGTACACCACAAAATTGCTCACATCATCAAAAGCAGAAAAATCTGGGAAACCATCACAGCCAGGAGGAACCTAAAGAGATAATGATTAATTAAAATGTGATATCCTGGATGGGATCCTGAAATGGAAATGAGCAGTGGGAAGATTGGAATGGAGTTTGTAGTCTACTTAACAGTATGGTGCCAATGTTAACATCTTGGTTTTGTTTGATATATCATATTTGTGTAAGATGTTAACATTACAGAAGGTCAGATGAAAGGTCTGTGGGAATTCTCTGTGTTACCTTTGCAAATTGTTAACCTATGGTTATTTCAAAATTAAAAGTATGTTTAAGTATATACTTGTATTAGTCATTTTTATTACTATAATTAAATACCTTAGGCTGAGTATTTATAAAGAAAAGAAGTTCAGCACATATTTCTGGAGACTCAAGTGGATGGAGCTAGCATCGACTCAGCTCTAAGGAAGACCTCGTGGTGAAGAGCACCTCCATGGCAGAAGTGCACGCAAAAAGATCACATTGCCAGGCAGTAAGTCAAAGAAGAGCCTGGGGAGTGCCCACGCTTGATCTTTCGTGAATCTTTCTTGAGAACTCACTCAAGGTCCCATAGAAACTGCCCTAATCTCTTTTGACAGCAAAGCTCCCAGCAAGACTTAATCACCTCCCACTAAGCCCCACCTCTTAAAGGCACCACCAGCTCTTAACATCACCACACTGGGTATCAACTTTCCAACACATGAACCTTTGGGAGGACACACTTAAACCATGTCCAAACTGTAAGGGCACTCAATCCAAAAGAAAACAGAAAAGAAGAAAATGTTTGATGAAGAACAGATGGGAAGAACAGAAAACAAACAGAGTGAATGGATGACCTAACTCCAACTGTATCATAGCTACATTAAATATACATGGACTCTAAGCAGTACAACACAAAAGTAGATTACCCTGCTTTATTAAAAACAAAATTAGGCCGGATGTGGTGGTGCATGCCTTTAATCCCAGCACTCGGGAAGCTGAGGCAGGGAGTATCATTGCGAGTTTGAGGCCAGCCTGGGCTACAAAGTGAGCTCAAGCCCAGCCTAAACTGCACAGCAAGATCCTGTCTCAAAAAGACAAAAAAAAATTAGACTCAACCTTTTCTGCTTTTTATAGGAACTATCTTTTAAGTACTTGTATAAAGACAAAGGTAGGTTAAAACCAAAATGGTGGATAAAGATATACCAGGAATGGCTATATTAATTTCAAGGTAAGCTTCAAGACATGGAATATTACTAGGAGCAAACACATTCATAATAATAAAAGGGTCACTCCATCAGAAGATATAACAGTCTTAGATATATATGCACCTAACAACAAGCTTCAAAATACATGAAGCCAAATGAACAGAACCAAAACAAAAATAGCTAAACTCACAAGTGCTGTGGTGCGCTCCTGTAATCCCAGCACTGTGGAAACTGAGGTAGGAAGGTAGCAAGTTCAAGTCCCACCTTGGTAACTTAGCAAAACCCTGTCTCAAAATTAAAAAACCAAAAATGGTCAGCTATATAGCTCAATGTGAAGGCCTTGGCTTTAATCCCCAGTACCTCAAAAAATAAAGAAATAGACAAACTCATAATTACACTAGGAAAGTTTGCCATTTCTCTCTCAATAACTGATAAAAGAAGTAAACAGAAAATTAGCAAGGATCTAGAAGACTTGAACAACGCCATCAATAAAGTTGACTTATTTGACATGAATAGAACACTACACCCAACATCTGCAGAACACATATTCTTCTAAAGCACAGATGGAATAGTCTCTAAGAGAGACCATATGCTGGGCCATAAAACAAGTCTTAAAAAATCTAAAAGGACTGAAATTTTCATAGTATGTTTTATGACCTCAACACAATTAGAAATCAATAACAAAAAGATGTTTGGAAAATCCTTAAATATTTGGAAAATAAAATAACATATATTCAAATAATCTATGGGCCAAAGAACAAATTCAAAAGAAAATTTTAGAGGTTGAGGCAGGAGGTTACAAGTTCAAAGCCAGCCTGGAAAATTTAGCAAGACCCTGTCTCAAAATAAAAAGAACTGGGAATGTAGCTTGGTGGTAGAGCTCCCAGTCTCTAGTACCACAAAAAGAAAGGAAATTTGAAAGTATTTTTAAATAAAGAAAATATATTTTTAAAATTGTGGAGTGCCACTAAATTAGTATTTAGGAAGACATTCTTAACAATACTTATATTAGAATACAAAAAAGGTCTCAGATCAATGACCTCAGCTTCAAAATTACTAAGCTAGAAAAAATAGGAGCAAATTAAACCCAAAGTAAATAGAAGGAAGTAACAAAGATAAAAGCAGAAATCAATGAACTAATAAAATAGTACAGAAAGTTAATGACACCAAAAGCTGGTGCTATGAAAGGACCACTTCTGGCTAGACAGTATTGGTTATATGGTTGTATTCCTTGGTCAAAACTCACTTAACTGCATACTTACTATGAGTGCATTCTACTGTCTGTAAATTATACTCAAAATGGACAGAAGATTTGAACTGACATTTCACAAAGAAAGACATACAAATAACACATGAAAAGTTTCCAACACATTAGTAGTCATCAATGAAATACAAATTAAAACCAAGGTGAGACACTAGAGCACACCCACTAGAATGGCTGAAATATAACACCAAGTGCATACAAAGCAATGGTAACTCTCACATTGCTAGCTGGCGTATAAAATGATAAGACCATTGTGGAAATAAATCTGGTAAATTTCTTATAAAATTAAACATTAGCCAATGCTTTGTTCCAGTCACTCCACTCAGAGATAATTAACCAAGAGAAATGAAAACAAATGCCCACAACAAGACTTACTGGAGATTGTTCATAGTAACCTTATTTGTAAAATCCCAAAACTAGAAGGAACCCAGGTGTCTAGCAATGGGTGAATGGATAATCAAATTGTGGTATAGCCATGGAATAGTATACAATATACATCATAATTTATATCCATAAACAACATACATTATAGCATTAATATGATAAATATTCATCAATAAAAAGAACAAACTACATTACATACTACAATGTGATAAGCCTCAAAAGCATTATGCTTATTGAAAGAAACTAGATACAAAGATTAGATACAGTATAGCTCCTTTTATTTGAAATTCTAGACTAGGAAAATTAACCTATAGTAGCCAAAAGCAAAATGATGGCAGCTAAGACTCAAGAATGGAAATGAAACTGATTACAAAGCTTTTCAAGGACATTTTTTGCAGTGTTTAAAATGTAGTAAAACTTGATCATAGCAGTGGCTTTAGTTTCGGGGTTTGTTTGTGTTTTATTTGAGACAGGGTCTTGCTTGCAGTTCAGGCTGGCCTTGAACTTACTATGTAGCCCAGGCTGGCCTCAAACTTGCAGCAATTCTCTTGCCTCACCCTCCCGGGTGCTGGGACTACAGGCTTGCACTACCATGCCCAGGGCAGTAGTGGTTTTACATACAGGGCTGGTCCAAGGGTTCTCACAGCCTTGGTAGATGTCTATATACACTATTTGATTCATCCAAAATCAGTGTGTCAATAACATTCTGGTGGCCCAGTTTCATGCACTTCTGTCAAAAAAAATATTGCTCTAGTGAGTGGAGAAATCTACACTGACCTTAGGGCCAGGCCCCAACCACAGTCCCATAGATGATCCTATAATTGAGAACCCTAGAGTGCTGTGTGCATCTGGTGGGCCCCAAGCATGGGGCGGCAGACCTGAAGCCTCAAAGACTGCCTTGAAACATGGACTGGATCCTGTGTCTAGGTGGGACACATTGTGGGCTAAGGACAGCTCATCCTGATGATACTGCTGTCCCTGCCCAGTCCCAAACACACTGAAAATTTCACAGAAAGTGCTCCAAAGTACATGGAGGTGGGCACTGAGATGCAGGTGGTGTTTGTTACCTCGTGTGTTGGTCAGTGTTCATTACTACAACAAAATAACTGAAGCAGGTTACTTATAAATAAAAATAAGTTTATTAAACTCATGGTCTGGAAAGTTTTGAGGGGGTGGCACTGACATTAGTTCGGCTGCAATGAGGGCCCTCTCAACTGCATCACATTGTGGGGAATGCTAATGGCAGGAGCTCAGGTGGCAAGTGATTACACTGCCACACAGGAAGCTGGAGGAATCTTAGTGGGGCCTGACTCAGGCTTTCATTACAACCCTCTATGGAGAACTCCCAAGCGAGCCCATGAGAACTACCTTAATCACTTTCAAGGGCATGTCCTTAATTGACCCACAGACCTCCCACTAGGCCCTCCACCACAGCCACACTGAGGCCCAGGCTTCCAACACATCAACCTTTAGGGGCATACACATAACCCATAGTCAAACCATAGCACATGAGTATACACATTTATCAAAATTCATTGAACTATGCACTTATAGTGGGCGTGTTTATTGCATATAAATTATACTTGTTCAATGAAGTAAAGAACAATTCCCAGCCCCACTCCAAATAAAAAGATTTCCTTCTACCTGGACACTCTAGAAAACCTTTGTTGCTGGTTCTCAATTGCCTACAGAATCACATCTATGATATATATCCAGCCCAGCCCTGACCTGCTTGAGCCTCAGCCCCTGACGCACCCTTCCTCACCCATTCTCCACACTGAACTGTGACTCAATTTCTAAAAATGCCTGCACCTCTTTGCAATACTGCACTTCTACATATTAGGTTTCCCTTGCTTGAGCATGCACTGTCTCCATGCAAGGAATTCCTACATATTACTCAAAGTCATCTGAAATGTTACTTTTTGTATGCAACCTTGCCTGACCACCAAACACAATTGGGATGGCTGGAGGAAGGACGATCTCTTCCCAGTGAACTCACAAGTCTGAGACACACCTTACTTATATAGCTATGTCAGTTGTCAAAACCTAATTGCTGGTACCTGTCTGGGGGTTTTCTCCAACATTAAATTGCAAATTCCTCCAGGGTAGGGATCATACCTTCTTCATCCTAACATCTAGTACAGTGCCTGGCAATATCTAAGGCTCTTGAGAGAAGCTTCTGAATAAATGAATGAATCAATTAATCAATCAATCAATCAGCCAGTCAATGAAACTGTTCTCCCTTTTTAATAGGAGCATTCAGTGGAGAGTGATTTTACCATAAAGAATGACCTATAAGCAAAATCCTTCACTCCTGGACATCCCAGAAAGAAGGAATATTTGGTCATGGGTCCATTTAAATTCCAGAGTATACCACTGACATATTTCAGCCTGTCAAGGGCTTGTATTTGCAAGTCAAGCTAGGATCAATGGTCCTCTGCAGCCAGTTAGATGTTGCATACCCATTGTCAGCAGCAGCAGCAGCACTATTTTTCACTGGGCACTTGTTATATGTCAGGTACTGGTATATATACTTTTGCATATTAACTTATTTAATTTGCACAATCACCCTGAGAAGAAAGTGCAATTAGGTTGAACCATATGAACTTAGCAGTAGTCGATCTTTTTTTGACCTAGAAAATAGCATTTTCATATGGTTAAGCTTAATGCTACCATTCTCTTTTTGGAGCCAAGGAAAGTGAAGCTCAAGGAGATGAGCCCCTTGCCCACATTTGAATGCTGACCCCAGAGCCCTTTTGCTTTTTCCCCACACCGCCAGCTCACCTCAGCTGTGAAATTCCTGCCCTTAGCCAGTCCACAGAGACTAAGAAGTGGGATAGGGTTGGGCCTGGCTAGGATTTCAAATGCTCTTCTGTCAGCGGGGAGGGTGGCATGAGCAGTGTGGCCTACAAATGTTAGTCTTTCAGTGGTCGCATTTCCAATTTTTTTTTAGTCTCTTACTCCTCCAGAATCCACCTCCTTGGCACCCCACCCCCACACACGCACACAGAAGGGAAGAGCCAAGCCGCTGACTCATACACCACACTGCAGTTGCCTTGACTTTGTTCACGTAGGCTCAGTGGCTTGAGACTCTGACTTTGGCCTTGGTGGTGTCCTTAGCTGGCACCCAGTGGAGCCACTGCATGCTCTCCTCTCCATGGACACGGCTGGCATAGGTGCTGCTGCCCTGGGGAAGACAACCATCAGGGCAGGCTGAGGCTCAAGCCTGAAGCCAAAGGCCATGCCTGGAGTCTGAATGAGCACAGGCAGCAGGGTGCGGGAGGGTGGGGGCTTCCTACCAGTTCTGTTTTGAGCCTTAATAGATCTAGCAGACCCCCCCAACCCTGACATCTCCCCTGCCTTCTCACCAGGTCTACGCATTACCCGCTGGGTCACCAGGCCCAGAGATTGGCGAGGGAGAGACGTGATACAGGGTGCAGCGATCCAGCAGGAGGAACTCACAGCGATCCCAGCTCATAGTGTGAGGGAAGTGACAGAGCACTGCCAGGACTAGGGATGGGCACAGAATGGAGGCCAGGGAAACCAGAGAGGCAGAACCTCAGACTTCAGGCTGCCCGAGGAGTAGAGGGAGAGGCAGGAAGTTCAGGCAGACACTCCATGAGGTTCTGGCTTGAGATGAACACCGGGGGAAAGAGGCAGCTGACTGGGATGTTGATCTGAGACTACAAGCCCTGGGCCACAGGAGGAGAGAGGAACAGGAAAGGCTTCCTATAAGAAGGCCAGAAAGAGAAACAGACAGACCCAGGATCTTAACAAAAGATGATTCTGAGGTTTGTTTTCCTGTTTCCTCTCTCGGGATGGGAAATGCCTCAAAGGACTGGGCTGGAAGGTAGGAAGCCTGGGTACGAGTCCCACCTGCCACCCAGAGCCTTGCCCTCTCTGCACCTCAGTTCTCTGTGTGTGCAAACGATGAGGCAGGATGGGTAGAGAAGGTGGTTGGTTAGAGTAGAGTCATGATTCTGAAGCTTTTTCTATTGGAAAAATGTTTTTAAACAAGATCCAATGTGCTTGGGAGGCTGAGGCAGGAGGATCGTTGTGAGTTCGAGACCAGCCTGGGCTACAAAGTGAGCTCAAGGCCAACCTGAACTGCATAGTGAGACCCTGCCTCAAAAAGACCAAAAAAGAAAAAAGAAAAAAAATCCAATGTGACAGCTCATCAGGTTAAACAAACAAAGATAGAGTTGCTCTTATATCCCTTCCTAGGGGTTCCCCCAGATCCTACATGGCAGCCCAGAGCCTAGTTTAATGAACACTGGGCTAGACCCGTGGTTCTCGTACTCACGCACCAGCACCACCTGGAGGAGGTGTTAAACCACAGAGGAGTAGGTCTACTTCTTCGGTCTCTGAGTCAAGGTGTCTGGTGTGGAGCCCGAGAATCTGCACTTCTAATAATTTCCCAGTTGATGCTGATGCTGCTGGTCCAGGGTCCATGCTATGAGAAGCAGTAGATTACATTATAACTATAGGCTTTTCTGTATTCACGCCCGGTCAATATTTACATGAAATCCAACTCCGAAAGATTTTCTATGCTATGACAGCATGGGAGAGCACTTCAGTCAAAGCTGGTCCGATCTAATTCTAAATGCCCTGCCTATAGGTCTCTGTAGATGTAAAGTTACTGGTCAAGGGATTGACAGAGACAGAAGCCTTTCCTATAATGACTTTACAATCTGTCGTGCCTCCCCCTCCCCCAGGAAGCAACACCCCCGCTAATTCTACCGTTAGAGCTTATTGCATGTTAAGCATTATCCTTTCCAGACATCTTTTTCCAGATAAACTAAAGATGTGGAGAGTTGCTCATTCTCTGACCCCTCAGTGTTTCTCAGATGTTTTCCCCATTTGCAGGGAGCACAGTCTCGATCCTCTGTGAGTTCTTCCAGGACAAGGGCCTTACCTGTCTCATTCTTCTCAGCATTCCCCACGGCTCATGGCCCAATGGCTCACACAGAGTGGGCACTCAGGACAAGCTGGCGGAACAGAATGAAAGAGGCATGTGAGCCCTGACTTGATTGGGCCCTTGTTGACTACCATCATGGTTAAGGCTACTTGCGTGGTAACTTGGGATGGGCATTTGGGGAGGGCAGGTCTCCAGCCATGTTCACCTGGGACTGCTGCCCAGGAAGTTTTGCAAACGGGTCCCGGGAATGTTTAGGGGCCCTCCTTCCCCACACCCTCCTTTTCCGCCTCACCACTTTCTTAAACAGATTGGCACTGACCCTAGTAACAGACTTAATCATTTCCCTTTGCTTCATGATTGTGTTAAGTGACTGCCAAAGTCCCATTCTTGAGTAGTCAGCACATTCCTCAGCATGCAAGTGGAAGCCCATCTGCTCCAGGAGTGCTTCCTTTCCTTTATTGTGCTATTTTGGCTTCAATTTCCCATTTGGACAGGAGCATCTTCCAGCCGGTGAGGAAGCGAGAGGGTGGAGAGGATCACCACAGCTTTCCTTCATTTCTCATTCATCTCCCTGGTTTCTCTGGAAAGAAATCAACTACGTGCCTAGCGCTGCTCTTAGCTCTCTACATGTAATCAATCCCAATAACACTCCTGTGACGAAGATACAAATATCATCCCCATTTTCTAGATGAGGAAACTGAGGCAGAAAGAGATGAAGTGACTTACCCAAAGTCACACAATTTGTGATAGAGCTGAGATTTGAACCAAGGCAATCTGGCTCTGGAGGGTGATTTCTTACCCACGGCCCTTGCTACCTTGCAGAATGTGGATTCCTGAGGCTCTGGATCTGGGAGGACCGGTGAGAACATAGCACTTTCCTTTTTCACTGTCTGTCGTGAAAACCAAAGGACACTTGTATTAAAAGCAGAAGTGTTACAGAGAAACAGGTTTTCTCCATCCCTTACCCCTGACTCACTCAGTTAGTGCAATGCTTGAACTTGCAGATCCTAGGCCAATGGGAGAATGTGGAATTCACCCTGGCGTTAATTGTAAGGGGCTGATGGAGTAATGCAAAACAGTTGCCAGGAATCTCCGATCTAGTATTTATTGTGTGCTCCTCTCTTCTGGAACTGCTCCGTTTAGGTCTCACACCAACAGTAAAGGAGGTTGTAAGGAGGAACTGAGGCTCGAGGTGCTCCCAACCAGCCTTAGCCCTGCATGTGTGCACTTCCCTGTGGCACTGGCTATAAACACTTGTGCTTATTCGTTCTGTCCTCACAGCAGCCCCAGGAAGTAGGAACTTTTATTATCCCTGCATTCCATTTCACAGGCAAAGAAGCTAAGGCATGGAGATATCAGGTAACTCGCCCAAGGTCACACAGCCAGCAAGTGGTAGATGTAGGAGTTGAATTCAGACTGCAGTTTAGACTGGCATAGACGATGGGGGTTTCCAGCGCGTTCTCGTAACCATCACACGGTGCTACCTCTTGGCCTTGAGGCCACCTGCAGGCACTTGCGGTGCCATGTTACCATAACCCTCTCCACCGCTTCTTCTTGTCTCTCTGCTGTCCCTGATGGACTTGATCTTCCCCACAGCCATAACTCTTAGAGGCTCTTGAGTCCAAATTGTAGCTCAGCAACTCACTAGCACTGACCGCTGTGTCTCTCTGTGCCTCTGATGTGTAAAGTGCAGCTGGTGATGGTAATGAGCTCATAGGGTAGTTGTGAGCATTAGGTCAAGAAGGGTGGATTCCCCCATCACCACCACCACCTCCCGCTGCGTCTTCTCCAGCCCAGCCCCAGCATCCTGCAGGGGGAAATGGTGCTTAACGCCCTTTCACTTATCAGTCTCGCCCTCCATGTCTGTCTCTTCCTGTCCCAAATGAGAAGCAGCCCTCAGTTCCACATTCCCTAGGCTTTTCAAAACTTGGTAATTACAATTCCTCCCAGGAGATCAGAGAAGCCCATTTCCCTAGCATGTGAAGCAGGAATTCTATTGTCATTTCGTAACTCAAGTATGACCAAAGTGGCCCAGCCCATCTCCTATCTTCATCACCCTTGGGAGAGGCAGAGAATAGACAACTTGCCCGAAACATACCCTGTGCACCCAAGGCCAGGGTCCCTGAGAAAGAAATTCACAGCACGGAAAGATACCCACTTCAAATACTTACCTGGAATCTGATAATTCCTTGCCGCACCAGTAACTGTGGGAGCAAGCCTCTCCCTCTCGCCTTCTTTACAGTATTTAAGTGCTGGGTCAGGAATATAAATGATCCAGTATCTTTGCCTATCTTCCTAAATGTCTTTGTTCTATAATTCCGTTCTCCTGTAGTTGCTACTGATGCCTTGTGTCTTAATCCAAGTAGAGTACAGGGCTACCTACAAGCAGGTGAATTAGAAGAAATTCCCTTCAGTTGGTTCTTCATCCACAGACTGTAATCCTGGCCACTGAGTGAGCCCTACCTCTAGCACAGAATGTTCCTTAACCCTGTTCATAGAGGGAACTCTCAAAACTGGCTGCCTTTTGTCTCGTTCACAGGCCGAGTATATAATTGCAGAATGAGGAAACTCGAACATAGAGAGGTAAAGCAACTTGACCAACATCAGACACAACCCAGTCCTCCATTCCACTCATATACTGTCCCTGAACTTTAGCCCGAGTTTTAGCTACAGAGGGCAAGTACTGCAAGCATGTGGATGCATCAGGACAAAAGGATCCCTATTACTAAGGTTCCAACTCAGAGAAAGCTAGGTGGACATCATATCTTCATCTCTGAGAAAGAGAGACCACTCTTTCAGGCTTCCCAGAGTATAGGGACTATTAAAAAGAATTCTTGCCTAGGAAGAGGGATTTGTTTGATGAAAGGAATCAATAAATTGCTATTGAATACAATCCAACCTCACTTACTCAAACTAATTGGAGGTAGCCTTTCAAATTAGTGAACCATCTGTATTGTAGTTTACTTATAAAGAAATGAAGCTTTATTGCTTTCAATAATTCACAGTAACTCCAAGTAGGCTAACAAATTGTAGCCTAATTGAGGTCTTAGGAGACTTGCCTTAATGAAATGAAAAGAATCCCCAGCATTAATCACTTATATGCAAATAGTTCTGCCAAAGGAATGACAAAGTTCGTAGCCTTGAAGTTTGGAAACCCGGTGCTCACAGTCCATTTATTCTCTCCATTCATTTGCTCATGGTAGGCAAAGTGAGGCCTGGTAGAGCCCAAGCCATCCCCATTTAGAATTCATGGGGTGACTTCTAATGAAGTTTCACTGTAAAAGGAAACAGTTGGAGAGTAGTCTTAGAAGTAGCAGGTGCAATCTTTCTCCTGATGGAATAAAAGATGGTTTTGGAATACTGTCACTTCCTTTAGTTTTTTTTTTTTTTTTTTTCCTAAGAAGACATTAGGAAAAACAAGCTACCAACGTAAGTCAAGTACCTCAGTGCTTTGTCAAAACCCGGAACAAACATTAAGAGGAAGAAAATCTGAAGGTCGAGGAAAGGAAATAAACAAGAAGAGTAAGTAAAGCATGAATCATCTGTTACCACCTGACGGCTCCCTAAAAATAAAAATAAAACCATGGAAGGAAATAGAGTCCGTGCCATGGTTTGGCATTTTAATAGAGCACCTGATACAGGCTCTGTGCCCTTTTATTTCACAGAAGAAACTCACCTTTGCCTTCTGATTTGGTTGTTTGAGTGGGGGCTTTTTAGTTTTTATTAGTATATGTTTGCCGTGCATGTTTACATTCCTTTGGGGAGTTGCTGCATCTTCATAATACGGCTTCATTCTTTCCACTTCCCCTTCCCGTCCGCTCCCTCCCTTCCCTCCATCTCTTGATCCCTTTCCCACTTGAGAAACATCTCTGTCCCTACTTCCCATCATCTATCTTTTGTTTTGCTCTTTATTTATACTTTGGGTTTCTCATGTAAGAGAAACCACGCAATATTTAAGATCATGTGTCTGACTTATTTCACTTCACATTATAGCCTCAAGGTCTTTTATGCCTTTTCCTTAAGGTTCTGCAGGGCACAAGGTAGACGGTGCTCACCCGACACTGGTGTCCACTTCTCTCCTGGGCACTGTGAGTGGAGATAGGAGAAGCATATTTTTCTTTGCATATGTTTAATTACCCTTTCCTTGTTTCCCAAAGACTGAGGTTTACAACAAAGCAATAAAACAGTGACAAATAGAAACAGAGAATTAGGACCAGGGGAAACAGCAATCAATTTTTAAATAAAATCAAATGTTAAAGAACTTAAAGGCCTGACACTACAGGTGCCCAAAAAGGCAGAACTGGGGCTCATTCCATCCCAGTGCAGTGGACTAACTCCCGAGAGACCACAGGCTCTCCAGATTGGCCTTTCTGGGCAATTTTGGGCCAGACACCTCACTTCTTTGAGCTTGTTTCATAGGTTCTCTTCTGGATGATGGGTCCAGTACATATGATCGATTCCATACAGTGTAATGGGGATTCAGTGAGATGATATCTATAAGCCACCAAGCCTCACTGTCTGGCAGAGAACACATGATCCACAAGTGACAGATATGGGGACAGATATGAAGACAGTCCCCCATGATGCATTTGCCCACGAGGGCATCTCATCCGATCCTCCCATCAGCTAGGCCCTGGGCCCAGGATCATGGAGAAAGGAGAGCAGAGGAAGGGAGCAGTCCTGCAAGAGGCACTACTCCAGGTGGATTCGAGGAGATGGAACTTGGGCAAGGAATGCGCTGGCGGTGTATGGGGACCGTAAGTGCCAGACCTCTCCTAGTGGAGCAGAAGGACAGGTAGGAGATACGTGTGCAGAGGGTAAAGCAGGCAGAATCTGCTCATGGAGTTTTTTCAATCTGGCCAGATGTTGAAGGAATTTGAACTTCATTTGACAGGAAGTGGAAGTCATTGAAGGATTTTGAGCAGGGGAAGGATATGACACGTTGTTGAAGGGGATGTTTTCAAAGGTGGAGTCTGTCTGCTGCTGTCTGCTCTGTTCAGGCTAGGGTGGTGGCTAGGAGGAGGAAGCAGAGACTGGCAGAGCAGCTGCAAGAATCCATGGAAGAGACAGGCAGGGAGAGCTCAAGATAAGGCCATAGGGATGGGGAAGATGCACAATTCCCGCTTTGAGTTAGGGGCACTTGAGGGGTAACCATTTGACATACTTCCCTCTAGACGTGAAACTTCATGAAGGCAGGGACTATGCACACTTGGTTCATCACTGTAACCTCCCCCCCAGCATGTAGCATAATGTTTGGCACACACTAGGCACTTAGCAAGTGTTTTAGGAATGAATGAGTGAGAGAATGAATGAATGCCTCCATGCAGACTGATAAAGGTAAGAATGATTGCTTAATCAACAACAATCAATGGGACACAGAAAACAAAATAGAGAGTTGCCCAAAAGGATCTCACCACTATAGCTGACTTTTTGTCACTGTCCCTGGACCTGCACTGACAATCGAGTATGGGAAGAGCAGCTCAGAAGAGAGAGCCAGAACTGGCTGGGAAGGAAGGTACCGATAGCAGAACACGTACTGGCAGTGATAGGAAGCGTATCAACCACATGTTCCCTGGACAGCTCACACGATGTACGAACGACGCAATATGGGCAAAGTGCAGATGGGAGAAATGGTGATGCTTACCTCCCAAAAGGGCTAACTGAGGATGCGCTTAAAGTAGCGCACTTGAGACAAAGATTTGACTTACTAAAATTGGATCCCCATCCAAAACAATGAAGAGCGATGGTAAAAGCCTTGATTTGAAAGTCTACAACCCTAACCCCTGGCCTAGGCGAAGAACAGAATGGGGCACTTAAGAGGTGAGGCCGCAGAGTCAGGCTACCTCGATTTACATCTAGGTTGCAACACCAACTAGCTGTGCAGCCTTGAGCTTAGCTTTTTTGAGTTTAGGTTTCCTCATCTATAAAACCTTATAATAACATCTGATTCTGCTTCATGAAGTTAATGTGAAGATTAAGCGAGGTAACACATGTAATGCGTTCAGCAACACCTGTATAGTCTCAGTACATGTTAGCTTTCACTCTTTTTGTTTGTTGGTTTGTTGGTTTGATTACTTTTTCAAACCGAGCCTCACTGTGTTCCTCAGGCTGGTCTCAAACTTGCAGTCCTTCTGCTTCAGCCTACCAAGTAACTAAGATGACAAGTCTGTGCCACCACACTCAGCTTTAGCTTTTACTCTTAATGTGAATTACATGACTTTAGACAAGCCACTTTCCTCTCTGGGACTTGGTTGTCTTATGAGCCTGAGGATCCTTTAATCCATACTTTAGGGAGGTGTTCTCTACCTGTATTATGAACTCACCATCTTTCACACATAAAAGCATCTCCATTGTCTAGGGTACTCACCCGATAGCTCTGCCTTGGCAGGGTCACTGAGACTCCTAGAAAAGAAAGAAGGCACAAGACTAGGATCGATGCATCTTTCTCAGTATCCTTGTAAACCTCCCCTTCCACCCCTGAATTCTACCTCCCTCCCTTACTCTTAAGACACTGTACTTCCTTAACCATCTTTGCCCAAGGTGCTAAAGGAGACGGAGCCAAGACACTGCTATCCTCTAGACAGCTCTCCTAGCCAACATTCCACTTGGAATTAGGACCCCCAAGTTCTGGGGCTGGGGATTTAGCTCAGTGGCAAAAGCGCCTGCCTGGCAAGCGCAAGGTCATGAGTTCGGTTCCCGGTACCGGAGAAAAAC
>NW_004955473.1:5216156-5280762 GCF_000276665.1 Chinchilla lanigera | reverse complement strand
TCCCCACTCCAACCAAGAGAACTGCAATCACATCAACCTCTGCTGCCCTCTGCTGTCTGGCTCCAGATGTGCTGACCCCAGTTGGGCCCATAAAGGCAATTTCCAAGGACACATCAGTATTACCAAGCCCTGGTTGCCACTTGGCTCTCTCACTAGTATATGGGGATGTGTTGTCAGTATCCAAGCTCTCTCCTGATCTTCACAAATACAACCTATCCTATTCAGACCCAGCATAACCAAGCCGCAGCTGGTGTGGTCCACGACTTTGGAGCTACTGTCTTCAGCAGAGAAGGTGTGCTATTAGAGCTATCCGTATTCTCTCCAAGTCCCCTTTTCAAACATTTTGCAATCATTTACTGAGCATTTGCTGTGTGACCAGCACTATGTAAATGCTGCACATGCATTATCTTATTGAATCCTGGCACCAACTTTGCAAGCAGGTAAAATTATTATCTTCATTTTACAGATGAAGAAACTGAGCCTCAGAGAGGTAAATGCCATGCCCCAAGTCACAGGGCCAGTGAAGGGCAGGGATGGAACCTAAAAAGGGATCTCTCTAGTTCCAGTGCCTGTGATCTGCACCACAGGCCTTGCTGGGGAAGGTGGTGGGAAGGGTAAGAGAGTGAAGGTAGACAAGCTAGTTAGGGTCTGTGGCAATAATCCATGGCAAAAAAGCCGGGATGCTCTTTAGATGTACTTAGGAGGTGAACTTGACAAGACATGGTGACTGACTGAATGTGGAGGCAGGGGCCCAGGACTCTGAAACGGCCCTCTGGTTTCTGGCTTGGGCAACTGGGTGAGTAGTGACGGATTTGGCTATAGGGGAAATGCAGGGATTCATTTTAGATGTGCTAAGAGTGAGACATCCAGGTATAGCTGATCAAGAGGAATTGGTTTCATGAGTCTAGAGCTTAGAAAAGAGGCCTGGGATGCTTTCAACTAGGATGAAGGTGAGATTTTCCAGGGAGAGTGTAACTCACCAGAAAAGAGGGCTGAGCCTGGAACATCAACATTTAAAAGGAAGGCAGAATAAAAAGCATATAGATAGAGGACTAAGAGTAGACTCGGTGCAAGGCTGGCCACCGTGAATCCAGAGTGACCCAGATCCACAGGAGGTGGTCTTGCACAGAGAAAACAGATATTTCAAATGTCTTGTGTTTCATTCACTCATTCAACAAATATATAAGAGCTGCACAGTGCTAGAGCACTGGCCCTGGGATGTAGCTGTGGACAAAAACAAATAGATACATAATTTAATGCCAGGTAGATGCTCTGAAGAATAAATAAAACAGAATAGAGGATAAAAGTGACAGAAGCAATGGCTAAACAATCAGGGAAGGCTTCTCTGTAGAAATGACATTGAAACAGAAGTCTGCATGAAATGAAAGAATGAGTCATGTTGATTTCTGGTAAAAGAACATTCCTATTAGTAGGAACAATATGTGCAAAGCCCCTGAGGTGGGAGCATGCTTTACTTTAGGGTGGAGATGGACAGCGTGGATGTGGTCAAAGGACAAAGCAACAAGAGTGTTAAACGTGTTTAGTAAAAGGGAAGTTAGAATGATGGGTCACGTAATTTGGACCGAATAAGAACAGAAATGACACCAGGGGATGCTGATAAATGAAGAGAAGCACATAACACAAGGAATGCAGAGAAGTTGAATGTCAGGTGTAGTAAGAGGGTGGGAGGAGGGTCTACTGTCAGAAGGACGGAGGTTGTAGTCAGAGAGTGGCAGTTTGGAGTTCAGTGTGGTAGAGGACAGCAACCCCCGGCAATGACAAGGTGCAAGATGCTGCTTTGAGTGGGTGAGGGGCTGGGGCAGCGGTGTAGCTGGAGTTCGTGCCTCTGGGAGGGGTCCTTCGATTTGCTGCCCTCCAACATTTCTGAATATGTGAACCTGTTTAAATACTGCCCCAAAAGGTGCTGCCTGGGACAGACTGCCTCTTCTGCCCGCCACACACACACACACACACACACACACACACCACCGGTTCATGACACACATGGCTGAGCACATGACCCAGCTGGGGCTCGGGATCCAACTCAGCCTGTGATCACAGAAGCAAACCAGGTTAGCTGGCCTATCCAGAGCTCCAGTCAGGCCCCACTTATTCCACAAGGAGGAGGGGGAAAGGAAAAGAGGGAGGAAGAGGAGCTGTGGGCAGCTGGGAGCTACTGGAAAGGAGCTTCCCACTCAGTCCTCCAACTACAGCAAAGAGACGACCAACACTCACTCTCAGGACAGACCCCTTCCTTGCTGGCCAGCTGTCTGGGTAGGAAGGTCATGGGCCGTACAACACCAAGGATCAGCTCCATAAAACAAATTCTTGCCCCTTTCCCTCTGACCAGCCCTCCCTACACACACACACAGCACAGCAGGTATGATGGAATGAACACACACCAACACATGCTTTCTGGGGCTGGGAAAATACTCTCCATTTAGCACATGCCTTTCAGGCAAGGGATGAAGAGGCTGAACCACACACAGCTGGAGTTTCGTGTTCACTCAACAAATTTGTATTGATTTTTTGCTGGGCTCTGCCCTATATGTTCTGGTGGATCTAAAGATTTACAAAAGCAAGATCTTACCCTCAGGGATGGGTGACTTAGGAGGTACAAGTATCCTACTCACTTTCCTCATTGCAGAGACACAGTACGAGACACCCACAACTTAAAGGATGAGAGGTTTATTTTGGCTTACAGTTTCGCAAGTTTCAGTCCCTGGTTAGCAGACTCAAACACAAAAACAACCTGGTGGAAGAACCTGCCTCAGAGGAGAACTGCTCGTGTCACTGGTGCCAGGAAGCAGCGAACAAAGGGAAGAGCTAGCCAGGAAGAGAGATATACACTTCCAGGTCACACACTCAGTGACCTGCCTCCTCCAGCCAGACCTCACCTCCCAACAGCACTCTCATCTCTGATTCCTTCAATGGATTAATCCACTGATGAGTGTAGCTTGAGCCAATCATCTTCCACATACATGAGGCTTTGCGGGGGACACCCCAGATCTAAACCTCAGCAATAAGTAGAGGAAGCAAAGGATTAGTGCAAGGCTTTTAAAATAGATGCTCAACCAAAATTCTACAGGAGATGGAGAGATGAATTTGAGGCAGTCAGGGCTTAATGGGTGAAGTGGCTTTTGAGGTAGACGTTGATGGATGGTGAGAATGTGAACAAGAAGTGATAGGTAATGGGACGCATCAGGGAGAAAGGCTTTTTGGCTGTGGGGATGCAGAGATTGAGTTCACTGCTGAGGGGAGTGAGAGCCATGGGAAAACTTTAGGTGGGGGAAGACAGTGGGCCCCAGCGGAAAGAGCACAGGCTTTAAAAACCCCCGATCCTGATTAGAGTCCCAGTTCTGCCAGGGGGTCAGCTTGGACCCGTGAAAAACCACTATTCTTCTCTGGCCCTATTTCCCTTTCTACCACTGAGGACCCCACTTGTCTCCCAGCATGCTGCAAGGCCTAACGAGAAGGTGTGAGAGGGTTTGGAAGAAGCAGTCACGTGCTGTGCCCACAAGGCCAGGGGTCTTCAATCTGTCAGCCTCCAAGCTCACGTCAGCACTTAGGCCCGACGTGGGTTAGCTCAAAAGGCCCCTCCCCACTTGCAAACTGCAAGACTGCAGGTTTTCTTTGACTGTTTTCTCCTCTCAGTATCTTGGGACACTCCCAGGGGTGGTCAGCAGTCGTTGGAATCCCCCAAGGACTCTGCTTCCCCCTGCCACAGGCCATGGGGCTGCCCACCTGTGATCCCTCATGCTGCTCTTTGTATCGCTGCCACCAACATGCACCAGACTTCCGGCCCTCCCCAGAGCAGCAGACCGCTGCCTGCTCTGCCCTGCTGCCTTCACCTCCTCCTCCCTGCCTGCCTCTCCCTGCTGCCTTCACCTCCTCCTCCCTGCCTGCCCCACTCTCCAAGAGGGTCCCACAGCACAGCTGCTGGCGGCCCTGGTGCTAGAGCTCCTTGAATGCTGCTCGTTTTATACACATTTTCGCATCCACATACATCAGATAGGTGTTACTGTAAGCAGAGCTGTGATCCAGACACGGAGCAGATGCCACCCGGCAGGAGAACATGCGTGTTGGTGTGCTGCATTCTGATGGAAGTTAGGCAGTCATTGGTGCCCAAAGAGTGTAGGCCCAGGTCGGAAGCCAGAGCAACAAGACTCAGGTGGGCTCAAGTTGCAAGAAAAGAGAAAGAGACCTGGCAAAACAGCTTCTCCAATTTCAGAATTTGGCCTTTAAGCTCGCCCTGGACCAAAAAGTGCAACAAGTAGAGGCCAGCTGCCTGCGCGGGCCACTGTGGGACTGCAGTGACTCACAGCTCTTCCAAACACCGTGGATACAAAGACCCTTGTCCGTTCACCCTTCCCATCCCGAATCACTTCTTTCCACTTCAGGCCTGTTGCCAACTTGGGTTCAAGTCCCCATCGATGGGTGTAAAGATAGTGCTTTCAAGATAAGGAGATAAGGGAGGAGCTGAAGGTGAAGGCGGCAGGCCACCTTCACTGCCAGGGCCAAGGTGGACCCGGGGTGGGGGGTAGAAGTGGAGGCCATGTGCTGTGTGGAGACCATCCCTGGGCAGAGTCCAGACGCTGAGGGCAGGCTGCGGTTTGCTGGCTCCTGAGGCCCTGAGGCCTTGCTGATGTTTGCTAGAACAGTAACTGCCATTTCAGCAGTGTGGGAGGCCAAGGATGAAAAGAACAAGGTACAGATGAGACTCGCTTCGGTTCAAGTTTGGTATTTGCATTAATAAACACGTATATAACATTTACTCTTTACTCTCTGCCAGGCATGTTCTAGGAGCTTCACAAGCATTAACCCGTTCAATCCTCATCACACACCTAAGAACTTAGGGTTACTGTGACCCCCATTTCACAGGTGAAGAAACTGAGTGTTCAGAGAGCTGAAGTCACGCCCAAGCCCATGCAGCTAGACAGTGCAAGAGCTGGCATTAGAACTCAGGTAGTCTGGCTTCCAAGTTGTCCTAGCACTGCTCATAAAGAGGCAGGACTGTGTTTGTCCTTCAAGGCTGCCTTTGGGCCCCTGCTCTGTGTCACCCCATAAACTACCTGCTTGCCCTTCGGTATGGCTAATCCAATGCACAGAGGGAGCAAGGGGCTTTGAGGGAGCATCTCTGTGGTCCTCTGGCCTCCTGGAATAGCTTCATCATCAGTCCTAGAAGGAGTAGAAGAAAGGGGACAGGTACACAACAAGAGCTTCCTGGTCGGTCCTCTGCCCTCTGCTTTTATTCCTGAAGGTGGAGTTCACAGAGCCCCTCACTCATTCAACTCTGGCTGCCACAGGGTCCATGAAAAGTCCCTTTCCTTCCATAAAATAGCCTTCTGTACAGTCTTTGAATGCACTGTTACTGAAAGCTGCCTTAACATGATTGCAGATGTAGGGAGAGAATAAATACATTAAAAATAAAATCAGGAG
Organism: Chinchilla lanigera; assembly: GCF_000276665.1. Classification (NCBI taxonomy): domain Eukaryota; kingdom Metazoa; phylum Chordata; class Mammalia; order Rodentia; family Chinchillidae; genus Chinchilla; species Chinchilla lanigera. The sequence continues at coordinate 5,275,323 of NW_004955473.1, read as the reverse complement.
GGACGGGCAGTATGCTTCTGGCCTGCAGCGTGAGCACTCAGCCATGGTGAGCACAGGTCTGATTGCCTGTCGGAAGCATTCCTCTCTGGTCTCCTCCTTGCCCGAGCCCAGAGGTTCTACAGGGGTGAACTGGGAGCTGACTTGCCGCTGGTGCTGCCTACTACTCGCTGATGTAGCTAGGTGTGAGGACGCGGCCTCAGTGTGTCCGCTTCGCTCATAGGAAGTCATGCTGTTTAGGAGTGACCTGCACTGCAGGGTAGCCAATCCCTGTACTAAAGCTTTGAGAGAAAGGGCATTTCCAGTTAACCAAATCTGTCTTCTCAGAGCCCCCAAACTCTGCTTTCTCGGTCTTCTCCCTTCGGTGGTATCATCCCCTGATCCCTCCAAATTGAGATGCCTTTGGGTTTCTGTTCCCTGCCAGGTGTGAATGGCTCTAAACAATGTGGACTTTGCAAAGCACAGAACGCGCAGCTGAATGGGACTCATAGGGTCTCTGAGGAGGGCTGCAGGCAGCTTCATGGAGTGGATGTTTCTGGAAGAACTCACACCAGCTCAAGCAAGGAACTCTCCAGCTGCCACCACCTTCCCCAAGGGCTACAGCGGGGCTTTCCTGTCGCAATGAAAGAGGACACTGGCTTTTTCTGGGAATGGCCAACTTGGAGGGGGAGCAGAAGGAGGGACCGATATTCATCCCAAAGCAAAGACAGGGCTGTACCCGAAGCCCCATGGGGGGAGCTAATGGGAAACAGCTTGCAGGAGGGAGGGAGGGGGACAGAACTCGGGAATGGCAGGGGCAGAGCTTATGAAGAGGGGGCTGGGAGAAGCAGGCTGATTGAGAACAGCTGTTGCTCTTCTGTCTCAGAGACCTTTGGACTCTGCCCGGGGCAGGCTCATAGCGCATGCCAAGCTACAAGGAGCCTGCACAGGTTGCCGGAGACAGCCCAAGGTTCCTCTGCCCACCGTGGCTCCCAGAAACTTCTGAAACAAAGGACCAGAGGAGAACTCTCCACCCAACAGCCGGACACATCCTCCCCATTGCCAGCCCCATCTCTGTCTGCCGCTGCCCAGAAAAGGCCTGGAAGACGAGACAAGAGGAACAGCCCTGCCCTCTCAACCAGCCCTGCGACTCTCTCAGCGCTGGCATCTGGAGACCCCATGGCCCGGGCTCACTGGGGTTGCTGCCCCTGGCTTGTCCTCCTCTATGGTAGGTGCATCCCGGCCTCTCTTGGAGAGCAGCTCCAGCCTGTCCCCTCTGGGCTCAGGAAGGGTTGGAGTGAGGGCTGGGGCCCAGGTTGTCTCTGTCTCTTGGTGGCCCTGTCTGTCTCGAGGAAGAGGCTCCATCAGGGTCAGTCTTCAGGGTCCTTGTGGCTTAGGTCAAACCTAGTTTTGCACCTTCCCACTCCTCACTACCAGTGACAGGATTATTATGACACTGGTTCGGAGGTAAGGAAGACTTTATTGAAGACTATTGCAATGGGCACCACGCAGCAGGGGAGATAGCAAAGACCACTGGGGATTTATAGCCAGTGAGCAGAGTTGGGGGTCAGTGCACGGAAAGTTAGTAGGAGTCTCCCAGAGGAGTCACCAAGGGTAGTGGGATTCTTGCTGATCTGACTTCCCAGGATTCTTGCTGAAGGCAAGCCAGGGTGATCAAGAATGGCCATGAGAAATCTAATCAGATATCAAGGGTTCTCTCCAAGCTCAATTGACAGGATTCTTGTCAAGAGGGGGCAATGCAGGCCTGGCAAGGACGGCATAGACACAAAAGGCCAAGGTTGAGGCCTTGTCAAGAAAAAATCTCAGAGGAGCCTATCTGAAGTTCCGTCAAGGAGCTTCTTTGTCACCCACACAGTGCCCTGTTTGTCCTCAACTAGGTGCACAGTTCAGCTCCTCTCCCTCATCCTGGCTTTAGGGAGGCCTGTCTTCCCTTCGCTCCCTGTCAGCAGGACCCTACTCAACATCCAATTCAAGTACTCCCCAGCGCTGGGCCCTGTGCTGGCACCACAGAGTGATTCGGCTGCAAAGCCTGCTCTAGGAGAACAGCCTCAGAGAACAGCAGATCCTTGTGTCCAGAAGGATATGCATTGGGGCTGGGGATTTAGCTCAGCGGCAAAGCGCCTGCCTGGCAAGCGCAAGGTCGTGAGTTCGGTTCCCGATACCGGAGAAAAACCAAACCAAAAAAAAAAAAAAAACAGAAGGATATGCATTAGCTGGGTTCTGATTCTCAGATTGGCATCTTAGTGCCACCATCTTGCGAGAGATCTGTTCCTGTATAAATAGATGTTTATTTTCTTAACTTAATAGTGTCAGTTTCATCTCACGCTTGAGTTTATGAGACTAACAGCCAGGCAGGGCGTCCATGGTGTTAGTCCCAGCCACCCTCCTTCTATCTCACCTCGGAGGTAAAAATACAGTCTCTCAATACTTTGGCCTCCATGTCTCTCTAGGGAATTCCAGCCTAAAATACACAGAGTGGAGAGAAAGACTACTAGAGATTACTGGACCTTCAGGGCAGGCAAGGACTGTAATGCAGCCCTCTCTTTTACAGAGGCTCAAAGCTGGAGAGCAAAGCCCAGTGCATGACATAGAGTAGGCCCTTAGGAAACATTTGCTCAATGAATATTGGGTCACTCTCCTAGGATCACACCAAATTTGGGGCAAAGTCCAAATTGAAAACTAGGTCTCCCTGTACTCTATCCCTTCTAAGGCATCCCAGCCCCTTCCAGGCCTACCTTCCAAGGTTGACACTGAGAGGATGGAAAGGTTAACCCCCAGCTTTTGTTTGGTTGGCAGTGCTGAGAACTCAACCCAGGGCCTCGTACAGGCTAGACAAATAAGAGCTCTACCACTGAGCCACACCCCCAGCCACACTCTTGTTTTGTATTCCAGTGACTTGGGTTCAAATCGCCATTTGACCACTGACTCATTGTGACAAAACTTGGGCAAGTTACCAAAACTATTTGGGCTTTGGCTTCCTCCTCTGTAGAAAAAGAACAATAATATGCACATGGGGTTATTCCAAGTATCAAATGAGATACAACTGTGCATTGCTTAATGATGGGGACATGTTCTGCAAAATGTGCCATTAGGAAATTTTGTTGCTGCGTAAACATCACTGAGTGACTTACAGAAACTAAGATGGCTATGAGATCATGATATAATCTTTCAGGTCCATTGTCACATCTACAGCCCTTCGCTGACCAGAACAGCAATATGCAGCACATGACAGTGCTGTAGACATACCCATTGCTGACTTGAATATCTGGCACCTACTAGGGGCTCTTTAAAATGCTAATCGTCTTTCTCCATCAGGCCACGATGTTCGACTAGGAGTACTGTTTATAGATTTAGAATGTGCCTGCAACAATAAGCAGAGATTTGGATTATAAAAACAGTACAAGTGGGCCTTGAGTTTAAGTAAACCCAATACAAAGAATTAGATTTTTTAGGAGGCTAAAAGGAAGGTGATTATTTAGTGAGATCCTCTAGAGCATTTCAAAGAAAATTTGATTACAAAAATTTAATTTACACACAACTTTTCCACTTCACTAGACCCTGAAAAGACCCAATTAGATTAGAAGAAAAATTGATGTAACGAACACTAAACCCATCCAAAAGTGGCAATCGTTTGTCGATGAAACTAGTGTCTTTGATTGTGACCCAGGGTGCCATCCAATTCAGCCTGATTTCCTATAAAATGAGATTATTTTTAACCTCAAGTAGAGTTGGTGTGTTCCAAAGGGTGGAGTGGGGGAGGAGGCTGGAGGCTATCCCTGCTCTCTGAGGTCTCTCTGGTCTCCAAATAATCCTGAATTTTTTTCCTAGCTTGTGTCTGGTGCCACCCAAAGCCAGGGGACCTTGGAAGAGAAGATGTGAGAAACTGTTCAGCCAATCCTCAGGTGAGGCCTTGGGATCACCACGCCAGGGTCTGCCCTCACGCGTGGCCCGACCCTCGTCCCCTCCATCCCCCTACTGACTCAGTTGCTAGCCTCTCCGCCTATAGGCTTTCTCCTGATTCCTTGTTCTGGGGCTTCTATTTCTTATTAACATGCATCAATCCGGTCTGGCAGCTGTAGAGCTCTCTAACAGACCCGGACCCCTGTCGTGTCCCTTACTCACTACTTCAGCTCTCTATTTCCCCCTTAGGGCCTGGGAAACACCCGCCCCCAAAGGGAAGAGAAGGAGGGAGAAGTAACAAAGAGGGAGGGGCATCTTCCAGCTGGTCTTTGGGTGAGGCTCAGCGGAAGCTAGGCAGAGGCTGTGAAGAAAGAAAAATTCTAGAAGAACGGCAAAAAGGGAAGCACAGAAAAGAGGAGGGAGGAAGTCAGTGGGCCAGAAGAGCCAACGGAAGCGCAAAAGAGGGAGGCCTCTAGGCTATGAAGAGCAGAAGGCCAGGCAGTTTGGAGCCAGAGGGAATCAGGTGGTCAGCTTCCCAGCTGGAGACCAGAGGGACGGTGAGCTAGAGTGGGGCTTAAAGATCTTCTCCAGGCAGGGGTGGCCCCGAAGTATGAGGCGGTGAGCAGACATGTGAGCACCCTGAGCCACAGGATAAGCACAGTGCATCTACATGTGGGGTCGACTTTATCATACTATTTAGTTAGGCAGATGGGTGGGCAAGCACATTGCTTTTATATTAAAATAACCCTGGATAGACCCTTTAGTAGAAAACAAACAAAAAACATGGTTTTCATTTGAAAGATAAACTGGCCTTTGTTTTTTTAGTTTGTTTGTTTGTTTTTGGTTTTTCTCTGGTACCGGGAACTGAACTCATGACCTTGCGCTTGCCAGGCAGGCGCTTTGCCGCTGAGCTAAATCCCCAGCCCCTAAACTGGCCTTTGAAGATGCATCAGGCTTGGAGGGGATCTTTCCAAGCCATGCCTTACACTGACAGGAGTGCTCGTTCACTGTCCTCTGCCATTTGGGACCAGTGAGAAACAACCTGAAAAAGCACCCAAGATAGGGTTGCCAGATAAAATACAGGACACTCAGTTACATTTGAATTTCAGATGACAGACAATATTTCAGTCGAAGTTGCCCCAAATAGTACAGGCGACACACTTACATTAAAACATTATTCACTGTTCATCCGAAAGTCAAATGTAGCTGGGTGGGTGTCCTACATCTTTATTTGCTGAATCTAGCAACTCTAACCCCAAGGTACCCACACTGGGGGCTGTCCCGCTGGCCTGGGCCAGTGCCTAAGCTCAGGCCCTGCAGTTCTCACCCACACCCGCTTCCCAGACTACAGTGCCATTACTGTCACAAGGAGTCTTTCCCCAAGCTCTGCACTTCCATCTCAGCTCAGCACAGACATCTGAATCTAGGCTTGGGAGGAACATCTCCTGCCCCCACATCCCACTCAGGACTAACCACCCCCAGCCCTGCCTCAAGAAATGCTGGAGGCTCCTCTAAAGGCTTCGGTGGTGATGGCTGGAGAGGGGTGGAGGTGACATTTTCTCTAAGCAGTGTATGTATTTGGGTGTCTTCCTGTCATCTGCTAGCACCTTCCAGTCACTGTGGTCAATACCACAGTGAGGCTCTTAGCCCTCCGCCAGCAGATGGAGGCCTGGAATCTCTCTGCCTACATCATCCCGGACACGGATGCCCACCAGGTAAGGGACTGCTCCTCGCTGCCTTGCCATTGCCTCTGCGCCGGAGTTGGCCTATGTGCACAAGCACAAACAGGACACTTTGTTAAGACTCCAAAGGTGAAGGCAAAGAAAAGATCTGACAGGCCAAGAGGTAAGTGGAGAGCTTGCAGACAGTAGTTTTAGGAAAACTGAAAGAACATATTCCTTTACTTTACACAGGAGGGAAGACATAGCCAAAACTCCTTGACCTCAAGAAATGAAACTATAAAACAACTTGAGAATCAATTCCGACCAATTCCCAGGTGGCAGATCCAGAAGGAATAGTTAAGGCATCCCTGCCCTAGGAGGTTAGAATGGAGACTGGGAATTGGATTGGAAGGACCTGAAGCTCCCTCCCAGCCCAGGCCCTCCCACAGACGGAGCAATGACATGATCCAGCATTATATTATATATTATTATAGATATCTGCATTATTATAGATATATAATCTATGCACACTCTTCCATATACTTTACATCTCAAGATTATGTATAAACCTAATACAAGGCAAATGGATGTCATACTGTGTTATTTAAGGAATAATGATAAGGGGAAAAGTCTGTACATATTCAGTACAATCACAATTTTTAAAAAACTATTTGGGCCTGTGAGGAGGTGAAGCTGCAGATGTGGAATCCATGGGTACAGAGGTCCGACTGGCACAATACCCAGAAGCGATTTATGATGTGCCCGGTGTACAGCAGGCGAACAGAGAGGGAGAGGAGCTATCTGGAGGGCAGAAGCAGGTGTCAGGACCCTAGATACACACAATTCACATTCTGATCAGGGTGGCAAAACTCCTTTACAGAATAATCCAGTGAAACCCTGAGTCCATTGTTGGACAGTGGGGTTGAGACCCCAAGAGCTACAGTTGTTCAAAGGTGGGGGAGACAGAGGGCTGGGGCACCTATAGAAAGCTTCCTGGAAGAGGTGCCCGGGATGCTTAGCCATTTGGGACTGGTTGCAGCTGACCAGAAAGAAAAAACTGGGATGTGGTTAGGGCCCTTCTTTACGGTGTCTGACTAAAGAAAGCTAATAATTATGCTGTTGTTGATTTCCTAGAATGAATACATCGGAAAACAGGACGAGAGGCGGGCATGGATGACAGGCTTCACAGGGACTGCAGGTGACAGCCATTACCTCCCCTCGTTGCTTCTGTTGGTACATCAGCAGACTTGGCATAGCTAGCTCCTTCGCAGCCAAGGACCTCAGGACCTAGGACCCAGAATCCCCTTCCTTTCTCCCTGCCACCCACTCTTCTGCCACCCTGAAGACAGGTTCCCCAAGATACATCCTTCAAAGCACAGTGGCCACCTTTCTGTGGAGAAAGGAAGCAGATGGCCCTCCTGGCTTCCTCGCCATGCTCACTGCCTCTTCTACAGCCAGGCCGAGTCCAGTACTCCCCGGGCTCCATTTCTGAGATAGTTGCTACTTATGGACCCGTTCTTCCCTTCACATGTTGGCTCATTTGGGGCTAAAGTTTTACTTGCAGGTCTTTTTATAGACAAGATCACTTTACATGGTGGAAAGAGACACAAACACAGAGACCCATAATGCTGTCCCAGTTTCTGAAGGGACATCTGATCCTAGCCCATTGAATGCAATCTAAGCTGCCTTTGTTGATCCTCTAACATGCTTTCCTGAGCCTCGAGCTGTCCTGCCTTGCCTATCATAAGCCTTATTTCTTTGCCAATGTTGCTGGATTTGTCTTCCCTACCAATCCTCACCTAAGCCTCTGGCTTAGTGTGCCCATCAGCCACCAAATCTTAACACTAAATCTCATCTTTCCTGAGAGCACCTACATGCAGCATGAGTTCCTCAAGGCTGGCCAAAACAGACCCAGTCTCCTGCCAAAAGTTCTGATGACCCCCTGAAGAGGCCCTCAACCCAAAGCAGAGATGCCTGCCTTGGGACACTTCTTCTGCCAGACCCTCCTTCACACTTCCTGCCTCACTGCCTTCCAGTGGAGGAGACAAACTCTTTCTAGCGATACCTTGTGACATTCTCAGAGCCCACACTGTATCACACATCTACCATCTAAAGCCATAATCCTCACCTTCACCTTCACCTCCACCTCACCTGCAAGTCTCCCTGTTGTGCCCCAGGTACTGCAGTAGTGACCATGGCGAAAGCAGCTGTCTGGACTGACAGCCGCTACTGGACTCAGGCAGAACGGGAGATGGACTGCAACTGGGATCTCCATAAAGAAGGTAGACAGCCACATGGGTTTGTCCCCATCAAAGACATATGTGGTAGGACTGTCACAGACAGAATCCCGGCTGGAGGGCCTAAGGCTGGCCCTGCGGGTGACCTCTGAATTTCCTCATGTCTTTCAGTTGGTATCAGTCCTATTGTCACCTGGCTCCTAGCTGAGATTCCTGCTGGAGGGCGTGTGGGCTTCGACCCCTTCCTCGTCTCTTTTGGTATGTTCTTCCTTCAGTTCCATGGATTTGTCCTCAGCAGCACGGGTGGCTCGGTTTCCCTAGGAGGTGAAAAAACACTCTTTTAGAAGGAAGGGCAAGGGGCTAGGGATTTAGCTCAGTGGCACAGCACCCCCTGGCAAGCGCAAGGTCGTGAGTTCAATTCCTGGTACCAAAAAAAAAGAAAAAAAGAAGGAAGGGCAATGTGACCATAAAGCTCAAAGTGTTTTGAAGACATGGTTGCAGAATATTTTAAAACAAAGATATATTCATGGATTGTATAAGTTAGAAATGCTAAAGGAGGGCCAGGGATATAGCTCAGTACCACAGCACCTTCCTGGCAAGTGTAAGGTCCTGAGTTCGATTCCTGATAACAATAAAAAAAAATGTTATAGGGATGAATACAATTTTTTTTAAAAGTAGTAAATGCAGAAAGCCAACATAGAAGACAAGGGATCATTAATATCTCTTACACGAATAGACCCAGATGTCCTTGCATTTGAACCATCATCTGTGTCCTGAAACTACTCAGGGATAGTACTCAGAATGACTGGGAAGTCCTCTTCTAGAAAGTACCTTAGAGGATCAAAGGAGTTGGTAGGGACTATAGCTTGCCGAGCTCCATGCCCCAGATATCCAGCCTGCCCATGACCTCAGAGGTAGAATCCTCATGAATATGCACTGACAGGCTCCTACTTCTGAACTGACTTCTTTGCTAGCCTGCCCAGTGACCTGAACATCACCATTCCCTTGAACCATAGCATGGAATCTTGGTGAAAATAGTACCCAAAATAGGGACTACCCCCAGCCATTGACACTTACAAAGGCAAGACCAGCCAACTGTTGGTGGACACCATTGAGGCAGACTCAGGGTATCTCAGCTTGGAAAGCAGAAAGAGGAGAGGCACAGCCCCACGGTGGGGCGCACATTACAGAAGGTCCAGATTGCTGGGACAGGCTCGGAGCCACTGGAGCTAGAGGTGGGACTGGGGCAATTGGGAACGAGACTAACTTTATTTGAGCCACAGGTTTTCCTGAGATGTAAACAAGCAAGGGGCAAATGACTCCTTCCTGTCTCCACAGGCTCCTGGAACAATTATGACACAAACCTCCAGGGCTCCAATCTACAGCTGGTGTCCATCACAACCAACCTTGTAGACCTGGTGTGGGGCTCAGAGAGGCCCTCGGTGCCAAGTGAACCCATTTATGCCCTGGAACAGGCATTCACAGGTGATTCAGCAACCTCTCTCCTTTCCAACTTGTACCAACACAGGTCCCCACTACCATGGGCCCCCACTGCTGCTCCTTTGACTGAAAACGCACCACTGGAGGTCCCAAAGCAATGGTTTGCAAAGCTTAGCAAAGACCAAAGTTGCCTGACATGCTTGGTTAAAAGGCACATTTTTGGACCCTCTGTCCACAGAGAGTCTTAGTCCAAAGGTCCCCAGACCATATTTAGAAACTTGTGGAATAAAGAGTGTCAGGATTTAAAGCAAAAGGCAGAGGCAGGGGAGAAAACAGGAGAATCAGAGAAAGACGGGACAGAACCCTCTGAAGAGAGAAAACACATGACGTGCTTTGCTTGTCTGATAGTGGAGGCTGGTTCATGTTGAATCATTCATCCCTTTCAGTGATGACCCTCCTGTGATGAGATATTTAGATTTGTGAGATGACTGGGGTAGACAGAGGAAGTAAATAAGTGCAGGGTCAGTCTGTGGCACAAATGAGGGTTCAGGTTTTAGCTGGACCACAGAGGAAAGTTAACTGACCTAGAAAATTCTAATACCGTCTAAATCTTTCCTCATAAAAGATCAGTATGCACTCTGATTCTTGTAAGTGATAACTAAAGTCCTGACTGGGCTAGGTTACTTATTATGAATCAGCATCTTGGCTACCAACCACCCCTACTTCTGGGAATTCTGAGAGAGCCAATAGATTTGGATTCCCAGTCACACTGGGCAATCTGAGAGACCCCTTTCCACATGTGGGTCTATCTATGTTTCTAGTTCAGAAAGGAGTCAAAAACTAGGAAGAAAATTTCAAAACTGTAGCTATGATGAAAGTAGTGAAAATTGTGTCCAATTCTTTTCATGTGTTCCAATCTAACTTGCAGAATCTTTCTTCTGCATCTTGACAGTTTTTAAAGAAACTTTCAATCCAAGACTGATCATAAATAAACTCATTTTATTGAGATAAAGAAAGTCACAAACATGGCAGGAAGCTGCAGGGATAAAAAGGAAAAATCTATCAGGGCTTGGGACAGAGTCATATGGGTTTTGTCACTTCCCACAAGTGAAGGGATGGCAAGGCATCACAGGCTGCTAGTCTTCAAGGAAAAGCTATCTGGAGCCAGAACCAAGCGTTGGAGGCCAAAGGACAGAGTTCAGCTTAAAGAAGCTTTGACAAGAAAACTTTTAGGTTGTAGGTTTCAAAGGAAGGGTAGAGGGGCAGGGACAAAGGAAAGAGCATGAAAAGTTAACTACTCAAAGGTAGCTGTATGCATCAGACCATTTCAACTTGGTTTCTTTTGTTTTCTCAAAAATGTGTCATGTTCATGAATCTTAAAAACATAATTCTAAGAAGCCAGTCAGAGAAAGCCACATATTATACGATTCCATTTATATGAACCAGCCAGCGTTGCCAAATCCATAGAGACTGAAAATAGATTAGTGGTTTCCTGGGCCTGGAAAGAAGGGGGAATGGGGAGTGAGTGCTTAATGGGTACAAGGTTTCCTTCAGGGATGATGAAAACGTTCTACCGATAGCAGTGATGGTTGCACAACATTGTGAACGTCACTTAAAGCCAACTGAACTGTGTACTGTAAAGCGCTAAATTTTATGTGATGTCTATTTTACAACAATAAAATAAACCTAAAAAAGTTTATCATACCCAAAGTTTTGGTTCTTGTTGAATGGTTTTACCTGTTTGCATACAGTTTTTAATGGCATTAAGTTATAATTTATGCTGTATCTGAGCCCAAGTAATGCTTCCTAATGCTTATGATATTTTGCCCCCAAAACACTCCCTAGTGTTGCCTAAAGGCAGACTGTTTTCAGTACTGGGAATTTAAACAGGGCCTTCACCATGAGCTACATCCTCAGTCCTTGTGTGTTTTATTTTGAGACAGGGTCGCACTAAGTTAGCCAGGTGAAACTCAAATTTGTGATGCCCTTGCCTTAGCTTCCCAACTGCTGGGAATGGACAGTAGACTATATGTCTTACCGGGGCAGGGATAGATGATACAAACTAAAACCCTAGATACAAGCGTCCTAGAGAGGACTACGCTGGGACACCGAGTGGGACAGGTTTGGAGACTGACAATGCTGTCAAGGCAGTACAGTGTCTGCACAGATTAGTAGTTTGAGCCATATAGCCAGACAGACCTGGGTTCAAATCCAAGCTCCACCCCATGTAGCTATGAAACTCTAGACAAGTCACTTTGTCTCTCTAAAGGCTCAGTTTCCTTATCTCTAAAATGGGGCTAAGTGAGACTTAAAACAATGTACATGAAGTGCTTAGTTAGCCTAATACCTGTGGCTTAATGGGGTTAGTGCAGGGAACAGTTGAACATGGTCACGGCCCTCTCCCTTTGCCCTTCAACTAGGGCCACTCTCCTGATCTCTTTGTGCATACTTATTTAAGAGTGAGAAAGCTATACCAGACTTATTATATACCACAGCACCTTTCTATATGCTTTACAAATCCTCATTTGATCCTCATAGCAACCCTGTTGAGGTTCAAAACTATTATTATATCCCATCCTCATTTTATAGCTGCACAAAATGAAACACAGAGGGGGCAAGTAATTTGCCCAAAATCACCCAGCCAGTAATAGCAAAGCTAAGATTCAAGCCCAGTCTGGGTCCAGAACCCATGTCATTAATGACCACATAGGTTTGTTTGAAGGAAGGTTTCTAGTGCTTCTTAAGGAATGAAAAGGCATTACCTTAAGGGAAGCAAGTGCCAAAGGTAAGGTATGTCACTTACAATGTCTTTGGGTTCCTTTGCTTCTAGGGAGCACTTGGCAGGAGAAAGTATCCAACATCCGAAGCCAGATGAAGGAGCATAGAAAGGCCCCGACTGCTGTCCTTCTGACGGCGCTTGATGAGACGGCCTGTGAGTGTGGATTTGTGCACGTGGGTGGGTGCCATCCCCTCCCCAAACCTCCTTGGCCCAGCAGCACAGAGCTCTTCCCACAAACAACCACGCACACACCCATTGTTGCGAGCCACAGTAACCATGGCCTCGGGGAACCGAAAGGGGTAAGGGAGCAGCAGCTCATCCCTACAGAATAAGGAAACCCGCCCCCTACCCCCAGCAAGCCAGGGCCAGCCCACAGGCCACCAGAGGAGTGGGCTAGCCACTGCAGCAGAGTACATCTGCTTCCTTAAAGAGAAAAGGACTAGCAACACCTCCCACAAGCCTGGCCACGATCCCAGGACATTCACTCCCCCGACTTCAACACCAGGACAACCCTACTTGGTCCCAACATGTCTCAGAGCTTCTTGCCCAGGCCCTACGGCTGGGCCACAGACATCCTGGGGACCCACTGAAAGTGCGTGCTCACTGTAGGTATCCACATTTTTCTAGAGGGAGAATTTTATAGTGCTCCTCCACATCTCAACGACGTCCACACAAAGATTGAGAGACACGCAGCGGCACATGCTGGCAATCATTTGGGGCCAACGCAAACAGTGGGGCAGAAATGCTTTCTCCCAGGCAGATCAGCCTCATACAGTCCCCACCGATTCTCTTTCCAGGGCTCTTCAACCTTCGCAGCAGTGACATCTCCTATAACCCCTTCTTCTATTCCTATACACTGCTCACGGACTCTTCCATCAGGTACCGCCTTTCCTCGGCTTCTGTCATGAGCTTCCTCTGACTTCCACACTCTCGTTTTCCCACCACTGACCCCACCCCAGTATATAGTCTTCACGCTGCCCACGAGCTCGGCACCTGCCCTAGCAAGATCCTCTAGGAAACCATCTGTTGGCTTTTCCTAACCCCTTGACCTCTGCTCCCAAGAAATCTCAAATTTGGGTGCTTGGCTCCCTATGCTGGCTTCTTCTGACCTTCAGGAACAAAGAAACTGTGTGTGCCTCTGGTTCTTTGTGCTGTCCTTAGCAGACACTCAGGACCCTCCCGGTCTTCCCTCCCTACCCAGGCTGTTTGCAAACAAGAGTCGTTTTAGTCCTGAGACCCTGCAGTACCTGAACTCTGGCTGCACGGGGCCCATGTGTGTACAACTTGAGGACTACAGCCAAGTCCGTGACAGCGTCCAGGCCTATGTCTCAGGAGACGTGCGGGTCTGGATTGGGACCCAATACACCATGTATGGGCTGTATGAAGTGATACCCAAGGTGGGTTTGCAGTGCCCTAGCTCATGCCAAGTACTGACCCCTGCTCAACCGTTCAGTCTGCTCGTCAGTGGACAGAGGTGCAGTGTGTTCCCTCCTAGGCCTCTCTGGGAAGAGGTAGAAGAGGAAGAAGTAGGTATGTTTGTCCACAGAAAGCTCATACAGTTGTTGAGGAGGCTAGAGAGAATGCAGCCTGGTCAGCAGAACCTGACACTGAATCTCGGCTCTGCTCCTAACTGGCCATGCAGTGACCTTGGGCAAGTAGCTTAGCCAACTAGGTCTCTGTTTCACTGCGTAGAAAATGACAAGAGTCCCGCCCCATAGGAGTTGCTCTGGGATTTAAAGGAGATGGGACACGTCAAGCCCAGTGGCTGGCACAGGGTGGGCGCTGTCTGTAATCTGGACAGGAAATTCACACTGTCCGAACAGTCTGTCACCTGACCCAGGCTAGGATCTGAGCCATTCCAGAGTGCTCATGTCACTAAGCTGCCTAGCTGGGCAGTGTTAATCAAGGAAGCCTGCCAGAAGGGAGAGAGGGAAGGAAAGAGGGCAGATGGGAAGGTTAAAATAGGCCCTGAAAACTAGGGAAGACATATAGCCAGAGAGCACAAGAGGAGAGGCATTGCCACAATGGGGAGCAGCAAGTCTCACCTCCGCTAGGACTTCCCAACAGTCCTGGACAGCACTACTGTGCCCTAGAGGGTGCTCCCACCCTCCTCTTCCCCCTCATTCCCAACAGGAGAAACTTGTGGCGGATACCTACTCCCCAGTGATGATAACCAAGGCGGTGAAGAACAGCAAGGAGCAGGCCCTCCTCAAGGCCAGCCATGTAAGTCCATGTGCAGGCAGACATGGCCTCTTGGGAGCTCCTGGTCTGATGGGTCAGAGAAGAAAAGCTTCTAGAGCTTTCCAAAGCCTTCTAGGGCTAAAGAGAACCTCACTGAAACAAAGGAGTAGACACCAAACTCCTGGGCAGCCCCCAGCCCCTTGGCCACTCACACCCAGTATAGTATAGTGGTTTAAAATGCAGGCCTAGAAGGTAAAGGGTCTAAGTTCAAACCTCGGTGTCACCTGCTTCCTAGCTGGGTAACCCTGGGCAATCACTTTTATAGGCCTCAGCTACTTCATTAGTAAGGTAAGAGGGATCAAAATAGTAATCTTACAGCATATAATTATTGTGACAATTCAATGAAAGCTATACATAAACATTACACAGGTTGATCAAAATACACTATGAATGTTTACATTTTAAAAATGTATTACAGTAAAAGACACATTGCCATAAATTTCCCTTGCTTTGAATATACTTATTCCATTGTCATGGCACTTTCTGAAGCAGTTCTGGAAGTCCTCCACTGTGAGTGTGTTACGAGGTTTGATCAAGATGTGGGTGCTACTGCCAAGGGCCATCCAACAGAAAGGCAGGCTCATAATGTCATCACTGTGTGTCCTTATCGACCTAATTCACTGGATCTGGCACTGTATGACTTCTGGGTCTTCCCCAAAGTCAAAATAACCATGAAAGTTAAAAAGTTTTAAATCAATTCAAGACATCGAGACTACAGAAGCATAACTCAAGACACTTATGAAAGAGGACTTCCAAAACTACTTCAGAAAGTAGCAAGAATTATGGGGAAAATGTGTTCAAAGTGAGAAGCACCATATTGAGGGGATTAATGGCAATGTGTCTTTTACTGTAATAATTTTTTAAACTTTAAACTTTCATTTTTTGAATGGGGGATCCCATCACTCAGGAGGCTGAGTCAGGAGGATTACTGCAAGTTCAAAGCCAGCCTGGGCTACGAAGTGAGTTCAAGGCCAGCCTGAGCTGCATAATGAAACCCTGTCTCAAAAAGACAACAAAATTAAAAAATAGATAAGCTTTCATTTTTTCAAACATCTCTCCTCTCTCTCTCTCTCTCTCTCTCTCTCTCTCTCTCTCTCTCTCTCACACACACACACACACACACACACACACACACACACACACAGTGCTTTGAGCACTGCCTGGAGCATCCTAAGTGTTAGTTGCAATGATTTCCTCACCCTGGCAAGAGAATGGTTCACCTTCTTTTTTGTGTGTGGAATTTTCTTGTTAAAATCAGAATAAAATAGGGCTGGGCAAGGTGGCACACACCTATAATCCCAGCACTCGAAAGGCTGAAGCAGGAAGATTGTCATGAGTTTGAGGCCAGCCTGGACTACATAATGACTTCAAGGCCAGCCTCAACTATTTAATGAGACCCTGTCTAAAAAAATAATAAACAAATAAAAAGGCTAAAACATTTCACAAATAAAACACCTTTTCTTAGGGAAGCTTTTCAACATAGACTATGGTAGAGAAAACAGCGTAACGACCCTTGTGTCCCCATCGCCCAACTTGAGCACTCACCAGCGCTCATCAACTCACGGCCAGTTGGGTTTCCTCTGTAACCCCGCGGAACACCCCACGCACGACCTCCACTGCTGCTGGCTTATTTTAGAATAAAACCCAGATATCATATCATTTCTGCTGTCAACACTTCAGGAAATATCTCTAAAGATAAAAATGCTTTTCAAAACATGAGCACACTGTGATCAGATATAAACATTAATGAGAATCCTTTGATATCAAATAGCCAGTCAGATCCTGTTGTTTTTAACGCTCCAAATCCCAGAGCAGCCATGGGGATCTGTGGCTGACACTCTGACCGTACCTCAGCCCGCTTCTCCTGACTCCCCGCCCACCCCTGCCGCAGGTGCGGGACGCTGTGGCTGTGATCCGGTACTTGGTCTGGCTGGAGAAGAACGTGCCCAAAGGCACAGTGGACGAGTTCTCAGGGGCAGAGTTCGTGGACCAGTTACGAGGGTGAAGGATGGACTCTCGTTCTGTCTGAGGGCAAGGGCAGGGAGGGGTCATTATTCTCCTAGGTGGGGATCAGGATGATCCTCCTCCCCATTTGAAGTCAGAGTAACAGGTTCTTGGGTGGTCTGGGAGCTGGCAAGGGGATGTTGAATGACATTCCCCAGCCCAGCAGAAAGCTGAAAGTGGGGACAACCCAACAGCACCCCCTAGTGTCTGCTTCAGACCCAGGCTTGCCATGCCTGGGAGAAGCTGGTCCTGGCCAGGCTACACTGGACCACTTGAAAATTGCCGGAAGGGAGTAGGGCTCCCAAGGTGCTCTCACACTGTAGGTTTGAGGCGTATGACACCGGCCTGGGCTCAGGTAGATTTCAGATACAGGAAGCTAGCTCTCTTCTACTGCAGTCTGTAAAACGGAGATGGAGGTGTAAAGTCTATCCTCCGATCTTGAGTTCTCTGTAAGTGACAGGACAGGGTTGAGGAGATGGAAGCAGGAGGTGGGCCGGGGTGCGAAATGGAGTTGGGCTGCAGTAGAGACAGTCGCGACCTTCATTGGACCTGGTGAGATATCAGGGCACAGCCTAGTCCCTGAGCACATTCACCGACCGTTACTTGTCTGGCACTCTCCAGAAAAGAAGACTTCTTTTCTGGACCCAGTTTCGAGACCATCTCTGCTAGTGGCCTGAATGCTGCCCTCGCCCACTACAGGTACTTCAGGAGAATGAATTTGCTGGGGCTCCGCGTGGGGACTTCTAATGGGCGCAAAGGGTTGGGGGAGGGGAGGGAATGCTGTGGGCCTTGAGCCCACGCTTAAGGTTCAAGGCCCTCGGCGGTGTGAGAGGTGGGGTGGAGCTTGGTTTCAAGGAGCCTCCTTGAAATGGAAAGGCCTGAGCAGCTTCTCCCCAAGACACTGGGACTTTGTGAACACTTGGATCTGAGGGGTGTGGAGGGCAGACATGGATGCTATCAGATGCTTTTCTTCGGCTTTCTGTGAGTTCTTTATGTAAGGTAACCCTTAAACTTCATGAGCAGTCATGGAGAGAGGGCTGTTCACTCAGCCTGAACAAGCCGTGGTGGCCCAGGATGCAGACTAGCCAGATAGCAGCCCCACAGAAAACAAGCCACGGCGCCCTGCCTCATGAAATGCGGGGGAAGCACACTGACCAGATGCCTCAGCCTAGCATGAGCATAGCAGCAAGAAGGTGGATGCCCCTCCAAGGGATGGCCTGACATAGCCTGGAACTCCCACCCCTGGTGTCTCCTGGTCTCTCCCAAGCCCTCGGCTGCCCTGCTCCAGCCCCTCCTCCCCAGCAGAGCTAGAGGGTGGCAGGGTAGCTAATCCTTACCCCTCCCCACTCTGCCTCTCCAGCCCCACCCTCAGGGTCTCCTCCCTTCCTGTGCCCTGGCTTCCTGAGGCCCTCTGATCTGCTGGCAGCAGGAAGTTAGAGAAAGAGCACAGGATGGAGGATCCAGGTCCAGGCCCAGCTCCTCCCTGCTCTCCTGGGTGGCCTTGTGCAAGCTCCTTTGCCTATGTAGGCGCGCTTCTCCTTGTGTAAAAGGAAGTACTAGACTGGGTGATCTCTATGACTCTCCTAGCTGCCACGTTCTGGGTTCCTTCCCTTATCCCTTCTTTGGAGACCAAGGCCTTGCTTGGCCAAATGCAGGATAATCTGAAGTGTGCTGCGCACAGTAGCAGCTGCCGTTTGGACTCTTTGGGAGACAATGACTTCCCCAGAGTACCGAGCTTGCAAGCTCAGCCCCCAGGGTTAAGCTTTCCTCTGCTGTCACTCAGGGACACCCTCCCAGCCCAGCGCAAGGTCAGGCTGCTCCCCTCTCAGCATTGTCTCTCCTTCTCAGCCCGACCAAGGAGTTGAACCGCAAACTGTCCTCAGATGAGATGTACCTGGTGGATTCTGGAGGGCAATACTGGTAATGTACTCCCCACCCACCTGGCTAGCTCAGCTCAGAGATCCTGAGGTGGGCAAAGCTTCCCTTTCCTGGCCCATGGGTTCACCTGAACCTGGAGAAACCTGCATTGAATGGACCCTGAGCATCCTTCTCATTTTTAACTTGGGAGGTCAGTGCGCAGTGGGAAGCACACAGAGGCCCAAATGGTGAGGGTATCCATGCAGCACCTCTGTGAGAATAAGGAAAAGACTTGCTCATTAAAATACTTTTTTAAGTCCACACATTATTGCACAGCCCTGCCTGGATGCACAAACACACCCCCATAGTCTCACACAGCCCCCACACCGCCAGCACCACACGTACTCCTGAGCCCCTGTCTCCCCAACGGTTCAGGTGAGATGACCATGTCAAGTGGGGGTGGGGCAACTAAGAAAAGCAAGCCTTTAGATATGTATATGTTCCTTGTGCAGTGCACAGCGGGACACTCAGACAAGACAGCCACGCAGATTAGGCCAATGCTAATCCTTCCAAGCATGCGACTGTTCTTTCACATCAGACCCGATCTAACTGACCTGACCCCAAAGCTGTTCCATTCTCATCTAGGAAGCAAGTAGGCTGAGGGATGTGCTGAACTGAGGACGGAGCAAGGAGTAGTTTCACATGGCTTCCCAGCTGCTTTCCCGGGCATATAGGGAAGATGCCACGACAGAGGCTCTTTGCATGTTCTCAGTGCAGCTCTCGGGAGCCAGTGTGGCAGGTGTGAGCTCAGCAGCCTTTGCTAGTAACCAGCGCGGTGCCGTGTGTATTTGAGATGGCTGATGTGCAAAGGGAAGTGAAGTTGTTGGGGCGTGTGGGCTTGGGCCATGCTCAGAGTAGGGTGAGGCTGGGGAAATGGTCACCTCACTTCCTCTTCTCTCCTTCTGAAGAAGTTCACCACGCCCCATGACCTACTCCTGAGGAGGAGCCCCTGGACCATAGGACATTTCTCCCCTCCCCCCTTACCCTGGGAGGGAATCACAGGCACCATCCCACTGCAGCTCGAGGTTGGGGGTCAGACCTCTGGCTTCTGGCTTCACCTCGCTGGGACCCTGAGAAAATCCCTGGATCAGATCCACGTTCACAGGGAGTGTGGAGAGTCAGTGCTTGCTCTGAGCGGCTTCAGCAAGGCCCAGGGTCTCCCAGCCTCAAGGCTTTAGTTGCCTCATTTGTGAAATGCGGATGATGAGCCCTGCTCCACCATCCTGCCCAGGGAGCTGAAGAAGCATCCTCCAAATGGTAAATAATTGTGTGAATATGGGAGTGTTGTGGTAGTTTCAGAAACTCAGTCTCCTCTATAAAAAGGAGATAATCCCTGCTGCCTACCAGGAAGCCTGGAAGGAGCCTTGATTTTAGAGCCAGCCTGACCCACAGACACTAGAGCTACAAAATAACCAAAAGGGAAGATGTGTGTGTGAGGAATCGAGATTGTCGGAGAGCATAGTGACTTGGAACTTCAGAGTTCTGCAGAGCCCTCTCGGGTATGGCTGCTGAAGGTGTGATGTCAAGGAGGATAACTACCTTCCTCTCACCTCCCTTTGGCCTGATCCCAGCCCTGTCGCTGGGATCTCAGTGGAGGACACACAGGAAGCCATGGTCCCAACCTTCTGCCTGTTCCCAAGCAGTCAGCAGGGCCAGACATATCGGTTTCCCCTTTCCCCAGGGACGGAACCACAGACATCACCAGAACAGTCCACTGGGGTACCCCCTCTGCCTTCCAAAAGGTAAGCCCCACGCCCAGCACTCCCTTGTGCACCCTCCCGAGAGGGCCCCAAGCTCTCGCTCCACCAAGAGCCCTTTCATTTGACAGATAGGATGAAACAGAAGCCCAGAGAGGTTCAGTAGTTTGCCCAACAACTTAGTTCCAGGAAACTCAGAGTGCTCTGCGGGTCAGCCTCAGAGATTTCGGAGCAATAAGAAGGCCCCAGTGCAAGCTTATCCTCCTCCCATTTTGGTGCATTATTGCCCAGATGTTTCTTCCGTGCTGTGTGACCTGCCTTGTGCTTGGCAGAAAGGCGGAAGAAGGGCATCCCAAGTGGAGGAATGCTGCACAAGCAAAGTCTCAGCATGGAAAAGATCTGGAGGGGTTCAGGAAGCCTCAAGGGCTGGTCAGCTAGGGCAGAGGCTGGGGTGTGTCTTTTTGCCTAAGGGGCCGCTAGGGGTGGAGCAGAGAGCTGTATTCCTGTATTGAGCAACACACTGTGAGTCTGACATGCTGGAAACAGAGAGAGGAAGTGCTGTCTGGACCTACTGCCTTCAGGCTGCTGGGCAGCAGGTGACAAGTCTGTGTGGACACATGGTGAAGACTGACAGCATGGGCACTGGTAGTGACCAGAAGAGGCCACCCTCAGCCCTGACAGAGGAAGGCTGGCCTGCCAACTGACCAGGCCCAACCTAAGTTTCAGGTCTTAAGGAAACTAAAGGTTGGGCTGGGAGTGTGTCTCCGTGGTAGAGCACTTGTCTAGCATGTGTGAGGCTCTGAGTTCCATCCGTAACACAGAGAGAGAGAGAAAGACAGAGAGAGATAGAGACAGAGCTCATCAGAAGCACAGCGATTAGAGTGCTAATATTTACTTAAGGATTTATTTACTACATTACATTTATTATTGATCCATTCCTCCTCTTGACCACCTTAGGAGCTAGGTACTGTTATCACCCCATTGCAGAAGAGGCTCAAAGAGGTAGAACTGAGGCAATAAAGAGGTGAAAGTTATTATCCCTAGGTCTCAGAGTTTGAGAAAAGGGAGTGGCCAAGGCAAGATTCCAGCCCAGGAAATGTGCCTGACACCCTCTGCAGTCACCACCTTCTACAAGCGTGTCCTAAGCACATTAGAATGACCCCTGTGGACCAGGCAAAGGAAACCGCAGGGACCAACACCCAGCTTTGGGGATATCCCCCTCGGCCGCCTTTGGCCATCATCCGGAACCTGGGTGACTGCGCATGAGGACATATCTCCCTAAACCCCGCCGTAGGCACCACCGCCTGGGCACCCACACCTGCATGCCCCCAGGCCATGCAGCCAGGAGCTCCCGGCCCCTCCACACCATTCCTTCCTCTCTCGTTAGGAGGCATATACCCGCGTGTTGATGGGAAACATTGATCTGTCCAGACTCATCTTTCCTGCTGCTACATCAGGTGGGTGTCAGAGACCAGGCTAGACCTAGAACCCCAGACCCTGATGTCATGAGACTCAGACCGCCACCCCGGGAGGCTGCTGGAGCAGGGATTATATCATCATCCCACCCCCATGTAGGTGAGAAAAGCTAGCCTAGAGACAGAAAAGGATTACCTAAGGTCACAAAGACCTAGGCAGATCTCTTAGTGGGAGAATGGGGCCGGGAACTCAGATCTCCTGCCTCCTAATCCATTATTGTTGCTCAGGGATAGAGGAGATCAGTGTGGGCTCCAACAGTCATAGGAAGACTCTTGGAGGAAGTAGGTATCAAAGTGCTAAGCCTTGACCCAGGGAAAAATTCAGTTCCATTGTCATCAGTCCAGGTAATGGGTGCAATGTACAGTGTGCTGCAGATAATGAGGATCTGGGCTGACTTCATCCATGAGCTGCTGTCCATCCCAACCCAACCTCACTGTGTCATTGCAGACTTTCCTGCCTCTCAGGACTCTCCCTCCTCTGGTCCCACCTTGGTGGTTGAACAGGAAAAGGCAAAGTGGGCAATCTGGGATCCAGCCAACTAACCAAGAGTGATCTCTTTTCCCTCCCAGGGCGTGTGGTGGAAGCTTTTGCCCGCAAAGCCTTGTGGGATGTTGGGCTCAATTATGGCCATGGAACAGGCCACGGCATCGGCAACTTCCTATGTGTGCATGAGTGTAAGGACTCCGCCCCCACCCCAGAGTCCCTCCTTAAGTACACTCCCCTCTGAAAGAGAGCATTTCACAGGTATGGGAATTACCAAGATCCACAGAGATGCGATGAGTCATCCAAGGTTACTCAGCTGGTGGGAGGGCATGCTCCACAGAGTAAATGAGCAGTGCCAGGAGCTGGCCAATCCTGCTTCCTGTTGGTATACAGAAGGGCACCAGAGAGAGGACAAAGGTCTAGTGGCTGACTGGTATAGAGCCCAGAGAAATAAAATCCGGTCTGATGTATGCCAGCTCCAGGTAGACAGTGATGTGGTGGACAAGTAGTAGGATGCCCCCAGTTAACTGGACTTTCCCAGAACCTGCTTGTTCCAAGCTAGTGAGGACAGGAGAGCTGACACTATGCCTATATCTTCCTTTCCAGGGCCAGTGGGATTCCAGAGCAACAACATTGCCATGGCCAAAGGCATGTTCACTTCCATCGGTATGGCTCTTGAGCCCCTCCACCACACTACCCCATCCCAGAGCCAGGCTCGCTGGGCACTGCAGTCGTAGGTGTGCTGCTTACCTTCAGAGAGTATTCCAAGCACAAGTACAGAGCCAGCCCTGGGTTCCACTGCTTCACCTCCTCGCTTCCCAGCTCCCGTTCCTACTCTTACCCACAGGAAGAAGGCAATGCCTCCAGAATCCCAGTGGGCTCTTCAGTCTTCCCTGCTGTGGTACAAGGGAGGAAGAGTCATGCCTGGGGGAGAGCAGAGGCTACACAGTTACCTCTGCTTACCCAGTGAGCGTATAACAAGTTATGGGGCTGCCAGAGCCAGTGGCCAGAAAGCAGCAAGGTAGCCTGGCCCTCCAGCTCCTTGTTGATTGGTGTAGAACGCCTGGGCATGTGTACGCTCTGCTTAAAGCTGTTAGTATCTCTGTGTCTCCCAGAACCTGGCTACTATCAGGATGGAGAATTTGGGATCCGTATTGAAGATGTGGCCCTTGTGGTGGAAGCAAAGACCAAGGTAAAGTGACACTAAGCTGGGCTGGAGGTGCGGATGGTGTGGCAGGCACTTCGGGTTGTAGGGGGGGTTGGTGAGGGAGACCAAAGGAAAGGGCCATTTTAGTGTGCATGGGAGCACACTTCATTTGGAGTCTTCCTTAGTGCCATAGGAATTCCATAAATCAGCTTCTCAAACTGCAGGTTAGAATCATCGGAAAGCTTGTTTTCTAAATGTCAATGCCAGGCCTTGCTCCAAACCAAGTGAATCCATATCCCTGCCCTAAATCATTTGGTTCTCAGCGCACATAATATTCGCCAGAGGAGCCTGTTAGAAATAAAGATTTGCTATTATAGTACCCCACAGGATGAAATACCTAGATATAAACTTTAAAAGACTTACCTGGAGAAATTCTCTACTAAGGGACATAAAAAAGATTTAAGTAAGTGGTATTCTCTAGAAAGAAGTCCCAATATTATGAAGATGTCATTTCTCCCTAAATTAATCTATAAATTCAAGACAACCTCAATTTCAATTTTAACCAGATACTTTTGGAACTTCACAAAATGATAGTAAAGTTTATTTGTACAAATAAACATGCAAAGACAGCTAGATAGCTAAGAAACTTCTTAAAATGAAGAGCAATGTGGGAATATCAGATTTGAACACAAGCTACTGTAACTAAAACAGGATGACACCAGAGACAAAATAGAACAATGGAACTGAATAGTTAGTCCAGAAATAAACCCTCTGGTTCCCATAAATGACATGGGGATTTAGTTTCTAATAAGGCTGATGTTTCAAAACAGGTATAGTAATTATTCAGTAAATAGGTAAGGAGAACCAATGGCTAATCATTTGGGTAGTGAGTAAACTGAATAATACAACCATTACATCCAAATAAAATCTTGTAATGATCAAAGTTTTAAGGTGAACAATGAAACCATAAAACACCTAGAAGAAAGCTTACAACAATTTCTTTAATACCAAGGTGGAAAGGAGACTTTTTATTCAAAACCCAGAAGCTATGAAGGAAAAGATTGATAACTGACTTAATTTAGTAGAAAATATCTATATGGAAATAGTACCATAAACAAAATCAAAATATCTATGATAAATACAGCACATGTGGCAAAAAGGGTGACATTCTTTAATTTTAACATGTGCTTTTACATAGGCAAAACAAGGTACATGCCTGTATACCCAGCCCTTGGGAAGCTGGGGCAAGAGGATCACAAGTTTGAGGCCAGACCGGGCTATGCAGTGAGTTCAAGGCTGGCCTGAACTATATAATGAAACCCTGTCTCAAAAATAAATAAATAAAATTAATTTTTTTAATTTAAAAAAATGGGCAAGGCAAAAAATGAGCAAAGGCTACAAAGAGGCAACTCACTAAAATCATTGCAAATGGTGCACACATGTAAAAAAACACTCAACTTCATATTTCAAGGAATATAAATCAAGATACCAACAGAATACTATATTTCACTATCAGATTGGCAAAAAATAAAGGCTTTGATATCTGGTGTTGGTAAGTATGTAGTGAAATGAACATTTCTCATACATTGTTAGAAAAAGTATAAACTGGCACAAACTTTCTGGGAGAAATTTAACAAAATCTATCAAAATATCTATTGAAATTCCTGTGCCTTTTGCCTCAGCAATCCCTGCATGAGGTCTGTACCCTCTAGACAGTCTCAAAAGTTCATCAAGATGTTTACACAGTGATATTGATTTGTAGCACTGAAGATAATAATAAAAAATTGGAAACAGTATAAAAATCCATAATGGTTACATAAATCACAGTGTACCTCCACACTATGGACTCTTATGTGGCTTTTTAAAAGATGAAGTAGGGCTAGGGATGTAGTTTAGTGATAGAGCACTTGGCTAACATGCACAGGGTTCTGGGTTTGATCCCCAGCACCAAAATGACCATGACGGTGATGAAGATAGTGATGATGATGATGCTTTTCTTGTTCTAACTAATATGGAGAGCTCTCTTGGATTTACTATTAGGTAAGGGAAAGAGAAAGATACAAAGAAATGTGTACGGTAAGATCCATTTTGCGTGAATTTAAAAAATATATACAGATACATATGTTATATACGCCTAAAATGTTTTCAGGAAGGAAAATGGGCAGTGGGGACTTTCCATTTTCATTGTACATTTTTGTGTAGCTTAAATTTCCTAAGCACATACACGCAGGACTCTCTGGGAGATGAAAATTATGGGATTTTTCCTCTTTATTTTACTTGTCTCTATTAGATAGATGAATCAGTAAATAGATACATAGCTCCAGCTAGTTGGGAGGCTGAGGCAGGAGGATGGCAAATTCAAGCCCACATTGGGCAACTTAGTGACTTAGCAAAACCTATCTCAAAATAAACGTAGGCTGGGAGTGTAGCTGAGTGCTAAGGACTAGGGTTCAGTCCTAAGGACCATAAATAAAATAAAATAAATGGGGCATGGTAACATACACCTGTATTTCCAGCACTCAGGGAGGTGAGGCAAGAGGATTGCTGTAAATTCAAAGCCAGCCTGGACTATACAGTGACTTCAAGACCAGCCTAAAATACATAGCAAGACCTTATCACCAAAAAATAATTAATTAATTAATTAATTAAAAGGGGCTTGGGATGTACTCAGTACTCAGCCCTGGGTTCAGTCCCGAGCACTGAAAAAAGAAAAAAAAAGATGAACAAAAAATTCTAATAACTTCCTTTTATGTTATTTAAATGTGGGTTGCCAGCCCTGCCCTAGAGATTCTGCTTTCACTAGGTCTGGGAGGTCCGCCCTGGATTCTACATACTTCATGAGCTCCCAGGCATTAATGCACACACTCTGAGAAGCGCAGACCAGACCTAAGTCACAATGGCAGGCACAGGAGGGGAGCTCCAAGCTGGGATGTCGAGTGGTAGACAAGAGGACTGGCCAAGGGAAGGGACTCTGGAAGGCTCAGGCCCAGGTCGCGTGTCCAGGGTAGACAAGTTCCATGTGGCCGTGGCTTCTGGGAGAAGTGCTCCCTCCCTCCCTTTCACTGAGCTCCTCTTCCTCCCCCTTTGTCACTTTCCCTGTGGGCTCTCAGTACCCAGGGACCTACCTGACCTTTGAAGTGGTGTCCTTTGTGCCCTATGACCGGAACCTCATCGATGTCAGCCTACTCTCTCCTGACCAGGTGAGTGCTCCGCAGCACTGCCTGCCCTTGAGCTTGTGATGACAGCCTTCTCCCCAACCTAGGCCTGTCCTGCTTCTACTGCCCCTACTCCAAGACCCTCTACCCTTGCCACACCCAGGAGGCTCTACACTGGCGACCCTGTAGGCACACACTGGGTTGTACCTCCCCAGATCACCAGAGGCCCCAAAATTTTAGAAATGCCCAAACAGACCAACCCACCCAATGTAAGGTAATGAATACTGGAGAAGTCAGACTAGGCCTCTGAGCTCTGCCACTGTAAGTCTTAGAACTAAGCAATCCCTTCCTTCTCCTCTCTGGGCCTCAGTCTCCTCTTTTGTAAAATGGGGCTGCCAGCCTTGTTTATTCTCACTCATGAGCCTGAAATCCACCCACCCCACCCTCCCTGGAGATCACCACAACATTAAGCAGCCACTACGGGGAGCTGCTTCTGAAAGCCCAGAGAATACCTGAGGCCTGATACTGGCGGGTCCCTGGGACCAAGGCTGACAGTCGGAATACCTCACAGAAGAGACTGACACCAAGCCCTTACCTCCTAATGCTCAGCTCAAACCTTCTTCCCTTTGCAGCTCCAATACCTGAATCAATACTACCAGGCCATCCGAGAGAAGATAGGCCCAGAGCTGCAGCAACGCCAGTTGTTGGAGGAGTTCGAGTGGCTGCAGCGACACACAGAGCCCCTGTCTGCCGGGGCTCCACACACAGCCTCCTTGGTCTCTGTGCTGGTAGCTTCTACTCTTGCCATTCTCAGCTGGAGTAGCTAGAGGCTCCCGATTCCCTGCTGACACTCCACCTGGACGTAAGACTCACTCACTCAGCTCCCCTCTGCCTGAACCATGCATCATGCCCTGAAAGCCCCTGCCAGCCCACAACTGGAAGCCATTGCCCTCCGCTTGCTCCAGACCAGGCCCCAAGCAGCACATCCCCTCCCCAGGATCTGTAGGCCTGACGCTGGACTCCCAACCCTAGGCCTGGAATAGCAGAGCCGGCCAGTCCTCTCCTCTTGTAAGCACAGCTGCTGTGCCTCTGCACAAATAAAAGACCAAAAGGGCAACGCTTCTACCTCCAGGAGCTCCATGACCCAAGGAGAGCCCTCCCCGTCACCACCTGCTGGAGAGCTCCAGAGCTCTTCCCACTCACACTGGGTCAGGGCTCTTGGGTCTTCCATGCAATTTAGGCTGCCTCTGGCCACCACCCCCAGCCCCCAATTCTATAGTGGTCTCCTGGCGGGGCTGGGGATTCAGCTCAGCGGCAAAGCGCCTGCCTGGCAAGCACAAGGTCGTGAGTTCGGTTCCCGGTACCGGAAAAAAACCAAAAAAAAAAAAAAATATATATATATATATATATAGTGGTCTCCTGGCTACATCCCCTGAGGCTGAAAGGACCGGCTCCTTCCAAGTTGCCCGATGTACCTGTAGAGGGAGGGGAAGCAAGGATGGCTACATCCTCTAGTTGCGCAATGCCAGTCTCGGCCTAGAGAGAACAGACCAGTCGAGGCAGAGTAGCCCTGCAGCTGGAGACCAACCAGGAGCATGCACCCATGTGTGAGCCCATCGCTCCCAAACCCTGAGTCCACTCTATGCCAAGGGGCAGCATAGGGCATTTAGGTGCAGGAACTTGGCTATGGGGTAGAAGGGAAAGTGGCCCTATAAGAGATTGAGGAACAGCCTAAGCAAATGCACACGGTCACTACCCCAGACCTCCCCAGCATTCCAGGAGCCCCTTTAACTTTTGAAATTGCAGCTACAGACAATGCTGTTAAACCCTCCCATGTGCTTGGATGGCCCTGCGCCTCTGTGGCAGTCTGGTTTAGCCATTTTACAGACAGGAAAACTGAACTTCAGACAGGAGGTGAGCCCTGCCCCAGGCCACACAGCCCGTGGTTGAGAGGCGGTAGGGACAAATGGGCCTGCAGTCTAGCTCCTTTGCCGTCTAGAACCAGGTAGACTCTCCTAACTTGCCCGTAGCTCCCTCCTCATTCTCTGAGCCCACTGTTGGGGTGAGAAGAGTTTTCTCCAGCCGCAGTCTGGCTGGCCTGCCTGCCGTTAGCCACCTGGGCTCACATCCTGCTCGATACTTAAAACAGCCTTGCAAAGTCGCCTGCCTCTGGTTTTACATTGTGTCTGTGTTGCTGGAGGCTGTTGTTACCTGTGGCTTTTGTGGTGGGGAGGAAGAGAGGCTACAGTGGGGGTGAGGATGTGAGGCTCCTGGCAGCTCAGCGGGGGAGCACATGGGCTTGAGAATGTCCACGTGAGCATGCGTATGAGTGTGTGTACATGCACCTGTGCACAAGCGCATGCACACCACTCCCTGCCAGCGCCTCCAGCCTGTGCTCAAAATGGTGTACCTTTGTGAAGTGGACGGAGGAGCCTCATGCTGGGGAACTTGTCAGACGGGCTCCATGGTCCAGAAATGTTGGAGCTAGCACCTTTGCCGCAACAGAATACAGTAGGGATGGGGAGAGCAAGGCTCTGGGGGCAGGGTGCTGGGCAAAGACATCAGGCTGAGAAGTCTCTTGACTGGGACCACAAGGCCCAGTTTGCTGAGTGTGAAGATGACCTGTGACAGTTACCAACACCAAAGCTTGCATCCCTAAGGTCCAACCCTGACCCACCCTCACTGAGAGCCTGCAGCAGCCAGCAATAGACCTTTGGTTTGCTACGTCATTTGCCCTCTCATCTCTCACCTCACAGACAGCTACTACCAATAAAATCGAAGATGTTGTGGTCATCACCATCATCATCATCACCATCATCACCATCATTGCTACCATTACCCTTCTGTGTATACCGCTATGCAGAAAGCTTTACACACATGTTCCCATTTTATCCTCACAACCCAGGAGAAAATACTTGCATTCTTCCTGTTTTACAAGTAAGGAAACTGAGACATCCTAGAGATTAACCAATTTGCTCAAGGTGACTGTTTTAATCAAAAACAAGATTCAGACCAGTCTTATGGCTCCAGAACCCCTTCTCTCCAAAAAAGGACACATGGTATGGCTCTCCCCATTTTTCAGATGAGAAAACTGATGCATGACAAGGATCACACAGCTAGGGAGCAGCAGAGTCTACATGGTACAAGTTCCCCAGGGCCCACCCGGCCAGGTCATCCCTGTCGCTTGCTCCTGGGGTTCTGGCCAGTCATAGGCACTGATGAAGAACCACTTTCAGGCCTTTCAAGCCCAAGGCAGCTCAGTGTTAGCCTTTCCTCTCTTCAGCCCAAGGCCCAGGCATCCACCTCATCTCCTCACTACTTAGCTGCCCTTCCGACCTTCCACCTTGGGGTTGAGGACCACAGCCCTGGAAGCATGGCTGCAGGAGAGGCTGCCATCAATCCAGCTCTGGCTTTCGCTGGGGTCCAGACAGCAGTACTGACTATGCCTGCTTTGGAGGCTTCCCTCTGGGTCAGGCAGGGAGACACTCAGGGTACACAGCAGAACCCAATATGTGGGGGCTCTTGTGACATCACTAGGAATAATATCTCTCCATGCCACTTGAGTTCTTGTCCTTTATTTTCATGCTAGAAGATGGAGTTTACCAAACTTCTCCTTGCATGCTCATTGCAGCCATGGAGCAGACCACATGGAAAAGCCCCTTTTCCTAAGAGTTTGCATTCTGGGATTCTGGTCCCAGTTGTACTAGCTATGTGGCCTTAGGCAAGTCATTTCCTCTCTCTGGTCTTCAGTTATCCCTTCTCTAAATTACCCATACTGCCTTTCTGGAGAGGTGATGGAGAGCAGCCCACAAGACCCAGATGTGGCAGCATTCTCTAACCCAGGAAATGGCACAGACAAGAGATGATAATGTGGTTATTCACACAACACAAAGTCAACTCTTGCTCACCTTTGGAGGAAATAGGGAAAAGTTTAATGACCCCACTTATACATGTACATAGCCAAAATAAAAATGTTTGGGAGCATACATCTAGTTTGTAGGGTTTTTTTTTTTTTTTTATCCCAACTATGCTTCCTGGAGCTTGAGGCTCCTCAGAAACGCTCCAAGGGTTGTAACAAAAAACAAAACTCCAACAAAAAGCAGCCCTTATGGGCTCCCCAAAAGATGGTGTTTGAAGTAGTCGGGGGGCCAGCTTCAGGAGTATATGACCTGTGCAGTTGCTGAGGGACTTCTGCTGGGGGTGGGGGATAATGCCGTCACATGTCTTGTGATTCTTATTATTTTTAAAAAGGACCCCACATTTTCTGCCAAGCTCCACAAATTCCATGTCTTGTCCTGAATAGGAGCTACATGACCAAACAAACATCTTGGGGCCAGGGATATAGCTCAGTGGCACAAGCACCTGCTTGGCAAGTGCCAGGTCCTGAGTTCAATTCCCAGTACCGAAAAAAAAAAAAAAAGAAGCAAACATCTAGTTCAATCTCTTCAATGTGCAGATTGGAAAACTACAGCAGCCCAGAAAGAGGAAGGGACATGCTCAAGGTCACACAGCCCTTTAGAGCCACAGTGAGGATCCTAATTCAGCTCTTTGCTAGCTCATCCCCCCTCCCGTCACTTGCAGTGTAGCTGTGACATCTCTGTCTCTCCTACATTTCTCTAAAGAGCAGACTGAGGCCTATGAAGACCTGTTCGAGAGCACAGATGTGACAACCACAGTGACAATGGTATTGTGCTACATTTCTTGATGTTGCAAATCCTTTCTGGAAAAAGAGAATGGGTAAGATGATAGATACGTGCACATACACACATATACACAAATACTCTAAATAGCTCATTTTTAAAAGATAAGTAAATCAATCCTCACTCATTTGCCAGCCAGCTGGCTGCAGCTGTTCTCGAGCTGGGGCCTCAGAAGGGGGCTGGGCTGGCTACTCTTCACCCAGCTAACCCACGTCAGCAGTGCGTTTTACCAGCTCACTGGGCACTTTCTCAAACAATAGATGGACACACTTGGCACCAGAAAAATAAATATGAAAGATGCAGTAATAACTATTTCCCTCCCCACAAGGCCCGTCACGGCTGGGAGTGGGAGGTGCTCCCCAAACCTGACCCAGTCAGTCCTCGCTGTGAGGCCAGCCCATCTCTTCACTTCCTGTTTCTTTGTGAAACAGGAACTTAGCAAGCAGCTCAAATTGGGTAGGATGGGTGGTTGAGAAAGCCCCAGTGGGCCATGGCAAGGCAGTAACAGTGATAATGTGGTTTCCCTCCCAGCCGGTCCCAAGCAGCTTTAGGCCTGCCTGCTTGTCACACCTCCTGTGCCTGAGAGTACTTTGGACTGAGGGACCTTGCACACCCTGGATATGGGCCATGGGGTCATGTGGCAGAGATTCAGACGGGGCCCGGAAGACTTATAGAAGAATGCACCAAGGGGATGTCTCTGAGAGAAGGTAGCAGCTCCCAGTCATTCTCAAGGTCTTCCTGGCTTTGGCAAGAGGAGAGACTCTGGGTGGGAACGTGGAATGATTTGATGTGGAGGCTCCCGCCAGGTAGCCACTATTTTCTGCAAGCCAGACACTGGGCCGAGAGTACCGCATGTGTGTCATCTGACTAGTAACCCTTTTCTCTGTCTCTCTCTCTCTCTCTCTCTCTCTCTCTGTCTCTCTCTCTCTCTCTGTCTCACACACTTACACACAAACAGACACAAAAACACACGAGGACCATATTGTGACCGATACTTCCTTCACAAAGGCGCAATGCGGGAGATGTCACTTGCCCAAGCCCATGCAGCCAACAGTGATCCTGGGACACTTGGGATCCTGTTCTACGGTCCCCATCTCTTAGAGGTGTTATTCTGTTCCTCTGTCTTCCCTAGGGCTCTAGAGAACTGTCTCTATGGAGCCAGGGGCCATTGTTCTGGTAACCTGGGGAAAATTCCTAGGCAGAACAGCCCAACCTAGGCTAGTCCCCCATAGAAAGGCTCTCTGGTGAGCCATGAGCATGTTTTGATCCGAGCACCCATGTCCAGCATCCTCTTCTGAGGGTAATTGCCACAGTTACCTGCAGGTGTTTTTTTTATTTTTAAACCGTGAATTTAGAGCTCTAGAGATGACTATCTTTCCCTGCGGGGGCTCCCCATGTTCCCACACTGAAAGGTCTGTGTATGGAGTCTGTGCGGCTTGAATGGAGACAAGAGCCTCCTCCCCCTTGGCTCATTAAACTTCTCTGCCCCTTCTCCTCCCTGCCATTTTGTCCTGTTCACCCTCCCTGCCTAAGGTGGCCACCATGGAATTCGCTAATTGGCTGGGCTGCTAAGGTGGGCTTCATCTTGTAAGTATCTGAGAATTTTCAGGGGACTGTGTGGTCTCTGTTGGGCTACTTCTGGAAACAGAATAAGCACTACTTACCACCAGGGTTGAACCAGTACCATCTGAATAGCCAAACTTCTCCCTTAGAATGAACCCAAGCCTTTCGTGTATCTGTTCCTCATTGTTCCTAGCCACACAGACAGGTCCCCTTCCTCTCCATGACAGCTGTTGCAATTCAGCTTGCTTCAAATTCCCCTACCCAACTCTCTAAGCTGAATATGACAGGTGTTTAGTACTTCACATGTTGACAAGGGCCTCCCTGGACGTCAGCCCCACTTAATCAGCCCTAACTCCTGCAGCTGTTGTGCACATGATGTGACTTCCAGATGCCATCATCATCCTGTTCATTGGGCCTGATTCAAGGTGAGACCTGTGGTGCCTAGTGCGGCATGCACTATAGCCTAAGGCACCAAGAAAAAGCTGTAAGCGGAGGGCCCACAATTCTCACACCTCCCTGTTGAGGAACTCCGCGCCAGAGGCACTTTAGCCTCATGGTCAAAAGCACTGCTCACAGACCAAGACCTGATCTGCATTTAAAATTCACCTCTTGCTGCTTACTAGCTCTTATGATTTAAATTAAAATGTCCCCCCAAAGTCTCATGTGTTTGGAGGTGGGGCTTTCAGGAGGTGATTAGATCTTGAGGGCTCTAACCTCATCATTGATATTAATACAATGATGACATCATAATTTTTATTAATTAATTTATTTTTATTAGTGCAGGTGTTATGGCTTGTATCTAAATGTCTGCCCCAAAGCCTCATGTGGTCACAAGTTAGGCTTTTCAGAAGTGGCAGGATCTGGAGTGTGTGACTCTGGGATTAAGTGTGTGATGCTGAGATCAAGCAAATATGATTACTAAATTAGTCCACTGATTGGGTTGGCATAGTTATCAGTGTGGATAATGGGAACACCCTCCCTGGGTATGAGTGTTACTTGCCCAAAGGGCATGTAGCGTGGGTAGAATATAAGGGAGAAAAAGAGGGCTGCTGTGGTGGTTTTGCTGCTCCCTCCCTACTTCGCTGCTTTGCTGCCTTCTTCTCACCATGAACTGTTTCTCCTCTGCAATGCCCCTCTGCCATGCCATCCTACCTTAGAGCTAGCCAACTATGAACTGAAAAATCTACCAGCTGTGAGCTACAATCAACCTTTCTCCCTTTAACTTTGGGTGCTGGGTAGTCTGTCTCAGTAATGAGAAAAAGTAACTTAGACAACAGGTTTGCTATGAATAATGTTTACATTCCTTGTGTGCAGTTGGTACATGTACATCACCCGTCTTAATTCCTTTTTTATCCCCTTTCCGTCCATCCCTTCCCCCTCTCTCTATCTAATGATCCCATTCCCATTTGAAAAAAGATCTGTCTAGCTACTTCCTCTTATCTCTTAGTTTTCTCTTTAGTTATAATTTGGGTTTCTCATATAAAAGAAACCATATGATATTTAAGCTTGTGTGTTTGATTTATTTCACTTAACAGTATGATCTCAATATGCATCCATTTTCCTACAAATGACTCAAGCTTATCCTTCTTTATGGCAAAGTACTCCATTGTGTGTAAATACATTTCCTTTTTCCATTCATCTATTGATGGACGTATAGGTAATGTCCAAGATTTAACTATTAAATTGCACTGCTATAAATATGGCCATGCATATATCACCACCATATGATGTCTTTAATTCTTTCAGGAAGATACCTAGAAGGGAAATATAATAGTTGGGTCAAATGTAATTTCTAGTTTTTGTTTTTGTTGTTGTTCTTTTTGAGGAATCTCTATACTGATTGCCATACTAGGTGTATTAGTTTACATTCCCACCAACAATATAAAAGGGTTCCTTTTTCTCTATAGCCTCACCAGTGTTATTATTTGATTTCTTGGTGGCCATTCCTTCTGGGGCAAGATGAAATAGCAGTGTTGTTTTAATTTGCATTTCTCTAATGGCCAGAGATGTTAAGCATTTCTTCACGCATTTGTTGGCTATCTATACTTCTGTGATGGCATTATTGGGAGGTGATGAAAACAGGAGGTGGGACAAGACATGGGGGTATGAGTTTAAGGACTATACCTTGTCTTTGGCACCTTCCTCTCTAGTTCTTTCCTTCATTCTCTGCTTCCTGGCTGCTGCCAGTTGAATGGCTTTCCTCTGCTTCACCCTGCCAACATGATGTTTTTGCCTCACCTCAGGCCCACAACCATGAAGCTGGGCAGCCATGGAATGAAATTTCTGAAACTATGGAAACTGTGAGCCAAAATAAACCTTTCCTCTTTTCATTTGATTTATGTCAAGTATTTTGTCACAGCAACGGAAAGCTGATTAACACAGTAGCTATGTAGTCTTTGGCAATTTGATTAACCCCTGTGTACCTTGGCTTCCTCCTTGGGAAATGAGGATAACAACAGCAGCTGATCTAGTGGGTTGTTGTAAAGTGCACCACCTGCCTGGCTATTTTTTCAACTGGATGTGGACAGGGAAAGGGGTGAGTAAGAATCTTTTAGGAAGTTTTCCCAAATATAGGTATTCCTCAGTATCCAAACTGTTACTATCTCAAGGCAAGGATATGTCTATTCAGGGAGTAAGGGAAGGATGCTTTCAGATGTGTCTGGATTGCGCCTGCCCCAAATATCTCACCCACAACCATCTACCAAATCTCTTGCTGGCATGCTGATGGGGACCTGCTATCATAACCTTGGTGTTCCTCCCTGCATCCACCCTCCCAGGGTTTAGACTCATCTTGCTATCACTGGGACACACACACTCGCACACATACATCTTGCAACACTGCTGCTAACTCAAAGTTCTCCTACCTGACATCTCTGCCTGCAGGCATATCTTTACCATACTTATCCCACTTCTAACTACCTACTTCAGAAGTTTGCAGCAAGATTAAAAGACATTTGTAAAGTGTCTAATGTAGTGTTTTGCAAAGAACACACATTAGGTAAATGTCAGTTTCCCTGTACAATGGATTTTGACAGCTATTTATTTTGTACCCCTTCAAAGTGCCTCGCACAAGGGGCTGGGGATTTAGCTCAGTGGCAAAAGCGCCGCACAAGACTGTACCCACAGCAAGCTCCTAGGCCCTGCCTGCCAGCACATTATGAAGTTAAAGGTGGCCCTATTAACTGAACTACTGACCACTACAAATCATTTCTTTGGCCTTTAGCCAAAGGTTCTGTGTACCAGGAATGTAACCTATAAAGTGCAAAAGTAGTGCTGGGGTGCGGGGGTGGGGGACTATTAAATCAGTGTTAAAGGCCCATTAGTGTGCACTGGGGCTTGACCTGCTGGGACTATAGCCAGGGCCATCTGTTGGAAGAAAAAGGTTGGGAGAAGCCAAGACTGCATAGAGGACACCCTGGACCCCCAAAGCTCCAGTTGCTGATCAGAGGATGAAGATCTGGAAAGGAGAAAGAAGGATGGGGCTGAAAACACTGTCCCAGGACCCGTCACATCTCTGTATTTCTCTCCTAGGTGCCCTCAACCGCCCTCTCACTACCTTTTCCCAGGCCTCAGTGGCCCAGCGCCCTGGTTTACTAGCAGCAGCCTGTGAAGGCTCTGCGGTTACCGTGTGAGCTCAGCTTGCTGCCGGGGCGGAGCAAACAGGAAGTGGGCACATCCTGCGTGCCTGTTTGGAGACAGGCAGCCTCTGCGCAGGCGCTAAAGGTTCTGAGAACTGCTCCCTCAGTTGGGGCTTCGGGCCTTGAGAGTGCCTGGTACCCGGGGCCTCCGTAGCCCCATAACCCGTCCCAGTCCCTGAATGGCTACCCTCTCACACCTGATCACCCCGTCCCTAAAGGCACCATGAGTTGGTTCCCTACAAGGCTGCCAGGCTCCTCCACATGCCCACCGTAAAGCCTTAGTCAGTTACCAAACTCTTGTCCCAGGGCGGCCTGAAGGGGACTTTTGGGGTGGAAAAGGCAAGCCAGTAGAGAAAAGATCTGTGGTGCACTCTTTTCATGAATCTTTGTGGCCCCTTGAGTAGGCCACAGCCAAAGGAAATACAGTTTCAGCTTAGGGGAGAAGGACCTTGTCTTCCCTGCTTTCACCCCAACTGATGGATTGGGGGAATGTGGGGCAGAGTTGGAGGAGGAAGTCACAAGCACATCTTGGGAACATGGGTGGGCCCTTCAGGATTTCGCAAGTGCCACATTCAAAAGCTTTTTAAAAGGTGCATCTGTTATTTATGATCTCCTAAGAGGTTATGGGTCAAAGATGATCTCTGTTACCTGGAGGCAGGTCTTAAATCAGGTAGGAAGATATCCCTATAGTAGATTCATTGAAGGTGAGTATTTGGCTTCATGTTACTCCATGAATTTATTTCCCTGTTGTTATCTTCTAAGTTTAAATAAAGTCTTCTTTGAATGTTAGGAAAAAAAAAAAAACTTTTACTTTAGCAGTTCCCCTCTGGACAGTTATCCTAAGAACAAAATTGTGGATGTGAATGAATATTACCTAAAAGGCACTCAATGAGTACTTAAAAAAAATCCAGCCAGAGTTCATCCGGAGGAGCTTGCCGAAATAATCACACAATGGCATGTTCAGCAGCCATTTGCAACTCACATAGTTGAAGAATATTTAAGAGCATGAGAAAATCTTAATGGCTTCCATGTGGAAAAGCAGATACAACACACTTTGTAAAGTTTGACTTTTTCATTTTTAAAAATTTAAATGCAACTCTATTGAAGTATGTAGTTGACCTTCAGAACCTGCACATTTTAAAATGTACAATTTGGTAAGATTTAACATACCTATATATCCATGAAGGCATCCCCACAATCAAGATAGGGAATATATTAATCACCCCAAAAGGTTCCATGTGCCCTTGGTAATATCTTTTCCATCTCCTCAAACCTATGATCTGCTTTCAGTGCAGTCAGATTTTAGTAAGAAGAAAAGGTGTATTGATAGAGAGGTAGATAGATGTTTAAAACAGAAAAGGATAATTATTTTTGTTTTTGTTTTTGTTTTTGTTTTTGTTTTTTTGGTTTTTCTCCGGTACTGGGAACCGAACTCACGACCTTGCGCTTGCCAAGCAGGCGCTTTTGCCGCTGAGCTAAATCCCCAGCCCCAAGGATAATTGTTTTAATGAGCATAAAAGATAATTATGGAGAACTTTTTGATTTCTTGTGTATTTATTTGTGTTTGCTAAATTGTGTGTGGTAGGGTCTGGGATACAGCTCAGCGGCACAGTGCCTGTCTGGCAAGCACAAGGTCCTGAATTTGATTCCCAGTATCAAAAAAAAAAAAAAAAAAGTAAATTGTACGTGATAAATACCAATTGCTTTTGTAGTAAGAATGAGTCACTGATGTTATTAAAATATCTGCCATAGGTAATTTCAAAAGTGAGCATAGTGCACAAGCATTTGAAAAACGTTGCTGATGGTGGTAGCCTTACCATGATGGCTATCAATAGGAGTGGCAGTAGCAGTGACAATGGCCACAGAGGTGGTGACTGTGGGATGATAGTAGTGGTGGTGATGGCAGTGATGACTCTCAAGATACAAGTTGACCAGAAGCACTAGCCCAGTGGCAGAGAGATAGTCCCCCTTCTGGTTTCTGGATTCTGGTCAGTGAGTACAGGGCTTGAGTAGGCCACATAATGTGAAGTTGATCACTACCTCTGGGGAGATGGAACAGAAGGCGATGATTGACCTGAGACAAAAGTATAGGGACTTTTCTTTGATTGTTCAACCAAAGAGGTGCCTGCCTCAGAATCTCTGGAGACTGAAGCTGGGACTTCCTTCCTCCCTAGGGGCCGCAGGGGCTGCGATTACTGTAAGAGCAGGTCACGTGGCAGGGCTTCCTGTATGCTGTTGCTGCCGGGTGTCCATGGCCCGCACCCCCAAGCTGCCACTGCAGCAGTCAGAGTGGCAGCCGGAGGCTTGGTCCATGCTGTGCCCTCCGCACGGTGCTGGTGAGGCTAAGCAAGAGGCCTCCACATCTCAATACCTAGGAGAGCAGGGAAGGAGTCTCACCAGGGTAAAGGACCATGTTACGCCGCAAGCCCTCCAATGCCAGTGAGAAGGAGCCCACTCAGAAGAAAAAGGTGAGGAGCATCTTCAGGAAACTCACTTTTTCTTTCCCTCCTTTGGAAACTCACTTCTTCCTTCCCTTCTCTGCTCTCTCCACGTATCTCCTCCAGGACTCAGAAGTGGGAAGAGCCAAACGCCATATGTTGAGCCTATAGGTGAGGGCTATTCTCCTAAATGGCAACGGGACAGGACCCAAAGGTTACTAGTGTAACAGGAGGGTAAAAGAAAATTTTAAAACTGAAATAACAGCTACGCTATAGACTCTCAGAGGTCTGGAGTTATAGATTTCAACTCTACCGTGCCGTGCTAAAGAACTAAAATTAGGCATCAGAATCCTAAACTAGACTTCAAGAATTACAAAATGCTACGCTCAACTTGGACACTTAAGACTTAATTCTCTTTTCCCTCCATTGTTTTTGCCACCTCTTCTGCTGGAGTGTGGCCTCTCTGAAGCCATCTCACTCAAAGATCCCGACTGGGCCACCCAGCCAAGATGATCCAGGGCCTCCGCCCTTTGGCCAGCACCCAGACCCTGCCCACTGGGCTCAGCTCTGTTGCAGCTCCCCAGGCCACTGGTGATAGGGCCTGAGGTAAGGTCCACACTCAGGCAAAGGACCCCCCAAGCTGTGGTGAGATGCAAGGAGCTGTACAGTTTCTTCCCTGTTGGGGAGAAAATGTTTGTGAGAAATGAGAAACGACGCTAGGAAGATAGTGAGTAGGAGTGGAAGCCAAGGAGGAATAATTCAATGGGCGAAATTTCAAAAACCAGGAAGGGAAACAGCTGAGGTGTTTATCCTCCTGGGGCACAGGCCAGCCTCAAAGATTCCTTGAAGCCTTTGCCAGATCTAAGTTTCTCTGGTTGGGTCTGAGGATTGGGTTGCATCATAAGATTCTCCCAGTCAACCAGCAAGCACACTTTGCACATCTAGTGAGACCATGGGACCGTGCCAAAGTAGGAGGCCTGAACCAGGTCCACAAGCCCTGGGCCCAGGTCCTTATCTGGGGCCTCCAGGGCTTCACTGTGCCCTACCAGTTTTCCCTGGAGCTCAGCCCAGGTGTACTATGGGAAAGCCCCCTTGTCAGAGGAACAGCTCCCAGGCAGAGACTGAGACAGCTGAGAGATTGTGCCCCCCGGGCACTGGGGTGTACATCCTGCCCCATCTCTTGGGTCCTAGATGGCTACCACTTCCGGCTGTACTCTCCCCACACCAGCTGCTTCTCTAAGGTTGCAGTGGTGGTGGGCACAGGAGGGAGGAGATTCATGAGTCTTCACACAAACCCTGTCATCCTCGTCCAAACCTTGCATGGTGCTAGGCCCAGCAGACTTGCCATTGGCTGCCGCTCCTGGGTGAGTGGGGCCGTTTCCTCTTGCTCTCTGGCTCACGGGGGTGGGAACCAGAGACTTCTTTTTAGACACCGCTAGGCCCCAAACCACAGGGGAGCTGAGCTGGAGGAAAGAGTCTGAGAAAGAACTAACACTTTGATACTGAGATCCTCTGTCACTTCAGATAAAGGTGCTCAGGGCCACACATAAACCACAAGTCCCCTTCTTTTTCCTCAGCTTCAATTACCCAGATTCTGTGTTTGGCAGGTGGCCCTCTAGAATTTTGTCCAGGCCTCTTCCAGGAGAAACAAGGTCTATGTGGCACTGTATAGCCTATATCCTTCAAAGAAGGGTAGTCCAGGCAAAGCCCACTGTACCCATGCCAGAGCCTGTCCCAGCCTCTGAGCCAAAATGAGCTTGCCCACATACCCTCAGCCCCATCCTAGGACAATTCCATTAGAAAAGCCAGGCTTCCCGAAGGGAAAGACAGCACCATCACTGTTTGCTCAGTGACCAT
Organism: Chinchilla lanigera; assembly: GCF_000276665.1. Classification (NCBI taxonomy): domain Eukaryota; kingdom Metazoa; phylum Chordata; class Mammalia; order Rodentia; family Chinchillidae; genus Chinchilla; species Chinchilla lanigera. Next base: position 5,234,993 of record NW_004955473.1, on the reverse strand, counting down.
GGACAACTGAGGAGACATGAAGACAAAGAAGACAAGAAGGCAAGGGAGACATATCTCTCTCTCTCTCTCTCTCTCTCTCTCTCTCTCTCTCTCTCTCTCTCTCTCTCTCTCTTTCTCTCTCTCCTGCACTTGCTTCTCCTGTGAGGTCTGCCAAATGGAGAACGTGCCAGGCAGAGGGCAAGAAAATGGAGTTGGAGTTGTGCTGCACTCTAGCTGTAGGACCTTGGACAGTTCATTGACATCCTTTGGGGCTCAGTTTCCTCACCTCTGAAAAGGGAGATAACTTCCAATCTGCCCACCTCAAAAGATTATACGATCACCTGGAACAGTGGTTGTGAGAGCACTCTGTCACATGTATGCACATGTCCACAAGGGGGTGCGTACTTAGGCAGGGACAAAGGTTACACATTGCAAAGAAAAATAGGTCCTGGCCCCAGCCCTGAAGTGGAAGAAAAAAGTACTACAAGCCAGCACTGAGGGAGAGCTCAGCAGCTGGCAAACACTGAGCTGTACACTTTACCCGTCATCTCTTAGCGTGCTAACACCTCAGGACAATTTCATGAGGTGGGGGCAAATATTGTCATTAGCCTGTTTTATACTCAAGACTCACAGAGATGAAGAAACTTGCCAAGGGTCACACAGCTAGGAAGCTGAAGAGCAGAGATCCAAGCCAAGATCTGTCTGATTCCAGAGTCTTAACCTCTTCTCTCTGCACTCGCTTGTCCCCCTAACTGATCTCAAAAACACCGGAAGAGTCTGACGAAAATAAGTGACTCAACCCACCAGCAGGAGAGCTCTGCAGGGCAGACCCAGATAGCTGTGGAACGAGTAACCTTCCAGCCAGCAAAGCAGAGGAGGGAGCAGGTCCTCCAGGATGGGAGGGGTAGGCCACAGCATCAAGTGTGGATCATGAGGGACCGGGCAGGCCCCAGGGTCTGAGGACATGTCCCTTGGTTGATCTCAGGTGATTTTCACTCCCTTCAATTCTCACTCTGCACTGGTTTTGAGCTGATTCTATTCAAAGGCCAGTGCTGGGGTGTAGGAAATGGAAAGCGTTTGTCCCGGATTTGCTTCCTGTAAGGATGGCCCTTCTCCACCACACTCCCACTTTCCACACATCTCCACTCTCCCGCCAGAGGAAATGGAGAGGGTCATCCATACTGTGAGAGCAGCAGTACTGTCTCTTTGCTGAGTATGACTGCCACAATCAATATAGCCATTCTACCGTTGATGAGTATTTGGGTTGTTTTTCGTTAGGTTGGAATTTGAAGAAGGTGAGAAACCATGGTTGACAGAGGGGAGGGCAGGATAGTTCTGATCGGGAAATGTCCAGAGTAAGCGCATGCAGGTGGGTCTTATGAAAGGCTAAGCATGAACGCATTCGGTGTTGGATTGCTGGGTCAGGCAATGTTTTAAGCACGCTGCACGTGTTTCATCCTCACAACAGCACAGCGAGGTAGATGCTTTGGCCTCCATTTTACTGCAGAGAAAACCGAAGCCTACAGAAGTTAAGTAACTTATCTAGCTTTACACAGCTAGGCAGTAGCACAGCTTTGCCATCTGATGGCAAATGAAGGCACTTAGGTTCAGAAGGTTAAATACATTATCTAAGGTCTCACATCCCAAAGTTGAACTCAGCAATGTCTGATGCCAAAAATGTAGATCTTTCCACCAGGCCCACATGCTCCCCTTAGACTTAAAAAAGTGGCTGGCAGCATATGGCACTAGCTGCCCTGCATGCATGACTGCCAGCAAGCCCTCACCACAAAGAAAGGCCAGGTAGAAACCCCACTGGGTCAAGTGCTTCAACTTATTCTTGGGCGGAGTTCACCCCAGGGTCACCAAAAGGCAGCAGGGATATTGGGACTGCTCCTAAAGTTGGAGGTAGGTCTGGGAAAAGGCCACTCTGGGTGGGCTCTCATCATTGGTCACCCAAAGAATATGTGTTAGTCCTTTCCATCTCCCTGCACTGACGAGCAGCCAGCCTGGCCCGAGGCCCAGCACCACCTCTGTTACCTTTTTCAATTGTCTTCTGCTTTGGGCTAATGCTGGGACTGAGGGGCCTTCACACCAGACCCTAGAAGCCCAAGGCCCTTCCTCCCAGCTCCCTCCGCCCCCAACTGCAGATTAATGACAGGAAAAGGTCTAGGAAAAGAGCTGCGATTAGAGGGGAGCCGAGCTATGAGTTTACTCTTCCCTAACAAAGCCTACTTCTGGCCCCCGCCTGCCCTCCTGCTCACTTTCCAATCTTACCAGTCCCTGGGGCTTCAGGGGCGACTTAGCCTCCTGGTCTACAGAGTGGGCTAAGGGGTGGCAGAGGAAAGGCCACAATAGGACCCATCAGCCTATAAATAGCACCTCAGCCTGCACTTCTTGGGCCCAGGCCAGCTCAGTGCCCACCCTCTCTCTGTTCCCTCTTTTCCATGTAATTAGCGGAGGAAGTTATCCAGGCAGCTGCATCCTACCATACAAGAGGAGGAAATAAATGGAAGGTGGAGGACGGGGGAAAAGAAAGGGCCCCAAGAAGGAAAGAATAATGGGAGCGGAAAACCGAGGAAGGAGGATGGAAAAGATGCATGGGAACCACAGTGGTCAGCCCACGGTCACACTTTCCCCTCTCAGTCCCCACTCACAGTCCCTTTTCCTAGGTCCCCAAGGGAGCAGAGAGGAGACTTTCTGACCTAGGCTGCTGGCAACCCAGTCATGTGGCCCTGGTGATGCTAGTCACTGCTTGGCCTGACTGCTGACCTAGTTTCTGGTCAACTACCTCTAGGAATGTGTGGCTCCTGACCCCTGATTGCTGACTTCACGTTGGTCAAGACCCAGCAAAAGTATTAGACTGCTGTACGGCAGTCCTCAAGAGATGGGACCAATTGTGCATGCCTTGGGGGACAGTAATACTGCCCCTGACCTGGGAGTTAGCCCTGGACCTCCCCCGTTGAGTAGGAAAGAGGATGTGAAACCTTCAGCTTTGTGTGGGTTTGGGGCTTTGGTTCCTCAAGCCCTTATCTCTCCGTCCGCAGTCTATCCCACTCAATCTGTCTGGCCATCTGTGAACCCTGGTTCTCGTGTGTATTTTCTGGTCTTGACTGTTTATCTTGATACAGGCTCAGCCTCAATGTCTTGCATCTACAGCCTGCCTCCTTACCTGCCTTGCTCTGGTTTCTGACTGCTATCTTACCCTGGGCATGTACATACAGTTAAGAAAGCTCGTTTCCAATCATTTGTGCACAAACCTCTAAGTACCTTCGGTGAGTAAGCCTCTACTGTGCTTTTCTAAAATGTATAATGCCAGGTCTTTCTGGCTTTGGGTGAGATTGCCTTGATCTTCCTGGGACACAAGTTCATCAGACTGGAGACCCCAGTATGTTTGCTCCTATCACTGTGACTACAGACCAGGCTCGGAGCAGACCCAGATCATGGAGATCAGAGCCATGGGGTTTGGGAGGGATTTGCCCTCAGTTAGCTTCCAATGAAGTTCTTGCATGTGCTGAGGTGTACATTTAATCTGTCTCACTCAGTCTTTCACTGTGGGTTTTGGGGACTGAACTTCAAATCTTCAAATACTGAAGGAAATTTGTGCTTAGCCTAGGACCTCACTGAGGTTGAAGGCTTCCAAGATCAGGAGCTTGCTCTGTGGCCCAGGATAAGGTGAAAAACAGGATAAAACCACACAGCCCAAAGGACATCTTGACGTTTCACCTCTTTAGCCCTGGGCCCTTGCATGTGTGTGTGTGCGCGCGTGTGCGTGCGTGTGCCTGTGCGTATGCACGTTCACATGTGCATACATAAGGGGCACATTGGGAGGGGAAAACAGATCGCCCTCATGCAGCTATTTTAGCGCCACTGATTGCAACACAATTGTTTCTTCCAGCTCTCCCTTCAGCGCTCCAGCAGCTTCAAGGATTTTGCCAAATCCAAACCCAGCTCCCCCGTGGTGAGCGAGAAGGAATTTAATCTGGATGATAATGTGAGTTTTGGAACCTCCTTGGGGGATCTGGCTGCAGCCCTCCCCCCATGGGGAGGGGGATGACAGGGAGGAGGGGGAAGAGGAAATACTAGAACTGTTCTAGGAATGTCTCCTTTAACAGAAGGCCTGCCTCTCACACTCCAAAGTTCTGGGCCTCAGCACTCACCTGCCTTCCTTTCAGTTACAAATTTAAAAAAAATTAATTACAATCTAATTGAGCTGAGAACAGGGCTGGGGCTAAGGAGGAAGATGAATAGGGTCTCAATTCTAATTCTCTTCCAACTTTTGCCATGACCCAAAGGCCTCTTTTTACTCTAAGTCGTGGGCTCGAGCAAGGTCACTAGGGTCCCTGGACCTCTTCTTTTGTCACCATAGATTCCAGAAGATGACTCAGGTGTTCCCACCCCAGAGGATGCTGGGAAAAGTGGCAAAAAGCTGGGGAAGAAATGGAGAGCAGTGATTTCCCGAACCATGAACAGGAAGATGGGCAAAATGATGGTGAAGGCCCTGTCAGAGGAGATGGTGAGACTTGGGAACCTGCAGGGGGTGCTCTGGCAGGTATAAGGGTGAGGATGACCACCTGGACAGCCACTACTCAGGCCTAAAGGCCCTATTCAGTGCAAGTAGAAAGATCACAGGGGAGAAAGAGCACACCATCAGCCACAGACACAATAACCAGGCTGAGAGTTCAGGAGACTGGCTAGGAAAGGCAAGGCCTTTGAAGAGGGATGGAGATTTTGCAACATAAGCTTCCCGTGAAGACAGGGCTGTGGGAGAGATGAGAAGATTGCCTGAGGCAAACCCATTCACCTCAAAGCTCTGCTTGGAGCTAGCCCCTGGGTTCAGGAAGGCCTAATTCTTGGAGGATATACAGAAAAATATACATGCTCCTCCATTTATGATGGGTTGTTTTAATAAACCAATCATAAGTTGAAAACGCTGTAGGTGACATGGTTGTTCTTCTGTCTTCTATTTCTATGCTGAAAGAAACTGTCAATGAGTCTTTGGTTGACCAGTATTGCATGTTTATATCTGTTTTCACGAGAAGCCACTTTGAAGATATCAATATGTAATACAACCACCATTGTTAATTCCCTACCACTTTGTTGGTAACTCTGTGTTGTCTGTATTGTGCTTGTGATATGTTGTAAAATGTTGTATGTCTGTTAATGTTTCCCTCCTTTTATCTTTAAAATAAAAAAAAATAATAAATAAATAAATTTTAAAATACTAAAGTTTAAAAAAAAAAAAAAAAGAAAACGCTGTAGGTGAAAAGTGCATTGACTATCCCAGAACTCTGGGAGGCCAAGGCATGAAGATTACAAGTTCAAGACCAGCCTAGTGACTTAGCAAGAACCTATCTCAAAATAAAAAACTTAGAAAAGGGCTGGGGATGTACCTCAGTGCTATAGCCCAGGGTTTAATCTCCAGTACCACAAAGATAAAAAGAAGAAAAGCCGTGAATACCCTAACTCACTGAACATCAGAGCTTAGAGCAACACAGCACGCTGTAGCGTGTTGGTTGTTTCTCTTTGTGAACTTGGTTCTGACTGGGAACTGTGGCTGCCCAGTACCAGAAAGGATCAGACCCCATAGTGCCAGCCTGGGAAAAGACCCAAGTTCAAAACTGGAAGCGTGGTTTCTACTGAATGTGTATCACTTTCACACCATCGTAAAGTCAAAAGATTCTAAGCTGAACCATAGCTAAGTTGAGAGAACATAGACAAATTTGAGAAGGCTGGCTTCGGCTCAGGAGGAAGGTGGCAGAGCTATGGGACAGACACAGCCACAGCCACAGTAGCTTAAAGCAGAGTGAGTCTGGTGTGCTTGTAGCTCTTACAGGAGGCACCAAGCTGTGGTGTGCTGGACTCAGCTTGTGAGCAGTTGGATAAATTGTAGGGAATTTTGCAAGCTGGTTGTTAAATAGAACCATTATTTTAAAAATTATATAAATGTACAATTAAATAAATTCTATTAAAGACAAGGGTGATCCCAGAAATCTTCAGGATTCATCACACCTGTTTCTCCTATCTGTCATTGAAGATATTTGCGTCTATAGTATCCGTGTAGTGGAAATAACCTAGCTATCGCCTCCTCCCACAACTTCTCTGGTGAAAACCCAGTGGTAGCCTGATGCTGGTCATGGTGGGGAGTACATACAACACAAGAACTGGCCAATCCTTGAAGCTTTTATTCTTGAAGAGCTAGGTGATAAACAGTATCACCTTGAGATAGGGTGAGCTGGGCAGAGCTCTGGAGTCAGACTGAGCTGGCTATGGGTTCCTGAAGGCCTTGGCAGGGTAACTCTTCATCTGCGAACCCAGGCCAACCGTACCACTCACTTCTAAGGATCACCCTGAGGATTAAGTGAAATGGCAGGCAAGCCTGGCACATAGGAGCACAGGCAAAAGTAGTTTTCTTTCAGAAGCAATGTCTGCTTGACTGGGCTGTACCAATGGCCCTGAACCCAACCTCAGCAATCATGGCCTTTTCTGCATGTACATCAGCACTTGAAAGTGATGAAGCATTTTCACCCGCCGCCCTGGTGAGCCTCATGCCAGGAGGTAGGCAGGACAAAGACTGTCAGCTAGGGCTCAGAGAGTGTCCCTGAGCCTGTAAGTAGCAGAGCTGAAGTTTGAGCCAAGCCCAGGCTCAGTTCTGCTGCTACCTTGGCAAGGCTACTCAGGGCTTCCTGCCTACTCTCCCCACAGGCAGACACGCTGGAGGAGGGCTCAGCCTCCCCAACGTCTCCAGATTGCAGCCTTGACAGCCCTGGCCCTGAGAAAATGGCCCTGGCCTTTGCTGAGCAGGAGGAGCATGCACTCCCAGTGCTCAGCCGCCAGGCATCAACGGGTGAGTAGAGCAGGTGGGAGGACACCTGTAAATATGGAGGAAAGGATGGGATAGGGACATGCCAGTGGGCTGTCTGGGAGGGGGCGGTAAGAAAAATATTTCCTGTCTTCCTGCTGGAAGCTTTCCCAGGCCTCTTCACATTAAATCTTCCCAACAAGCTCATGGGACCAATTCATTGACGTGGAAACTGAAGTTTGGGGAGGCTAAGTGACTTACTCAAGGTGGTCCAGTCTTGAACTCAGATCTGCCCTAGAGCAGCTTCCTCTTGCTGGGCCCAGGCCCTGGAGGGGGCCACAAGCAGAAGAAGAGCCTCACTGCCCTCTTGGACCAGTGTGTCCCCCACCTTCCAAGGGAAGGTAGAAGCTTGAAAAGCTTCTTGAAACGTTCATCACCTTGCCATTCCCAGGGAGAAAGAGCTCACCCGAGTTTCTGTGGGACATTATAACCAAAGATTGAATCCTATTAAGTAGAGAAAGTAAAGTATTAATGCAAGGTGTGGCTTGCTGGGGGCACTGGGAGTCAACAGACTCAGTGCCGCCCTGCGTAAAGTGAGAGGCTTCAAGCAGATCACCTAGCATGGCTGGCCTTCGCTTTCCTCATCTATTCGTGGCAGGGTCGGTCACAAGACCCGCCCCCCGCAATTCACCCATTATTTGGTTTGTGAGCTGTCTGTCCTGTCAACTCTTCTCATTATCTGAGGTCTCAGAGGTGAAGCTATCCTTCTCCAGGGTGGCCAAGGGGCTGGGTCCAAATCACTCAGCCACCAGAATGCAGCTCTTCCCCCAGCCTGTACCCTTGAGACTTTTATCAGGCCACCTGGAAGGTGCCTGCTGGGCACTGGAACCAAGGTAAGTCTCCTCCCTGCCCACTCCCCTGCAGGCAGTGAGCTCTACAGCCCCAGCACAGGCTCCGGCAGCTTTGGGGAGGAATCACCTGCTCCGCTGCACATAGGACCCTTCTGTGGCCGAGCTCGAGTTCACACCGACTTCACTCCCAGCCCCTATGATCACGACTCGCTGAAACTGCAGGTAGGGTTGGCATCCAGGCTCCTCCAGAGCCTGGCGGGATGCAGCCATAAAGGAGACTGGACTGAGCTAGGTAAGACAGAACCAGCAGAGGCCAAGTAACCCCGCTCTGCTCTCCTGTCCTCTCCTCTCCCCCCACAGAAAGGAGACGTGATCCAGATCATTGAAAAGCCACCTGTGGGCACATGGCTGGGCCTGCTCAATGGAAAGCTGGGCTCTTTCAAATTCATCTACGTGGATGTGCTGCCTGAGGAGGCTGTGGGGCCTGCCCGCCCCAGCCGCCGACAGAGCAAGGGCAAAAGGCCCAAGCCCAAGACTCTGCATGAGCTGCTGGAGCGCATTGGCCTGGAGGTTTGAGCATGGACCAACACTGGTGTCTAGGAGCAAGGGAGGCACACTTGCCCCTGGGATGGGGACTGGAGAATGACAGCTATGAGTAGGGGGCAGATTCTAGGCAGGGGTGGCTTATATGCAGCCGTGTCAGTGACCTGCCTCTGCCCCCAGGAGCACACATCCACCCTGCTTCTCAATGGCTACCAGACACTGGAAGACTTCAAAGAGCTACGGGAAACACACCTCAATGAGCTGAACATCATGGACCCACAACACCGGGCCAAGCTGCTCACGGCTGCCGAGTTGCTGCTGGACTATGACAGTGAGTAACTTCAGGAACAGGGGGATGGTCATGCACACTGGCGGCATTCCAGAGGACAAATGCTGGCCCTGGCTCTGTCCTCTGACCGCACACTAACCTGGAGCACCTCTGCTGTAAGAAGGTACTTTGTATACTTGATTTTGAGTCTCAGGGAAATGTGTGGGGGTAAGAGGTTGTAGGGGTGATCAGGCCCCACCCCATTTTGGATCAAAGGGGAGACTTAAGGCCTGAGAAGGTAAGGCATTTATGTGAAGCCTCAAAGCTGGGGGATATAGCCAGGGTTCAAGCCAGGTTGGCAGGACTCAAGCTCATTGCTGGAGAAGTTTCAGCTCCCAGGCCACCTCAGAGTAGCCTGCAAACACCTCTCACCTGCTTCTAAACTGAAAGTGGTGAGAGGAGGAGGGGTGGTAGAAGGGGTCAGAGGGACCAACTGCCTCCAGGAGACTTCCCAGGGCTCTTAACCCTACCCAGGAGCTCCCAAAGGCTTCTGGCCCCTCAGCATGGGACCCATATTCTGTCTTCCTCCCCCACCCTGGCAGCTGGCAGTGAGGAGGCCGAAGAGGGTGCTGAGAGTGGTCATGAGCCAGTGCTGCACACAGTGTCAGAACCCAAGGTGGACATCCCACGGGACTCCGGATGCTTCGAGGGCTCCGAGAGCGGGCGTGATGAAGTGGAGCTGGCAGGCGCTGAGGAGCAGCTGCAAGGCCTCTCCCTAGCTGGGGCACCTTGAGGTAGAGGTGGCGCAGGCCAAGGTTGGGCCTGAGCTGCAGAGGTCGCAGGGATGAAACGCCTGGGCCCAGAGGACAGTGCCAAGCCTGGTCCTGCTTTCCCAGGGTCACTTACAGCCACAGGCATGGCCAGAGCCCTATAAGCTCCACCTGAAGTGGACAAAGGGACACCCAAAGGCACATCCCACCTGCCAGACCCCTCCCTCTTCCAACGACTGACAGTACAGCCCTCCTGGCACCACCCACTCCCCTAGGCCACAGCCTTAGCAGGTGGGATATCAAGGGAAGAAAGCCCAGTGTACCACACTTTCCTTCTCCCTAACTGTCTCAGAGGTCTGGCTGCCCAGTCACGATGAGATTTGAACCAAGCGCTTTCCCCCTCTGGGCTTTGTACTTGCCGAATAGAACGGGTAGTCACTGAGGACCTTCCTGGCCAGCTGACACTCTAGGATTTTAAATGCCTGCTCTCCTGCTACCTGTGGCCTGGGGCACCAGTGGAGTTTATTGAAGAGGCTGGAGGAGCCTCCGGCTTTCAAGTGAATCGGTTCGTCCTGCCTATTTCACACCTTCAATGTGCCAGCCTAAGCTGCAACTTCCTCCGGTTTAAAACAATGCCTATACCTTATATAATGTGTGCCCCCTTCTGTCCCTGGCCCTCTCAAATTAGACTTCCCACCAGACTAATAGCAGGTGGTCATACGCGGCTTCCAAGGACACAGATGCCCCTCAGATGCCAGTTGCAGGTCTAGGTCCAGACTTGGCCATGTGTGTGGGTCCTTACAAGCGAAGAAAGCACCAAGCTTGACACTGAGAAGGCCACTGGCTGACACTGCTTTGCTGATGTTGTGGTGTGCCTTGAGCTGCAGAGAGTGCGGAGTGCATCTGGTGATAAAGGCCTCCCTTGACCCCAGTAGCCAATCTTTGCCACATGAATCACCCAGAAGAGCCCTTCCCTGGTACAGGACAAACAGTGCCCACTACCTCTAGGACTGCCTGCTTTGTAGTCACACTTCTTGACCTGCTATCAGGAACTTTGGGACAAGCTAGCTTTGGGGAAGGGGCTAGGTATAAATATGAAGGGGTGGAGGGAGACAAATAAAGAAGAAATAAAATATAGGTAGAATTAAATCACTGTCTTCAGTTATCTTTCCTATGGAGTGAGGGTTGTGGGGAGGGGGCAGACAGATGTCCACAGCTGGTCTCAGCAAAATGCCCCTCCACTGACTTTTGGGGCCATCCACCCCCTCCTTGATGATGCTCACTGCCCTTGGTTCTACTTATCTAAAGCTCCATCTGAATCCTTGGTCAGCTTTGCCCTTCCCTCTATGCAGCCCTTCTGAGAACAGGGCAACGGCTACAGCTTTCCTGGGGTCCAAGAGTGGACAGAAGGAAATCACTTCCACTTTCCTTTAACAGTTCATTTTAACAAGAGCCTTGAAGATCCTCCTCCCTGTGAAGAGGGCCAGCATTGGAGGGTTGTCCAAAGTGCAAGAGGGGAGAGTTGCAGTCAGCGTGGCCTTTCCCCTGAGGCCCTCTTCTGGGGGCCTGCCCAGTACCTACTAAAGCTGCAACAGGCAGGATGCAAATGGAGATCCTGATTTCCTCCATTTCTGCTGCCTTCACTACATTAGAGAGGGCAGACTGGAGTGAGAGCTGTCACCAGAGTGAAGACAAGGTCACCCTCTTTCCAGGCTGGCTTCTCGGCCGAACTCCTCCTCATGCCCATAGTGACGGTGGGCATCAGGAAACTGTGAGCATTATCCTTACGCAGAAAGCAAGAGCCTTAACAGGCTCAAAGCCACAAGAGGACTGAATAATTACTGCCCTACTGAGCACAGATGCTGAGAACTTCATGTATATTATAGCATGTAGTCCTCACTGAAACCCTGAGCTAGGTATCATCAACATCCCAACTTGCAGAGAAGGAAACTGCGGCTCAAAGAGGTTGATTATGAAGTTGCAGAGCCAGAAGTCTACCTGACTGTCAAGCCCATGTTCTCAGGCACCTATACAGTGCTTCTCAAAAGGCCTCTTCCATCAAGCTTGTCAGAGGCTGTAAGCACTTCGAAGGGCAATCTGGCCATCTGACTCAGCCTTTCCAATTCCAAGATGTGGTCTACAAAAAGAGCCATACAAATGCACAAAGACAGGTCTGTCTGTGATATTAAAAACCTGGAGCCAGGTGTGGTGATGCATTCCTATATCCCACTACTCTGGGAGGCTGAGGTAGGAGGATTGCAAGTTTAAACCCAGCCTGGACAACTTAGTGAGACTGTGTCTCAAAATAAAAATTAAAAGGACTGGGGATGTAGCTCAGGGCAGAAGCTACAGTTCTATCTCCAGTAACCTCTCCCCGCAAAAAAAGAAAAAACACAAATGACAAATTAGGTAGAATCCTGTCCAACCTATAGCCCACGGGTCAGACACATCAAAGTTACCATAATAAATATTTTAAAATATAGCAAGTTTTATTATTTGTTTTGTTTTTATAGTACTGAGGATTAAACCCAGGGCCTCTATACTAAGCTATATCTCCAGCACTTTTATAAAATTTTGAGACAGGGCCTCACTAAGTCGCTAAATTGGCCAGGCTGGACTCAAACTTGCAATCCTCCTGCCTCAGGCTCCCAGAGTGCTGATATAATTATCTTATATATTTTATATGTGGCCCAAGACAATTCTCCTTCATTCAGTGTGGCCCAAGCCAGAAAGACCACAATGTGTGTTCACACAGTACAATGTGGTAATTTGACATGATATTGTAGAAAGCTAATGGCATGAGAGAAATTTTCATGAATCTTTCACTCTTAGATTTAAAATTATATAAATAATATACAACATTTTTGTTGTAAAAGAAATTAATATTGTATCAAGGGAAAAGCAAGTACTTAAAATTATTTATAGGGTGATTCTATTTTTATCTAAGAAAAGAAAAACATACACACAGAATAAAAATAAGAAAAACATACACAGAGAATAAAAGACTGAAAAGATCAGCAACAAATGGTCATGGGTGATGGTCTTTTGAGACGTGGGGTGGGACTGGGGCAGTGAGGGCTTACAAGTGTTCACTTTCTACATTCTTGTTTCATTTGACTTTCAAAAGTATCTATTACTTTTATATCTATGAGAAAAGGAACAATATTTCCATTTTTTTTTTGAAAAATAAAGCTAATAAATAGGGCCCAACCCTCCAGTCTCTAGTAAAGTAGCAACAAAGGCATCTGGAAAGATCAGGCTAGTGTAATGAATAACACCCAATGTGCTTTAAAAAAAATTCCTTCCCTCCAGAGGGCCCCTATCAGGGGACACTCCTAAACCTTTTCAAACCCCCAAGGAGGGCTAGGAGGATAGCTAGTGGCAGGGCACTTGCTTACCACACACAAGGCTCTGGGTTCCATCCCCAGCACCCCAAACAAACAAACACAAATATCCTGGGTAATGGCTATTAGTTCAATGCTAAACAAAGGAAGATATCAGAAAAAAGAAATGCCTAAGAAAATGATGTTTTCGAATCCTCCCTACCCTGGAGATGGGGAGTGGCAGGATGTCTCAGAGCTATTGGCTCAGTATGGCCCATAAGGTGGTTACAGGGTGCAAGGAAGGAGCCACACAAGGGCTCCAGTGATTGCAGGAGTTTGGGAGAGGCAGGCAAAGAGGAACATCAAAGAAATACAAACAGGCCAGAGCCTGAGGAGTGGAAAGGCAGAGCTGAGCAGAGCCAAGGGTCAGCGCGAAACTCCTCCTGCAGGCAGAACTGCCAGGACCGCTTGTCCTGTCTGGGGACTTCTAAAAGATGCCAAGTAATGTCCTGACTTCAGAAAACCAAGGTCTGGGGCCCAACAGGCTGACTCGTACAGCTGGAGACCCTCTACTCCCACCCCAGCCTGGGGTGTCAGAAGCCCAGGGACCTTTAGCCTCCAGCTCCCACTGGAAGGCTGGGGATGCGCTGGTCTCAGAAGGAAGTCTTCTGCCCTTGAACCCCCTTCTCCAGGGCCTGGAGACAGTGAGCACAATCTCCTCTAAGGCAGATGAGGCTTAGGATTTAGGACTCACTACTGGGCCACCTTAGACCAGACACTTAACCTGAAGCCTCAGTTCCTACATCAATAAAATAGGGATAATAGTACTAGCTGTACAGGGCTATTATGAAGGTTTAAAGAACTAGTGTACGTACTTAGTACAGTGTCCAGCACAAAATAAAGGCCCAATGAGTAGCATGTCTGATTGCTTCAATCTGTACCACCCTGCTACTTCCATTTCACTCCCTTCACGGCCCATCTCACCTCTGACTCCTAGTTAGTACAGTGACCAGGAACAAAGGCTTCACAGTTCAAATGTTTCCAAATTCTGGCTCTACCACTTAGTAGCTACATGACTCCAGGGCAGTTGCATGTGTATGCATTTCTTTACTATAGAACAGGAATAATCATCTAATAACACCTAGACTTTTTAGAGAAATAAATGAGGTAGTATGCATTAAGTTCCTGGCACACAGTGACAATAAGTTGCAGCTATTTGACCTTTCTGTAACCTCCAGGCACAAAGGGTACATCAACATGTGCTTGTCTGAGACTGACATCCAGCACTGCCATAACCCAGACACAAGCTGATACCCAGCAGGTAGGGGCTTCAAGGGTTGATGAGGGTTCCGGCTCTGGTGCCCAGAGAAGCTGGTGATGGAGGTAAGGAAAGCCCACCTGAGGAGTTTGGGTCAACCCTGGCTCTGCCCAGTTCATAGTAGGATGATCAGCTCTAGGCATTTGACTTCTGTTGGGCAACTCCTTTGGACTTCCATGGGCTGCTGGAAAGAAGAGGATCATGGCCAGACTCAAGACGAAAGAGTCCAGCCAGCTCTTCCCAGTTCACAAGGACAGCCACTTTCCCCTTCTCCTTTCCATCAGGGGAGGCAACTAAAGCACTGGGCCATCCTAACCCAACTGTCTTCCCTCTCACTTGCTGCTTCTTTACCTCATAACCCTACTGGAGACCACCCCAGCCAGGTTCTGAACAGCTCCCCAAAAGTCTCCACACAGTCCCTCTCCTACCACCCGCAACCCCTATGGCAGAGTCCCCAGCCTCTGCCAGTTGCCTTCCAACATCTCATTCATTGAGCTCCCCTCTCAGGTTTTTCGTGGAAGTGGAGGCTGCAGGTGGACCATTAGAGGCCAAGGGCATTAAAACAAATGCTAAAGACAGTTTTTTTGTAAGGGAAAAAAGCACACTGATCCCCCAAACCCCCAATAGGGCCTAATACCTTACCTCCTCCCAAGCCAGGAAATTCAGGATGAGGTATGAGGTTTCCCAGCTGGGAAAAGAAGCAACTCTCCCAGCCCTCCTTCACAATAGAACCCACCTTAGCTTCTCACACAACGGTAGCCACATTACATAGTATTCTGCCTATAACACAATCAAGTGGGAAGGAACTGCCTCCCTTCTAGACCCAGCCAAGACCTCTCCTCCAGGAAGGACCTAAATAAATGGAATTCTATAGTACTTAATATGTAGGCTTCACCTTTTCCTATATTTCACAGTGACCAATATAGCATTTGTATACCATTGCCTCTGGGACCTGCCAGGGATAGCGTCAGAAAGAGCCCAGGGCAATGGCCCTCACAAAGGGACAGCCAACTTCACTGTGGGAACCTGGCAAGGCAACTTCCTGACTTTCTGTACTAAAGAAACCCCACCATAAGTTCAACCTATATTCAAGTATAAAACAAAAAGCTAACAACTGCTCCATGTCATCATGACTATATATAGTCAGCCCACTATATGACTAAAATGGAGAGATTATCAGTAATACTAATCCAAAATGGCAAATAACTCTAAAACCATTGCTGTTTCTCAATTTACTTACAAGAGAATAGGGTCAGCAATGCTATTTCTCCTAAAGTTAACACATGGTCAGGATTTGAAAAGGATTTATTGACAGAATGAAAGGCTCATTTCATTCAAACAACATTTATAGTTATTCAAACTCCTTTTACTGTCTATACCTGCTTGACAGGGGCAGTGAGTTATTCTAGAAAGTTCTCCAGACTCGAAGTTGGTACATCTTGGTCCAGTCTTGACTCTGTCAGTAATTCTTTGTGAGCCCTGGGTAAATTACTATACTTAAGGGAGTGGGGGATATGATAGCACAAGAGCTTGGTATGGACTCCATATATGATCAATTTGTTCTTTTCAGCTATGTTGGTCAACAAAGCCTCTTTTGATGACAAACATGTCACCATGTCTCTTACTTAGACATAAAACTCCAACTCTTTTAGCAAAGTTAGAACAATCAAATAGCTGCTGATATACAGCCAAATAGATGGACAGTAGATGGCAAAGAAGACAGCGGGAAGGAGGGCTTGAAGAAAGCAAAGGGGCACAAAATGTCAAGGAGATAATTCTACTTCATGTTTTGGAGTAGTAAAACCACTTTTAAATCAAGGGTTCTCTCATTTCCTGGCCCACGGTGGAGTGTGAATTCTAAGCTCTAATTTATTAATCAATTAGAAAGACACCTAATACCAGAAGAAAAATAGACAAAGGACTTGGATAAAAAGAATAAACGCAAATGGCAATAAACATAAGGCAGAGGAGATATGCAGAAAATGTATAACATCTCTTTTAACCAAAGAAATATAAACTACATGACACTGAGATAAAAGTTTACAACTATTAAATTACTGGGCCAAATGCTTAAAAGAGATAGACTGAAGAATATTCTCTGATCTATAACTGGCAGAGCAAAATGGGACACCCTTTCTGTAAAGCACCTTGGCCATGTTTATCAAGAGCTTTTAAAAGGACATTCCTTTTTGACTCCATAATTCCACTCCTAGGAATCCACTCTAAGGAAGAAATCAGAGACATGCACATATATAAGGAAATTTATCATTGCATCATTAATAATAATGAAAAATTAGGAAATGCCTAAATGTCTAACTCTAGGAGTACATGTTGTGGAGTCATTAGGAAGTATTTTCAAATAATTTCTAATACTATGGAAAATGCTAAGTTAAAAACAGCTTTACAAAACTATATTTAGTTGAACTCCAGTTATATTTAACATATACATACATTAAAAAAAAGACTAGAAAGAAACATACCAAAGCATTAACAGTGATTATTATATCATGGTGATGAGCTTATGGGTGAGTTTTTAAAATCTTACTTTCCCAATGTTCAACAATGAACATCTGTTACTCTTAAAATACAGTTTAAAACCATATTGGAGGCTGGGCTGAACCGCGGACATCTTCAGGAAGCCCGGTGAGTCTGGGCTCTGCCTCCCTGACCAGCGTGCAAGGCAGGCGAAGCCTCGGGCACCCTCTCGGGCCTTGGTGGCTACCCGACACACCCGTAGTGTGTGGGCCCAGGCTGGCCTGCCACCATTCACCAGTACAGGAGCTACACTGAGCACTGGGGATCTTCAGACTCTCACGCAGCCACTCACAAACAATCAGGACAGTGAGACTGCACTACAGTGTGTCTCGGGTTCTTCAAAACTGACAAAACAAAGGAGCAAAATGCAATCCCAGACGTCCACACCACTCAAAATAAGTCCAGAAGGCATCAAAACAGAAGAGCCTGGAAGTCATACACCTGAAATTTCTGAAGTGATAATAACTGAAGCAAAGAAACAACTCCATCAGGCCATAGAAGACATCAGATCAGAAACAACATCTCAGGTGAGAAAAGAAATGACAACAATAATGCAAGACATGTTCAGCATATCCAAAGATGACATAGACAAGAAAATAGAAGAGCAGAGACAACTCAATGAAACTTTCAGGGAACAATATAGAAAAGAACTAGAAGGTATGAAACAGATGCAAACACATATCCAGGAATTTAAAAATCTCATTGAAAACTTGCAAAACCACCTGAATGAAGCTGAAGATAGACTTTCAGACCTTGAAGACAGCATTGCCACCAATGAACGTGAAAGGAGGGATCTCTTAAAAACAACAAGGACCCAGGAAATAACAGTTCAACAACTGCAAGATGAAGCAAAGAGAAACAATGTCAGATTAATAGGTATTAATGAAACAACAGGTGCCAACACAAATGACATAAAAAGACTATTTGCAGAAATAATAACAGAAAATTTCCCACGCATGGTAAAAGAATTGGACATCCAGATAAGTGACACATATAGAACTCCAGTTAATCATTACCAAAATAAATCTACCCTCAAACATATAGTGATCAAGATGCCAGAAACTCAACAAAAGCTCAGAATATTAAAAGCTGTTAGAGAAAAGAAACAGATCACCTACAAAGGATAGCCTATCAGAATCACAGCAGACTTCTCAATACAAACCATCAAGGCAAGAAGAGCTTGGAGTGATGTACTTCAGGTACTGAAAGAAAACAACTTCCAACCCAGATTGATGTACCCTGAAAAGCTATCTTACAAATTTAATGGAGAAATAAAATATTTTCATGATAAAGAACAACTGAAGAAATTCATGAGCACCAAACCAATCCTACAAACAGTATTAAAAGATATACTAGAAAGAGATCAAACAGACCAAAACTTCAAGAACAACCACAGAAAGAAGCCAACAAGCAGAGCAAGCAATTAAACAGAGGGAAAAAGGAGGATGCAACAGCAGGAAAATATCATGACAAAGATAAGCCAGTACATAACCGTTCTAACCATCAATGTAAATGGTCTCAATGCACCAACCAAAAGAAGCAGACTAGCAGAGTGCATTAGGAAACAAAACCCAACTATATGCTGTATACAAGAAACACATTTAACTCAAAAGGAAATTCAAAGACTGAAAATTAAAGGATGGAAAACAATACTCCATGAGACAGGAACCCAGAAAAACGTGGGTGCAGCTATTCTGTTTGCAGACAACGTGAACTTCAAACCAAGAACAATCAAAAGAGATAAAGAAAGTCACTACATACTTGTGAAGGGGAAGCTTCAACAGGAAGAAATAACAATTGTAGACATCTATGCACCAAATATAGGAGCACCCACCTATATAAGACAAATTCTAACAGACACGAGAAACGAAATAAGTAGCAACACAATCATAACAGGGGACTTTAACACACCATTGTCACAAAGAGATACATCAACTAGACAAAAAATTGGGAAAGAAATAACAGAACTTAACCAAACGTGTGAACATACGGACTTAGTAGACCTTTACAGAGTGTTCCACCCATCAGCATCAGAATACACATTCTTCTCTGCTACACATGGGATGTTCCCTAAAATAGATCATATACTAGTACATAGAACATGTTTAAGTAAATGCAAAGGAATTGAAATTATCCCATGTATACTATCAGACCATAGTGCAATGAAATTGGAAATTAATGACAAAAGAAAATACAAAAACTCCATAAACAGTTGGAAATTAAATAACATCCTTCTGAACAACCAATGGGTCAGAGATGAAATCAAAGTAGAGATTAAACACTATTTACAAGCAAACAAAAATGGAGATACAACCTACAGGAGCTTGTGGGGTGCAATGAAAGCAGTCCTCAGAGGGAAATTTATAGCAGTGAACTCCCACCTCAGGAAAACAGAACAAGCACAAATAAAAAATCTTATGCTGCACCTCAAGTTCCTAGAAAAAGAAGAGC
>NW_004955473.1:5166210-5215557 GCF_000276665.1 Chinchilla lanigera | reverse complement strand
GATGCAAAAATTCTCAATAAAATACTAGCAAACAGAATATAACAAGTCATCAAGAAGATTACACACAACGACCAACTGGGATTCATACCAGGAATGCAGGGATGGTTCAATATATGCAAATCAATAAATGTAATACACCATGTCAATAGAGCCAAGGACAAAAATCACATGATCCTCTCCATTGATGCAGAAAAAGCCTTCAATAAAGTCCAACATTTATTCATTAGAAAACCCTACAGAAAATAGGAATAGATGGCTTTTACCTCAAGCTGATCAAAGCTATCTATGATAAACCAACTGATAACATCATCCTAAATGGTCAAAAATTGAAAGCTTTCACTTTAAAATCAGCAACAAGACAAGGATGTCCACTGTCACCACTCCTATTCAATATAGTTCTAGAAATACTGGCTAGAGTGATTAGACAGGAGAGAGAAATAAAAGGAATAAGGATAGGAAACGAAGAAGTGAAATTGTCATTATTCACAGATGACATGATACTCTACATAGAAGACCCCAAAAATCCACCAAAAGGCTCATGGATTTAATAACCAAATTCAGTAGCGTAGCTGGATACAAAGTTAACACTCAAAAGTTAATAGCACTCCTGTACAAAAGTAACAAACAGACTGAGAGAGAAATTACGGAAACCACAACTTTCACAATAGCATCTAAAAAGATGAAATACTTAGGAATGAATCTAACAAAAGAAGTAAAAGATCTATACAGTGAAAATCATACTACTCTGAAAGAAGAGATCAAAGAGGATATCAGAAAATGGAAAGATACTCCTTGCTCATGGATAGGAAAAACCAATATTGTGAAAATGGCCATACTCCCAAAATTGTTGTACAGATTCAATTCAATCCCAATTAAAGTACCATTAGTATACTTCACAGATCTAGGGAAAACATTCCTAAAGTTCATCTGGAACCAAAAGTGGCCTAGAATAGCCAAAGCAATCTTGGGAAACAAAGGAAAGGCAGGAGGCATCACAATTCCTGACTTAAAATTATATTACAAAGCTACTGTGATAAAATCAGCATGGTACTGGCACAAAAACAGACCTGAAGATCTATGGAACAGATTAGAAGATACAGATACAACTACAAACTCACTCAGTCACCTTATCTTTGACAAAGGGGCCAAACGTTCAATGGAAGGAGGATGGCCTCTTTGATAAATGGTGCTGGCTTTCCACATGCCCAAGACTAAAACTAGACCCATGTCTTTCACCATGCACTCAATTAAAGTCAAAATGGATCAAAAATCTACACATTAAAACAGAAACACTAAATTTATTGGAAGTGAAGGTAGGTAAAAATCTTGACAACACTGGGGTAGGCAGAGAGTTCATGAGCAAAAACCAAACTGCACAGGAAATACTTCAAAGAATCAACAACTGGGATGTCATCTTACTGAAAAGTTTTTGCACTTCTAAAGAAATCACCAGTGAAGTAAAAAGAAAACCTAGGAATTGGGAAAAAATTTCAGGCAACTGCCCCTCAGACAAAGGACTTCTATCTAGGATGTATAAAGAATTTTTAAAAACTCAAGCCTCCCAAATTCAAAGACCCAACCGAAAAATGGGTATCTGAGATGAATACACACTTCTCTAATGAAGAGATACTAATGGCAAATAAATACATGAAAAAATGTTCAACGTCATTAGTCATTCGAGAAATGCAAATTAAAACAACACTTAGGTTCCATCTCACCCCAGAAAGAATGAGTATCATCAAGAAATCAACCAATAACAAATGCTAGAGAGGCTGTAGGGAGAAAAGAACCCTACTCCACTGCTGGTGGGAGTGTAGACTGGGGAAACCACTGTGGAAGTCAATTTGGAGATTCCTCACAAAACTAGGATTGGAAGTCCCATTTAACCCAGCTATTCCCGTTCTGGGTATTTTCCCAAATAATTAAAGACATCATACCACAGCGATATATGTGCACCCATGTTTATAGCAGCACAGTGTTATAGCTAAATCTTGGAAACAACCCAGATGCCCATCCACTGAGGAATGTATTGAAAAGTTGTGGTATTTCTATACAATGGAGTATTACTCAGCTATTAAAAAAGATAAACGTGAGGCTTTTGTAGGTAAATGGATGCAACTAGAGACCATACTCATAAGTGAAATAAATCGGACCCACATGTGTAAACATCATATTGTCTCCATGGTGTAGGAACCTGAAACACTAGGTAAAACTCAAAACATACAGTAGATGACAGGAAAGGGAAAGAAACTGCTCAAAAGAAGGAACAACTGGGATGAGTGAAAGAAGAAAAAAGAAAGAAGGAAGGCAAAACATAAATATATATATGAATAGCTGTGATGACTGTATTGCTGTTGTCTGATGGTGTATTGAAATGAACAGTTAATGCTCACAATTTTTTATGTTCTGATCGATTTTGCATGCTTGTGTCTGGTGTTCTGAGCAACTGATTTGAAGGTAACAGTATGCACTAGAATTACAATGGTGAACTCCTACCATCTTGTCTAGTGAAACTCCGTATTATCTCTAAGGTTTTATTGAAGAATTATTTTCTTATTCTCTTTAATGGTTTGAGCAATCTTTCATTCTTACATCTGATAATCTGAGCAATGTAGTTGAGGATAGTGATATGCATTTTAACAACCGCTGTTGATTTGTATTAATTTGTCTTGAGACCCTGTATCACTTTGAATGTTTTTGCTTTGATTTCTTTATGTTCGTGATACTGGTATGCTGCTACTGTTCTATTTTTTTGTTTGTTTGTTTGTTTGTTTCTCATGTACTATTCTCTTTAAAATAAAATTTTAAAAAAGAAACCAAAAATAAATAAATAAAAGCACATTAAAGGCACCAGGGGAGGGATATGGTCACTTATTTTCTAAGGTGTTCAAATATTTTGAGAAAAGAACCTCTGAGATAATCTAGTCCAGTGGTTGTCAGGCGTAGCAGCCCCAATATTCCCTTGCTATTCAAGATATTTTGTGATACAACCTTTACCACCCTGAGGTGAACTTCAAAGTCAATATAACCTACTTATACTTTTAATTTCAAGAATAGCAATGTGATATACACTTGTCCCTCAGTATCCATGAGGGATTTGTTCAACTGTCCCCACACCCTCAAGGCTGCCAAAATCTGCAAGTGTTCAAGTCCCTTAAATGAAATGGTACAGTGTTTGCATAGAACCTTATTGCATCTTGTATGCTCTAAATCATCCATAGATTACTCAACCTGATACACTTTAAGTAATTGTTATACTGTGCTGTTTAGGGACTTATGAGAAGACAAACGTAAGTGCTCAGTATGGACACAAGTTTTTTTCTGATTATTTTCCACCCAAGGCTAGTTGACTCTGTGCATGTGGTACCCACAGATATGGAGAACCAAGTATACTAACTACACTATAAAGGAAAAATTAAAAGAAAGTATGTATAATAAGACAATATATATATATATTTCAATATACAAATACCTAGACAAGATTATACTAAAACATATAATAGGACATGAAATGTTCCCACGTATCCGCAGAATCACTGCTGAAAGCAATCAACACAAATATAGACTCATATAGGTAGACTGTGTTGGCAACCTAAATACCCACGAACAGCACTGCTGATAGTGACATGCTTTTCAAGAATTACAAATAACTCAAAGTTCTGAATAAAATAAAATACCATCTTCCCCCGATTTATACAGTTGTTGCAATCCTGGAAATTCAATATATATGTTAATATTATAAAAACATTTTGTGTTTATTTGTGAAACAGTTAGGGCCAGCTAATGATGCCAGCTTTTTCCACTCACATTTATATTGTATAGACCATCTGAAGTTTCGCAGGTACAGATACATACTTCCCATTCCCCTTTTATATTTATCCAAAACATGAAATACACAAGGACTTTTTGTGAGTTAGGCTTGCATCCTTTAAAACTAATGATATTCAGAGTTTGAGCCTTTGAGGCTATGTCTAAAATCTACTGCCCAAGAATGGCCAGAGATTTCTAGAATGTATTCTCAAAAGTGACACAAATGCCTTTTGAATTATTGGGTACATGACTCTTCTTTAGTATCACTGTGGCATAAGAACAAGTAATCATTTTTAAAAAACACATTTTCTGTGATCCGTTGGTGATTTTTCCCTAGCCTGGCCCCAGCCTCAGCAGTAGAAAATGAACTGAGCTGGAGGAAAAGGACTAAGAGGGCCAGGCCAAAGGGAGAAAAGGGGGGTTAGGTTGCTAGGTTACCACTTGAGCCAATCCAAGTGGTCCCAGAGGGGTACCAGATACAGGACAGGTCCCTCTCTGGCCTACCAAGTTGAGGGACCTCTCAAAGGAAGGGTGTCAAAAGGTGGGGGAGGGGTTCCAATCACTTACACTAGGCACAAGTAAAGAAATGAGGCAGAAGCACAAAGAAACAGACAGCCCTGTATTTCTAAAACCATTCAAGTCTCTTTCATTAATTGGCTTCCCCTCAAAAGAAAGATTTCTTTATTAAGAAATACCAGAGAGTGAAAAACCCCCAACATATACACATTTGTAGGCTCACACAAAAGTGCAGAGATTTACATATTAAACTGTATTTAAGTTAGAAAATAGATTTAAAAACAAAATATTTTTTTCCCCAACAAGGTAAACAGATTTGGTCAATAGGAAAAGGGGCCTTAAGGATAAAGGCAGGATGGTCAGGACAGGAAGAATGGAATTTAGCTGCTACAGAATTCGAACCCACCTCTAACCCAACCCCACTCCTGGGGAAAAGTGCAAAGCGGGAGACAGTGCTCTCAGTTGGGGCCAGCAGGTCTCCAGAGCCAAAAGGACATAAATTCCACTTACCCTCAGGGGTTTTGGGTCACTGCCAGCCTTCCTGGCCTGGGGAAGTGGGGTACATAGGAAACATGAGGAATGGGGAGGGAAGGGAGAGCTGGAGAGAGCTATGGTAAAGATCAAAAAACATAAGACCCTTTTCTCTAGGGAAAGATCAATCATTAAATCTCTCCTCTGATGAGAGCTCAGACTAGGGACAGACTTGGCTGGTCCAGGCTATGAATGGGATAAATGTTCAGGCCAAGGTTTTAAATACAGGTTTATAAAGGAAAAGAAACAGGGCAGGGAGTATGAGAAAGTAGAAACTAAAAAAAAATCATTTTATACTAGAGATAAGAGATTTACATTCTGACCCCTCACATCAAAAAGTGAAAGTTTCTCTGACTGACTTAAGGGTCAGCAGGAGAATGGCTGTGGCAAGTTGAGGGAGGAGAGTTCTACTCTCGGCCAAGAAAGGAGATGTGATAAGACTGAATGGACTGAATACTGGTTAGAAAGGGGTTCATCTGAATGACAGGTTGCCTGTAAAAACCTAATAACTTCTAAACTCTCCAGGATTGACCTTATTTTGAACTAACTAAAATTTAACTATAAGAATCAAAGTGAGAGAACTAGAAAATGAATGGGAAAGTAGAAGCAGATACGAGAGGAATCTGTGTCAATCTCTCTCCCAATCCCCTGCCCCTTGCTAAACTCAAATTTTGTGACAAGGAAGAAGTCATACAGGAAAATCTGGGAGCAGCCAAATTTCACCAACTCTAATTAACTAGGAACAGTGAGATAGGAATTGGTAAGGAGTCTTGATTATAGATTATTTGGAAAGAAATACATACCATAACTTATAAAAGATTGCTAATGACATTTTTCCACTGAGAGGCCCTGGTAAGCCTGCTTGAATAACCCATTTGCAATTAACAGTGTCTATCTGCTTAAAAACAATACCCTAATTAAGAACTTGCTCCCTTAAGTAAATCCCTCTACCCTTTTGATATTCTCAACATTGTATATTGCTTTAAAGTCCTTTCTTCAAAGACCAGATAAGATAAACTTTGGCCCAGAACGTAGTCTAGATCAACCGAGAATTTGAGTTTGGGAGCTATCTCTCCAACTCAAGGGAACTCTGGGAAATGGACATATGAGAATACTAAGCAACCCCTTCCACCCCCAACCCCCCACCCAACACACAAACACATTCACATCCCCAGGTGGTTCTAGAAATGGAAGGGGAAGGAGGAGGCAGGCAGTTTGCATTAGACACAGTTTAATCGCCTTCAAATAGATTAAAAGTTCCGGTTTATGCTCCCTCCCCCCACAATCCCCATGAGTCATCCAGACAGGACCCTGGCTTAGAAAGAGAAAAACACAGGTGCTCTAGGAAATATAGCCACATATAATACATAAATCTTCTTCCCTGAAATAATGCAGGTCCTGAGCAGAGCTGACTGGGGGCCACAGCCCACCCCCAGGTAAAGTGGCTCTGGGACTCTGCCGGTGGAAGTGCTGGAAGAGTGGGGCTTGGAGGAAACCCCTGGTGTGGTTACCAATGCCCGAGGTGGGCCGAGGCCTTGGAGTGGGTTACCCGGAAGGGCAGCAGTGCTGGGCTTTCCCTCACTCAGCCGAGGCTTAATGGAAGTACTGGTTAGCCTTTTTTTCTTTTTTTTTTTCTTTTTCTGTTTTTTTGTCTTTCTTTTTTTAGGGAATGAGAGGAGAGGAGAGGACAGGAGAGGACAGGAGAGGAGAGGAGAGGAGAGAAGAGGGGAGAGGAGAGGAGAGGAGAGGAGAGGAGAGGAGAGAAGAGAAGAGAAGAGAAGAGAAGAGAAGAGAAGAGAAGAGAAGAGAAGAGAAGAGGGGAGAGGAGAGCCTCTCTGTGCCTTGGTTTCCCCATTTGTGCATTCAGGGCCTCTGCGGGCCTCACACAGGGAGTCTGAGGGGATAGTGTTTAAGTGAACACTCAGGCTTCCTCTGAGGAAAAGGAACCACCAAAGTGCCAACTTTTATTACTGCCATTCCTGCTCCTAATGGGAGCAAAAGCCAAAAGAAAAAAATTAATAGGGGGCTAATGAGAAAGGAGGAGAGATGAGGCAGAGAGTGTGTAGGGCTATGCTGTTGGCATCTCATCAATGCTTACTGAGAATAGCACAGGTATTAAAGGTTCTGGAGATTCTACAAGAAATGTAAATTATTATTTCTACTATGACTACTTACATATATCTAGTGAGGAAAGAGTGGGACTTGGGTGTTACAGACTGGGCAGGGAACAAAGGAGAAGCTACATGAATAAATACAAGTGGTACCTGCCCTATTCCTAAAAGGATTGGCTGGCAATGCTGGCACTTGGTAGCTAGGAGACTCCTCCACCTCACTCCTCACCCTCATTAATTCTGAAGGAGGCAAGAACCCAGTAAGGATCCCCTGGCCAGAGGTCTCTGTGACTATCTCTGGACTCAGGACATACAGCAGCTTGAGAGGACTTAACCCAGCCTCAAGAATCTTTAGCCCAGAATGAGATCAATGACACCAAGCATGAGAGCTGGGATCTGGAGGGAGGAGAGGAGAGTTCAAAGAGAGCCCGTGGCTGAGGTCATGGGAAACCTGTGCCACAGCCTAAGAGACCCATTTATCCAGTTGCCAGAGGTGATCGGCATCTTCTGCTACTGCCTTGAGTCCAAAAATTTTTAAAAAAAGATTGCAGCAAAACAATGCCAATGTGCAATTGGGTGACTAAAGAAAAAAAAACCAGCAAAAGGGACAGCTTACTTGCTCTCTGTCTCAAGTTTATCTTCTCCCCTGGAATCTCTCATAGCCCTAATTAAACACAAACAAAAGTCTCTTCCATAGATAAGCTACTTCTCAGCTTCAGCTGCCTCCCGTGGTGGCTCTGGGGGCTCTGGAGGTGGTATCTCTTCCGGAGTGCTTGTGTCCTCCGGCATCTCATTGGAGTTCAGCTGTTCTGTTGGGACCTGAGAAAGAAAAGATATCAGATTCAAAACAAATTTCTCTCTAAAATTTAAATGCACATAATCCACAGACACTGAATTCTTCCTCTAAAACCTTTGCCCACACTGATGCTACAGATATATAGCTACCATCACCAAACTCAGACCCAAGACCAGCCTATCTTCTTCTCAACAGAATGCGACATTTGGGGCTACATTTAATTGTCTGTTGCAGACAGATGTTTTCAGTATTATTCATGGTAATAATAATAGGGACCACAAATAATTACACACACACCCCCTTTACAACAGAATGCTATAATGTACTTGTCTAATGGTTCTCAACTCTATTTTTGCCCTTGCACACAACTCACTAGAATAGCAAAGAAGGTGAGGTATCAAGGTTACATATGGTTTAACAATGCTCCCTAAGTGATTCAAAAATTCCATCCTTTCCTACATTTAACTGAGAATCACTAACCTACAGTGTTGTGATTTGGGACCAGACTCATCAGAAAAATGATATTGAAAATGATGACAATAATATATAAATGTGAGTTTGCTGCACTTTAAAAAGAAACTTCAAAATTTAGGAAAGGTAAGTAGAAACCAACGAAAAGTATTTACATAAAAACAAGATTCTATTACAAAACAAAATTTAAACCTACTAAAAATCTATTAGAGCTGGACATGGTGGTACATACCTAATGAACCAATAAACAAGTTCACCAAGGTTTCAGGATATTAGATTAATATACAAAGATCAATTGTGTTTCTATATACTCTTACCAAAAAGAACCCAAAAATGAAATTAAGAAAATAATTTCATTCACAGTAACATTAAAAATAATAAAATGCTAGCCAGGCATGCTGGAACATGCCACTAATGCTAGCATTTGGGAGGCTGAGGCAGGAGTGTCACTGTGAGCTCGAGGTCAGCCTGAGCTACATAGTGAGTTCAAGGCCAGCTAGAACTACATAGCAAGATCCTGTCTCAAACAAAAAGTTTAAAAAATTTTAAAACATAAAAATAATAAAATGCTTATGAATAAATATAACAAAAAAGTATAAAACATACTTTAAAAACAACAAAATGTTCTTGAAAAAATAAAAAATACCCTAATAAGTAAAAATACTACTGGTGTTAATTACTGGAAAAATTTAATCTTATAACTTAATCTTGTTAGGATGGTAATATTCCCCAAATTGATCTATAAACCCAATATACTCTTCTATCAAAATTCTAGTTAGCTCCTTTGCAGAAAATGATACTATGATCCCAGTACTCATATGAAAATTTAGGGCTGGGGATTTAGATCAGCGGCAAAGTGCCTGCCTGGCAAGTGCAAGGTCATGAGTTCGATTCCTGGTACCAGAGAAAAAAAAAGAAAATTTAAAGGACCTATAATAGGGGCTGGGGATTTAGCTCAGCGGCACAGGGCCTGCCTGGCAAGCGCAAGGTCATGAGTTTGATTCCCAGTAC
The DNA here is from genome assembly GCF_000276665.1 of Chinchilla lanigera. Lineage (NCBI taxonomy): Eukaryota > Metazoa > Chordata > Mammalia > Rodentia > Chinchillidae > Chinchilla > Chinchilla lanigera. The sequence continues at coordinate 5,206,311 of NW_004955473.1, read as the reverse complement.
CGGAAAAAAAACGAAAAAGAAAAAAAAATAAAGGACCTATAATAGCAAAAACAATCATACAAAAGAAGAATAAAGTTAAAAGATTCACATTTCATAATTATGAAAATTACTACAATGCTAAAGTAAACAAGAGAGTGTGGTACAGCCATAAGTACAGATATACTGATAAATACAAAAGAATTGAGAGTCGAGAAACAAATTTTCACATATTTAATCAATTGATTTTCTTTTATATTTGGTCTTATTGAGACAGGGTCTCGCTATGCAGTTCAGGCTGGCCTTGAGCTCACTTTATAGCCAAAGCTGGCCTTGAATTTGTAGTGATCCTCCTGCCTCAGCCTCCCAAGTGCTGGGACGACAGGTATGCGCCACCACGCCTGGCAATCAATTGATTTTCAACAAAGGTGACAAGACAATTCTATGGAAAGAAGAATAGTCTGTTCAAAAGACAGTACAATATGATAGACATTGTAAATTGATAGGAAAGCACTCAAAGGTAAAGGATAACTGGGATATGGGAAAAGAGAAGGCAAAGAAGGAGAAAGTTTGTATGTATGTATATGCAGGATAGTTAACATGCCTGTTCTGCTGTCTTGTATTTCTTTGCTGAAAGAAACTGTCAATGAGTCCTTGGTTGATCAGCTTTGTATGTCTATATCTGTTTTCATGAGAAACCACTTTGAAGATATCAATATGTAATACAACAAGCATTGTTAATTCCCTACCACTCTGTTTGTAACTCTGTACTGTCTGTACTGTTCCTTTGCTATTTTGTAAAATGTCGACTGTTAATATTTTCCTCCTTTTATTTTAAAAAAAAAAGACAGTACAAAGGCAACTGGATATCCACAAACAAAAAGAAGTAGACCCCCTACCTCACATTATATAGAAAAATTCATTCAAAATGGATCAAAATATAAATGTACGAGGTGAAATTATAAAACTCTTAAAAGAAAACAGAGGTATGGATTTTCATGACCTTGGATTCAGCAAGAGTTTCTTAGATGTGGTACCACAAGCATAAATCACAAAAGAAAAATCAGACTACAACAAAATTTAAAACATTTGGGCTGCAAAAGGTACCATCTAGAAAGTGAAAAGACAATCCACAGAATGGGAGAAATTGTTTGCAAATCATGTGTCTGGTAAGGGACTTGCATAAAAATCACACAAAGAACTCATGAAACTCAACAATGAAAAAGACAACTCCATTTTAAAAAATGGACAAAGGATTTGAATAAACACTTTTCCAAAGAAGATATACAAAGGGCCAATACATATATGGAAAGATGTACAACATCATCAATCATTAGGAAAATGCAAATCAAAACCACAATGAGATACTACTTCACACCAAGATAGATAAAATCAAAATGTCACATAGTAAGCATTGACAAGAATATTAAAAAGCTGAAACATTTATACACTGCTAGTGGGGATGTTTTTCTTTGGCAAATAGTCCACTAGTTCCTCAAAAGGTTAAACATGGGAGTTACCATATTACCTAGTAATTTCATTCCCACATATACATCCAAGAGAAATGAAAGTATATTTCCATGTAGAAACTTCGATATGAATGCTCATAGCAGCATTGCTTAGTAACCAAATAATAACCAAAGGCTGGAAACAGTCCACCAACTGATAAATAAAATATGGTACATGTTCATATAATGGAATATTATTCAGCCATATAAAGGAATGAAGTACTACTAAATGCTATAATGTAGATGAACATTTAAAATACACTAAGTGAAAGAAACTGATCACAAGATACCGCATATTATATAATTTCATTTATACAAAATGTATAGAAGAGGAAAAAAATCTATAATACAAGTACATTAGTGGTTGTGAAGGGATGAGGCTGGAGGAATCAGGGAGAAAGAAAGAATGACCACTAATGGGTACAAGGTTTCTTGAGGGGGAAGGTGATAAAATGCCTTTAAATTAATTGTCGTGATGATTGTACAACTCTGTGAATATACAATACCAAGGAATTGTACATTTTAAATATGGATTCTATGGTATGTGAATCATATCTCAATACAGTTTTTTAAAAAGCAAGTTCAAATAATAATTTTGGAGCATATTGTCATAAACTGTATCTTGTACAAGAAAGCTGGGAGAGTTTCCACAACATCTACATGTTCCAGTGAAGAAGCCCCCTTCTACCAAGGTAACCACATCACTAACTCGAACATGACCCCCTGGCTCCATCTTTGCTTCTATAACATTTTATGCATCCCTTATCAACATTGAACAATGGCCTGTTTACTTGTCCATCATCCCTACCAGACAATGAGCAACTTAACAGTAAGAGACATTATATGCCTTGTTCACTAGTCTATCCCCAGCACCTAGCACTGTGGCTGGCACAGAGTAGCTGCTCAAAAAAATGTCCAAAAATGAGTAAATCTTAGTCTATCTCAAGAGCACAAAGAGTTGAAGGCAATGTCAGAGCAAGAGCAGAGACAAGAAAGCTAGGAAGATTAGGATACAAAATCACTTGATTATATTGCTAAGCTGTAAAAGTAGTCTACACACTGGCACCAACTCAGCCATAGGTAAGGAACACTCACTGGGCTCTGTGGCAAGAGGCTACTACTGGTCTCTTGAGTACTGGGAGGTCGACTTCCACTTTCTTCCAGTGGCAAAATACCCCTTCGATCCAGCACACTGTGGAAAGACATGAAAGCACATCAAAGACTTGGCATGCACCACTCCAACTACACAGCCCACTGAACCTTGCTGTGTATATCAGAAAACATAAGAGGGTCTTTTGGAAATCTAGCCTGATCCTAGTACATGCCTCCTATCTTCTATTCACGTTTTCTTCCACGAACCAGTGAATGTCATATTAATCCGGGAACAAACAAATGAAATATGAATGAAAGTTTATCCCTTCAAAATAGCCCGCCCCTCCTCCCTAAAAAATAATCAGCCCATGGTCTATGGCTCATGTAGAAATGGTACTACATGACAATCCTTAAAAAGATCTATTTGACTCCAAGGAACCACATTCAGAAGAATGCATCAGAAAAGGTAACAGGACAAGGTTGAATCACTCATCCCAAGTCCCAGGACCTGTTAGTCCCTTGGGTACCTGGGGGGCAAAGGGCCACACAGCACTTCACAGCAGTTCTTCACAATATTGCCATGGCTGTAGGGATTTTGGATGCGATTCTTCCCTGTCCATGATCCTTTGATCTGAAAGATACAAACCAAAGATTACATTAACAATTATGCTGGAGAAATACATGCAGCATGGGATAATAAGAAATTTCAGGAGGTGGATAGGGGCAATAGATGCACAATAGTATGAATGTACTAAATACTACTGAACTGTACATTGAAAAATGGTTAACATGCCAAATCTTATGTCACATGTATGGTATTTTATCTCAATAAAATATATTGACATAAAAATACTCACAAAAGACAAAAAAGTAGATTAATTAGTGATATGCATTGTCTTTTTAAAAAATATATAATGTAGCATGGAGGTTCCTCAAAGAACTAAAAATAAAACTATCATACTATACCACTCTTTGGTATATTCCCAAAAGAATTAAAGTTGGCATACTATAGAAATGCTGGCATATTCAGGTTTATTATGCTACGATTCACAATAGTCACAATTTGAGCCAGCCTAGGTGGCCATCAACAGATAAACAGATAAATATGTGGAGATAGGTAGATAGACAGAGAGATGTATTATTTATTCAAAAAGAACACAATCATATCATTTGCAAGAAAATGAATGGAACCGTCATGCAAAATAAGTCAGACTTTAAAAGACAAGTATTGTATGTTTTCCCTAATATGTGGGCTCTAAAAATGAAAACCAAATATGATATGAAAGTAGAAGGGGTAGTAATTATTAGGCAAGAATGAGGAAATAGTGGGTTGTGAGGGAGAGTAATAGCTGGATGATTATGATCAAAATATGTTATATGCATGTATGAATACTTTTTTTAATTTAAAACGGAGATTGAAAGCCTCCTGTAAAATATATAATATATACATAAACAAACAGGGGAACAAGTGTAGACCAGTATAGATGACTATAAACCATACATTAACAAAGGTGATACCTTAAGGTAAAGTTATAGGGATTCATTTTCTGTTTTTTGCTCATCTGTATTTTCTGACATTCTACAATGAATGCATAGTAACTGGAAACTTTTTTAAAGCAAGGACTTACTCAGTGGCCACTGTTTCTCTCTCTATTCTACATGCAGAATCATCAGACAGCTGTTAAGGACCTATGAAGAATTAAAGACCTTATATTCACCCAACTTTTCACCCTGTCCTTCTTAATGCCCTAGAGGCATTTAGCTGCAGTAAAAAAGTCTACCTTCTCTTCCACATACAGTTTTTAACCATCTCCCACAAGCTGCTGCTTGTCCGAACCTTCCAGGCTTTGGAGACCCAGTCCTCCAGCACATAAGGAGAGAAGAGGCTTTTGGGAGAAGAGTATGTAGTGAGAAGACAAAGTTGACTCACGTCTTCATTGGTTGTCTGGTTGAGAGCCACGAGGAAAGTGTGAAATCCAGTCAGTCCCACGACGGACCAGAGTGTGAAAAAGCAAATGAGGACCTCTAGCACAGTGAGGGTAAGTTAAGGAATGTTGAAGAAGCCACACCAGGGGACTTGATATCTCAGTCCACATTCATGGCTCCAATCAAGCCATCTTTACCTCTTGGAAGGAATGTTACAAAAAGCCAAATATCCGTATATAACAATAGATGGATTCTAAGATAGATCCTTTACAAAAGGTAAAGGATTTTTGCTTATTTAGTATGAATAAATCTCTAACATCTCTAGTGTATTTAAGTGCTTGTCTATTTATTCATCATTAGCTCTTTCAAGGTGACATTTAAGAGGGGGGTTTAAAGCAAAACAATGCTGGCTATCATTGGCAATGGAAATTTCATCAAAAATAAAGTTTATAGATGAAAAATTAGTGGGAAAATAACAATATGATTTATACAAATCTTTCCTAAATCCCCTTTTCAGAAATGCAATCGCTATACAAAATAAGCCTTAGCTGAAACAGGAAGGAGGGGCTTCCAGTAAATGACACACAAAGTATAGTGAGGCAAATCACACAAAGTATAGTGAGGCAAAGTACAGTTGCCCACTCGAGGAGATGGGGATGAGCCTGGGAGAAAGATTTTGGAAGGAGGCAGCTGAGAAGTGGGTAAGAGAAAGACCTCCATTTAAGCCCTGGCCCGCTTCCATTCTGGTTGCCATCACTAAGACTAGACTTTTTAATTTTAGGCTTTGGCACACTCTGATGTCTGAAAAACTAGATGTTGGAATAACTGCAGGGAGAAAACATGCTGGAAAGTAGTTTAACAAGACTTCACAGGGACATACTGCCAGAGGAGGATATGTTCCAGGAGTTTCTTTCAACGTCTCCAGGAAGCCAATTTTCAAGGATTCTGTGAAATTGGGAGGAGGAGTAGAGAGAAAAATTAGTAACTTTAGTCAAAACTACAAAGTGTCCTGCTGCCTACTCACGTCTTTTCCTCCCTATCCTGTGTTACACACTGGCAGGAGTGAAGCTGTCACTCAGGCAAGGGTGAAGAGTCTCACCCCCAAGCTGGCAAGCTAGTGATTGAGGAATTCACATTTCCAATACCTGGCAGAAGCCAAGCACTGGGAACCCTTCCATTTTCCCAGCCTCAGATATAGGCATGTAGGGGATATTAATAGAGGAAAGAAATCAAAAATGGTCAAGAAAAATCCTCTCTCCTCACCTGTGTCCCTCCCTTGTGCAAACACCAGCTCAGAGCTCCTCTCTTCCTAGGAAGTTGTCTTGCTCAAGACAACCCTGTAACAATGCATGCAACTTATTGGGCATGGTGGCACACACCTGTAATCCTAGCACTTGGGAGGCTGAGGCAGGAAGATCATTGTGAGTTCGAGACCAGCCTGGGCTACAAACTGAGCTCAAGGCCTGCCTGAACTGCATAGAGAGACCTGTCTCAAAAAGACAAAAAAAAAAACCATAATGCATGCAACTTGTCCTTCGATTGTTAGAGTATATGTGTGTGTGTGTGTGTGTGTGCGCTATGTGGTGTATGTACATGCAAAAAGGGGGTGTGTACTTCCTGCCTCCCAAGTAGATCATAGCTTCTACATGTAATATTTTACATTCTTTGGTAAAATCCCTTATACCGCCTAGCACAATCAGGTCTTCCAGGCAGAACAGGAGGTTGCACAGAGCTAAAATACATGCCCAACATTTGGGATCACCTCAGAAAGGCCCACAACTCTGAATGAGGACCAGTAATTATGCCTCTCCCCAACAGAAGGCAGAGAAAAGGCCAACATACTCAGTAAATAGCTACAAGCTGAAGTTTGCAGCCCAGCTCAAGAGCAGACAGTAGTGCTTCTAACCCTCTCGAGGTGCCTTCACAAGTGGACTAAAATCCCACCAGAAACCAATTTCCCAATCTCTCTTCAAGTCTTCCCCCACCCTGCCCCACCCCACCCCAGTAACAGACACTGCCCTACATACTCACTGAGGGCCACATAGACGATGTTGAAGGCAAACACATAAATTGTGAGGAGGGAAAGAGAAAGGATGAAGAGGTAGAAGTAACGGTAGTTCCTCTTTCCAACACAGTTCCCCACCCAGGGGCAGTGATGGTCGAAGCGCTCTGTGGGAAAAAGAAAGAGTCTAATGCCTCCAGAACAAGAGCAACCTACCAACTACATAATCCTAACCCAAAGATCCCAGGATCAGCACCTACTTTGATTTTAAAAAAAATACAGGTTTCTGCCTCCTATGGTGGTACATGACTGTAATCCCAGCACTCACAAGGCCGAGGCAGGAGGAGGACTGCCATGAGTTCACAGCCAGCCTAGGTTACAAACTGAGTTCAAGTCCAGCCTGAATTGCGTAGCAAAACCTTGTCTCAAAAAGACAAAAAAATGGGTTTCTCTTCTTTTTCAAAATGTTTCTTAGCCATCTCATTTGACCCTGGAAGTTAAGCAAAAAGATACTCCTTTGTTTGTGGTCTGTTTGTTTGTTTGTTTGTTTGTCTGAAACAGGGTCTTGATATGTAGTTCAGGCTGGCCTTGAACTCACTTGAGTTGATCCTCCTGCCTCAGCCTCTCAAGTGCTGGGATTACAAGCACAAACCACCATACCTAGCTAAAATGATACCCTTCCCCTTATTTTACAGATGAAGAAACTAAAGGTCCAAGTGACCTGCCTCACTGCACCACTTAAGAGCAGAGAAGTCACTTTTCCAAATAATAACCTTAGCAGGTTCGAGAAAAATAAATAGGTGAAAACAGACAAGGTAATTTTGAAAAATAATGTGGTTTTTCTTGACCTCTACTAATTGAAAATATAAAACTACAATATACTTAAAATCATAAGGGCATAAAATCATATTGGGCATAACCCAATAAAATGGAAAGAGCCCCAAATATACTTAAGTATATACAATATACTTAAAATATATACAATATATATTTTGTATATACAAATATAAAATACAATACATATATACAATTATATATATTTAAGTATATACAATATACTTAAAATCATAAGGGCATAAAATCATATTGGGCATAACCCAATAAAATGGAAAGAGCCCCAAAACACACTTCATAACATAAAATTATTTACTATGTAATAAACACAGCATTGCAAAAGGAAGTATAATTCCATAAGCAATAGAGCAGTACATACTGCCTAACTGGTAGGAAATAAAGTCACTTTTTTTCTTACATTATTTGTCAAAATAAATTTTACATAAATTAAGAGTTATAGGTAAACTGAAACCAAAAGATGTAAGGAACATACATTTATCCTCTGTACGAGGAAGGAATTTTTACACACAAATGGAAGAAAACAGAGGACAAAGAAAAATAGATTTGACTCCATTAACTTTAAAAAAGTGATTTTACATGTGGTAAAAATACTTGAAAGAAAATTAAGGAGGAAAAATAATGACCATGCATGTACCTAACTATATGAAAAGTCCTTACAAAGCAGTAAGGAAATACATATACTTCTACAAGAAAATTGTCAAAGGTTACCTGAAATTTACTGAGGGTAGGTTTTAAGTGTCCACACCAGATATATACACACAATGGTTATATGTGTAGTGTGTGACCAATTTTACTGTGGTAATCAAGTCATCACACTGTAGTCCCTTAACATATAAAGTTTTTGTCAATTATACCTCACTAAAGCTGAAAATAAAAATAAAATATATACCTAAAACAAACAAAAAAGAAAATAGTATAAAATAATATCACATAAACAAATTTTTTCAGGTTTAGTAATAGTTCAGTGCAATACTAATCAAACAATAAGATACTTTTTGTCTATCAAAATAAGAATATAAATAATCATATCCATTGCTAGTAAGAATAAGGTAAAATGGACACTTTACTGCTTATGGAAGCACAAATTGAGAGAACCTGCCCAGAAAGCAATATGGCAGTACATATTAAGAGCATTAATAAAAATGATACTCTTTTAGCAGAATAAGTCCATTTTCTGTAATTTCTCATAGGAAAATAGAGATATACTCAGAAATTTAAGTCCGACAGTTTTCTTTTAATTGAAAAGTATATTGTAGGACCAGGGATATAGCTCAGTGGCACAAGCACCTACCTAGCAAGTGCAAGGTCCTGAGTTCAACTCCCGGTACAAAAAAAGAAAATTATATTGTGTAAAATATAAATAAAATAATTTGCCATTTTAATTGTACAACTCAGTGGTATTACTTACTTTCACAATGTTATGCAACCATCTTACTATTTTCACAATCTTTTCATTATCCCAAATAGAAATATTGTATCCGTTAAGCAATAATTTTCCATTTTCCCCTTCCCCTACCTCCTAGCAATCTGTTTACATGAATTCACCTACTGTAGATATTTCATTTAAGTAAACAACCTCAATTCTCCACAATTCTGGTCCAAAAAAATGGACAAGAACCGAATCAAATTTCCCCACAAGGTCAACACTGAACCTAATCACTGAATTTGATTCGGTTCTTGTCCAACTCGGTTTGCGACAACAATCATAAAATGAATCAAGTTTGTGAACCAAGGTACCACTGTATTGTCATATGATATCTGTCCTTTTGTATGTGGCTTCTTTCACATAGCATGTTTTTAAGGGCCATCCATGTTGTAACATATATTCGTACTTAATTCTTTTTTATGACTGAATTATAATCCATTGTATAGATATGGATGTACCAGATTTTATCTGACCATCTGTTGATAGACACTTGGTTTGTTTCTACCTTCTGGCTGTTATGAATAATGAGGTGGTGGAGAGGTTGAAGGGAAGGGAGAGGAATGGGAAAAAATGAATCAAGTTATATCACAGTACTTTAAAGGTACAAATTCTCTATGATGAATGTGATCATTATGTATAGCGAAAACATACCAATAAAATCTGATTGAAGAAAAAAATAAAAAGGCTATAAAACCTATTTACAAATACATTTTGAGTCACATTTCAATTCTTTTGAATATTGCTATGGATTAAATCATTTCCCCTGGCTAATTCATACACTGAAGCCCTAACGTCCAACATAGGTGTATCTGCGAGTAGGAGATTTAAAGAGACAATTAGGTTAAATGAAGTCATAAGAGTGGAGCCCTAATCCAGCAGGACTGGTGTCCTCATAAGAGAAGACGACACTGGAAATATGTGAGCACATAGCAAAGGCCATGGTGAAGACACGGCAAGAAGAAAGCTACCTGTAAGCCAAAGAGAGAGGTTTCCACAGAAACCAATCTTGTGAAACATTCATCTTGGACTTCCCAGACTCCAGAACTGTGAGACAATAAATTCCTGCTGTTTAAAATCATCTGGTCTACGGTATTTTATTATGGTAGGCTGAGCGGATTAATACTGGTATGTATACTCAAGAGCAGAATGGCTGTCAAATGGCAGTTCTACAGGGCTGGGGATATAGCTCAGCAGCACAACGCGTGCCTGGCAAGAACAAGGTCCTGAGTTTGATTCCTGGTACCAAAAAAAAAGGCAATTCTGTAACCAGCAGGCAAAATGCAACTTTTAAAAGTTAGATTTCTTTTCTCTAGAGACAAAGCAGTTTCTTCAAATTTGCTCAGGCCTAGAATAGTATGATCACCAGCCCCTCCTCTCCAGAAGCTGGCCTCACTAGGTCAAACTCCAGTTTCATTTCCACAGGGAAGGGAAAGAGTGGCCAGGTGTTATGTATTGCCTTATTGTATTCTTTCTCCCTTCTGCTCCTTATTATAAAAGGCTCTTGCACACCTGGACACAACAAAACAGTGATTTGGGTAATAAGGCCCCTCCATCTCCTCAGAGCTAGCTGTAGTAAATCCTTCCTGTTCTCCAAAATAAATAGCCTCCTTTGATTTGGTCAGCAGCAAGCAAATGAAACTGAGGATATGGACCTAAGTGGCTGGTAACAATTCTATGTTTAACTTTTGAGAAATCAAAAAATTATATTCCATAGTCGCTGCACCAGAAATTTAAGATGGTTCCAATTCTCCACTTCCTTAAGATTAATAATTATGATTGTAGGGTTCAAATAATGAATAAAATGGAATAGTGAGTAATGTCTAATGATAGAAGAGGGCTTAAATAAACTAGAATATAACTATGATTATAGTCATTAAAATAATGTAATCAAAAATATTTATTAAATATGTAGAACAAAGCTCAGAATAGAATTCTAAGTTACAAAAGCAGGATTAAAAGCTATCATGCATGATCCCATTTTATAAATGAAGATTTGGAAGAAAATATGGAAAATATGGGGAATGAATTTAGGATTAAGTTTTATTTATCTTTTTTATACTTCCTCATATTTTCTAAAATTAACAAATAATATTTTAATGAATAAAAAATCATTTGTACAGAACAGTGAGGTGTATACTGCTAAACTATAAGGCTGTGACAGTGGTACATCTCCTGATTAAAGGGCAAAAATATATCTTTTTCAGAAAAGGAAAGTACAGAGAAGAATGGCATGCCCATGGCTAGGACAATGTATGGATCCAGAATTACACATATAGCCTCATTTTAAGTAAATCTGGCATATAAAATCATTGAGAAAATGTAGAACTATACAAATGTGTTTTTTATAGTATTTTAAATCATATTCTTTCTTATATAACAAGTAATATATCCTCTTTGTAGAGAAATTTAAAAAATGAAAAATGAGGGAAACAAAAATCACTCATAATCCCATAACCTGCAGATTACAAACTACAAGTACTCTGGTATATCTCCTTGCATATTTCTTTATATATTTTGTTTTCAAACTATATAGCTGAGATTTCACTGTAAATGTAGCGCATCTCCTGTCTTATGTCATTTAGCTTTCTGGTATGAACTTTTTCCATAGTCTATAGTATGAGTGTCCGTAATTTATTTGACCATTCACCTATTGGTGGATTATTGGGTTCTTTCCAGGTTTTCACTTTCATAATAATCCCAAAGTAAACATTTCCACACCTAACTTTTAGCACATTTCCAATTTCTTGGGATAGATTCTCTAGAAAAGGAATCACCAGCATCAAAGAGTTTACATGTGTTAAGGTTTTTGATGAATCTGATTATATTGTCTTCCCAAAAGTTTATCCCAGTTTACATTCCTAGTAGTATAGCATGAAGCATTTTTGGGATGTCCTTGCTCATTTCCTAGACTAAAAGATCATCCTGTGTTATTACTGATTTCTTTGATCATTAGTAAAAATGAATCTTTTTTTCATATTTAACCAGACAATTATACTTCCTGTTTTATGAACCATTTATATTTATACTAGATCACTACTTTTTAAATAAAAAATTAGTCTAGGGCCAAGCATTTAGCTCAGTGGCACAGTATCTGCCTGGCAAGCACGAGGTCATGAGTTCGATTCCTGGTACCAAAAATAAAATAAAATAAAATAAAATAAATAATAAAAAATCAGTCTGTATGAGTTCTTTATGTTAAAAAATATTAATACAGAGAGAGAATTCTTTATGAATTTTCACTTCAGACTTTTTTCTTGGTCCATTTAAAATGAGTTGTGAATTACAAAATCCTATCTATACAACAATTTTTGCTATAAAAAGCAAGATACATGTCCCCAAACTAATCAATTGGCCAGTAAGAGGAAACCAGGGTCCTCAGACATGCTACATGACATACAGAATGTTAGAATCACATCCAGTGATATCAGCAATATAACACAGGTGCCTTTTAAAAAGCACATTTACTACCTGTTTCTGATTTTTCTCACGTTTCAGCATATAGTGGGCAGAACCCACAATCAAGCCACATTATGTGCAGACAGAAATACAGATCCCTATATTATGAACATCTATACTAGCCATGCTCATAGCAGCAGCAAAGAAAGAAAAAATAAGGGCTTTGACATCAGAACTCTTCCAGCTTTATCTCAAGCTAACTATATACACACACAGAGGTGCTTTGCTATTTCATTTGTAAAATGGCAATAATACTAATTTCAGGATGTTGTTATAAGGCTTAAATGACAGAAAAGGAAAGGACTTAGTACAGCATCCACACTGTAGTAGAAACTTAGTAAATGCTAGCACCTTTCCTCTTAGGAACACTGCCTCCATAGGCCTTCGTTCCTCAATACTGCCTCCAGTGGACAAGGATACTCTTCCCCCATGTAAGGTGAGCTCCACACAGCAAAAATTTAGATTTCAACTTTTTGGACAACATTTCATGCCTGGATCTTGTACTCTGAATAACTACTATGAATATAACAATACACAATGTATGAATTATTGTTACTCTCCTACTAGCCTGTTTTGAAACTGTTTTATTGATATTTTTACTTTCTTCTGTTTAAAAACCAACCAAACAAAAAACAGGTAAAGTTTATTTTCCCATTTACGAAACAGGCTGTTTTTTTTTTTCCATTTTAGATTAGATAATCTTTAAGCTATGATTTGATCAACAGAAGTACAGTTGATTTTCTTTTTTTTAGGAGTTTCTTCCCAATCTAAATCCCCCTAGTTTCCCATCAGAATCTATCGTCTCACTTTCACTGACTCTTCGCAAGAACTGCTGATCACCCTGACTATCTTATTCAATGCAGCCTTTCCCCTGGGCAACAACCCCTTGGTTTTACTCACCCACACAGTTGTCACAGATGCTGCAATGGGAGGCCCGGGGAGGCCGGAAGATCTTGCATGTATAACAGTATTTTAGTTTCACAATCTGGTTGTTAATCTGGAAATTCTTGATACGAGGGGGTGGTCGCTGCCCCTGGGGCACTGCACCATTGGTAGCTTCTGTAAATCAGTAAAGACAGTTTAATTCACTGCTAGTCATTATTTAAGTCTCAAAGTCTTGCCACCTCTTGTTCAGCGGTAGAGCACTTACCTAGCATGCACAAGGCCCTGAGTTTAATGCCCAGCACCAAAAAAAATTATATTAAAAGCAATGAGGGTCATCAAAGGTTGCCTACACCTACTGTCTTCTCCAGGCAAGAATTTCCAGACTAGAATTTCAACATCACCTATTGTCCCTCCAAAATTCTACTGACTAAAAAAAAAAACATACAGACAAGCAAAAAACCCACAAAATTCTACTGAGTGCTGTGTACATGTAAAAAAGTGTTTCTTTAAAGTTTTTTGTCTAGTTACAAAGAAAAACATTTATAAAGGAAAAAAATTAAAAGAAGAAATGAAAACATCCAACTTCACTAATTAAAGAAATAAAAATTAAAACACAAAGAGATCATTTCCACCTAAGGCCTTCACATAGAGTAATGCTGCCAGTTCTTTTTTTTGAGACTGGGTCTCACTAAGTTGCCAGACTGGGCTCAAACTCGTAAGATTCTCCTGCCTCAGGCTCCCATAGTGCTGGAATTGAAAAGGTCATTCTTACACTTTACCAGTCAATGATGCAGAAGCTACCACAATTTTAAATGTGTGTACTCTTTTGTGTAGCAAGTCTATAACTGACAGGGACTTATCAAAATTATAAAGAAAAATGCAGCTGTTTACACAGGATATTTTTCACAGAGTCCCTTTTAACAACGAAAAACTTAAAAGTAACCTCAATGTCATAATAGGAAGTTGGTTAAGGAAATTTATGATGCAGATATGATACAGCTGGGTAAGTAATATTATATGGCCATTTAAAATGATGTAGGCAAATAAATGGAGACAGAAAAATATAATGTATTATCAAATGAAAATGTATGCTAAAAATCAATACATATAAGCAGTTCCTATCTAGGAAAAGTGAAGTATATGCATGAAAGACTGATAATACTTAGAAAAACAATTAGTAAAATAAGAATATATATTTATTATTTTAAAAGTTAGAAAAAAACATAAAATATAAATAATGAAAGATAAAAATCACAAGAATCTGTCAGCTCAGAGAGAGTCATACATTTTTGGTGTATTTTCTTCTCTTAATAGATAAACATTTGTGACATTCAAAAATTTGAGATCATAGAAATGCAATTTTATACTATGAATTATTTACTTAACTTTATACTGTGAACATTTACCCATGATTGGTAATTTTTTTCTAAAATATCATTATTAGTAATATTCTATGAGATGCACACACTGTCATTTATTTAATCATCCTGTATCATTGGGTATTTAAATTATCTTAGTGTTTTTGCTATTCAAATGACGTTGCATGCAAAACTTTAAAACATTTTAGACAAAAGCTTAAATTCCCTTTGATAATTCAATCCCAGTTCCCTACTTCCTTCCCCAAGAATATATTCATATGTTAAAATTAATTTCTAAAACACAAAGAAAAGCATGTTGAAGTCTGAGTAGCATTAAGATAGCTATAGTCATTAAAAACAAAAGGAAAAATAAAATGATATATAAAAAAATTGTACTGTAATTTATTTAAAATACCTGATTAGTTCCTTTAGCTAAGCCCTTAAAGAACCATTAATGACTGGATCAAAGGGGATGAACCCTTAAAACCCATATCACTTCTTGCCAAACTGCTTCTCAGACAGATTGTATGAATTCACATGCCTGCCTGTCCACAGCATATGAGAGTGCCTGTCTCACTGCACCCTCACCACGCAGTATAATTCCAAAAAAAGAATATTTTTCAATTCACTTTGATTATAAAAATATCTGCCATATGGAACATTTTTCCTTTTTCTGCAGAGTGGGGTAGGTGCTGTGAAATCAAACAATAACAGTGTGTCACAAGTCTTAAAAGCATGGAGAAAACTATTCACTAGAGGGTGATACACAAGTAAGTAAGCACCAGCATGCCACCTTTTATTCCTTTGCATATGCTTTACAGGAGGGCACCTGGGAGACAGAGTTCAGGGTTCTAGGAAGCAAGGCAATCACATGGCTTATCTCTCCATCCCTCCTCCACAGCATACCCAGTACAGAACTGAATATAAGCTGACAAAAAGTTGCTAACATAAACAAATGTATTTACTCAAAAATGTACGCTTCTAATAAGAGAAACATGCCAAATGTAGAGGTCACAACATGACAACTTCAGTCTGGGCCCCACATCCAATAATGAGGCAGATAAGAGCTAACCCTGGTGACAATCTGCTGTGAAATGTACGCGACAAGTCAAGGTACTGTCTTGAACCTCCATATGTGAATGGGAAGGGAACTATAAAAGAAAAACCCAGATGGAGGCAAAAATAGCATTCACAACTCTCCCTCACTATCTTAATCTTAACTGTTCCCAGTTGCAGTCTCGGGTTTCCTCAGAACTCCAGCTGGGCCAAATACTTTCACCTCTGCTTTCCTCCACTGTTCTCACCCTCACTCCATCCCTATTTAGTTCTAGCTCACCAACTAGTTTCTCCTGAGATCAATTGAAATGAGATAGAATTTTTTCAAAAGAAATCCACCACGGGGCTGGGGATTTAGCTCATCGGCACAGCGCCTGCTTGGCAAGCTCAAGGTCGTGAGTTCGGTTCCTGGTACCGGAAAAAAACCCAAAAGAAAAAAAAAAAAAAAGAAAACCACCACCAAGATGTTAGGAAGAAACACAGCTAAAACAAACAAACAAAAAATACAAAAGCCTGGAAGTGTTCAAAGCAGTCTCAAAGAACGAAGAAAGGCTAGCCACAGATTGGCACTCTGCTGGCACAGCTTCTCAGCATTACAAATTCTGGGTCCCTTTTTATTTTCTACACTATCTGGCCTGGATGCCAACTCAAGCTACTGGGACGCCATACTGGAGAAGCATTTAGGTAGCACTACTACTTGATCTGTTGGATTCCCACTCCCTCCTAGTTACTTGCAACATAGACTTCTTTCCCATTGTGAGCTCCCAGTATAGCCCCTCTCCAGCCCTGGATGTTCTGCTTCAATTCATAAAGCCACCCTGGCTCCTGGTGCTATAACAATTTCCATTTCTGCCCCAAAGATGTTTACACTGAGCTGCAGACTGCACAGTACTGAACCTGCAATTGCTTCCTTCACCTTTCCTAAAATTTTTTTTGTACCGGGAATCAAACTCATGGCCTTGCCTTGTGCTTGCCAGGCAGGTGCTATGCTGCAAAGCCATACATCCAGCCACTTTCCTAGAACTTTTATGGTTCCTGGAACATAGCTGCCCTTCTCAATTTGCACATTCCCCTAAAGCAGGAATTCTTGGTCAGGGAGCCCATGAATATGCTTCAGAAAATCTATAGATCCCTAAAATTATACCTAAAATTGTATGTATGTGTATGGGTATAAAAATACAGCATGCACCAAAAATGTATACACACTTCAGAAAAAGAAAAATAGTATGATGTTTTTTCAACAGATGGTGTTATCCTCATATGGAGGACCCTAGAGGATGTCATATATCTCAGAAAACCTACTACACCGCTTGGTGGCCCTTAGAGAAGAAACTGAAAATGTATGTGCTGCAATCTCAATGACCAAGGTTACCCAAGTAGCACTGTGCCATATTAATAAATGTCTGGATGCTAACGGCCACCACTTTGAGCACCTCTTGTAATTGTAGAACCCAAAAGTAACTTGTATTAATCTTATGATAACTCAATAAATTTAGTATTAAAATATTTATAGAAGTTTTTCTTTTCCTGAAGTATATATACATTTGTTGGCATACTCTGTATTTGGGGGTAGGTTTACAGTTTTGTTGGTTTTTTTTGTCTTTTTGAGACACATTCTCGTTATGCAGTTCAGGTTGGCCTTGAGCTCACTTTGTAGCCCAGGCTGGTCTTGAACTTGCAATGATTCTTCTGCTTCAGCCTCCCAAGTGCTGGGATTACAGGCATGTACCACCATGCTCAGCAGGTTTACAGTTTTTATCCCAAAATGTCTCTCATTGAGACAATGTAGGCAGACATTGGTAACAAATCTGTCCTATAATGTACCTGAACACAGGGAAAATCAAAGCACATGACTGTAAAATCTTGTTATACCTGCCTTAATCAAATTCACAGCATGGTTCTAATTTCAGACTCAGTATCTCAGAGAGAAAAGGCTAGACCAGTAGATTGTGAATCTGCAACTACTACCATGATTCCATTCCCTTACTGAAAAGGGCTGACCCCACGACACAGTAGATTGCCAGCTGGAGACTCACCTATCTCCATTTCTATGAAAGCTGCTTCATCTGGTAGAGCACGAGGAATCACTCCAGGATCACTAAAACTGGTCCTCAACAGTGTGGCCATGGAGAAAAGGAAGAGCACAGCAGCAAACACAGGGATGGCAGGAGACAGCTGAACAGCCAGGTAGCGACACCTGCAAAAAGCAAGTAATTCATCATTTAATTATACCAATGGGGGTGAACCTATGGAACATGTGTAGTTTTTCTTTCAAGACAAAAGATGTTGGGGCTGGGGATTTAGCTCAGCGGCAAAAGCGCCTGCCTGTTTGGTTCCCGGTACCGGAGAAAAAACCAAAAAAAAAAAAAAAGACAAAAGATGTTAATGTATGAGTTGTTTTCTCTAAATTAAAACCTCAGTATTTGGGTTTAATTGCAGTGTTGGCACTTTGTGATAAATAAGTGGGTTTGGGATTGCAGTGTGGGCATTCGACTTTAAAAGGTTCACCATCACTGAATTATATCTACCCTGTATTGATCTCCAACTGTTACAAGTATCTCAGTCTGGTTCTACAATGAAACCAGCAGTACCTCAAGAACAGGAACCATGCTACTTACCTCTCTTCAATTACCCCAAACATCTAACACATGGTGTTGTACATTGCATAAGTTCAACAAATGACTGATTCCACCTATAATATATAAAGACAGTCTCAAGGGACCTCCCTTATTCCCCCAGGCTTCCTATCAGCCTGCTGGAAGTCACATTTCCTCCGCTTCAGAAAAGGTTTACATCTGCTATGCTAAGGACCAGGAAGCAACTGAGCCTGGATTGACAAGCACCACAGGTTGATTTCACTCTCGGACTGACCAAGGCTTTTCATACCTACTCACCTAGGATTAGGGCTGAGCCTGACGAAGACAGAGGAAAACAATAAAAAGAGGATCAATCAGGAAGCAGGCTCACAGTGTCAGACACAGGGTATTTCCACATGCTTCAAGACCAATGAGAAACCTTAGAACTGCTGAATGACTCTCCAACATCCATTCTTCTCCTCTCTTCAATTAGCTCAACTAGGAGGTGACTCACAATCATCAGCAAGGGACTAAGAAAACTGTATCCTTAGCCAGGTGTAGTGGTGCATGCCTGTCATCCCAGCACTCAGGAGGCAGAGGTAGGAGGATGGCCACAAGTTCGAAGCTACATATTGAGTTCAAAGCCAGCCTGGAAGGGCCAGGGATATAGCTCAGTGGCACAGCACCTGCCTGGCAAGCACAAGGTCCTGAATTCAATTCCCAGTACGAAAAAAAAAAAAAAGCCAGCCTGAATTATATAGTGAGTCTCAAAGAAAATAAACAAATAAAATTACATCCCATTTGTAGCCCTTCCCAATATCACATTCACTCCCCTCTTTCCTCATAGTGTACCACTTCCTCTCTGTATATCCCAACTGTACTTATCTTTCAGATCCTGGCAACAACACTATTATCTCTGTAACTATAATTTACACAATGTTCACCATATGCCAGGTATTGTATTAAGCTCGTTAAATGAATTTTCTCATCCGATTTTCACACTAAATTTATGAGGCAGCGTCCCTTACACCAATTTGATAGATGAACAGTCTAGGGCTTAGAGAAGTCTTACCTTCTTCAAAAGACCTATGCCAAACTACACTAATCTCCCCCTTCTCTATTGCCAGAGCCATGTATTATTTTCCAGCTTTTCTTAGTAGGTTGACTACATCTCCCTCAAATAGACTTTGTAAGAAAAAGAAACTAGTGTTATTGGACCAGGAACTACTCAGTTTAAATTATGGCTACCAGCTCCTAGTTGGTTGACTTACTTAACTTCAGTCTCCGTATGTGTAAAATAAGAATAATATGTACTTTGTGGGGTATTTGTGTGAATAAAATGCACTAATATAAAGTGATTAGAACAGCATTTGACACACAGTAAATGCTAAATAAATGTCAGCTATTAATATGATCATGATTCCATATTTCCCAGACCTTAATACAAGTAAAAGAAGCTATCAAAAAATACCTGTTGATCTGAGCTGAATGTCAAACCAAGTGAGTGGGGATGGAGATTTATCACTGGCCTATTTTTATTCTCCTCTGCCCCAGTCACATTTCTCCTTCAAAATGAGAATCTTCACTGGAGGCAGATTATAATAAGTAGATGAGCAAGGAGAACAGGGAGAGCGGAGAAAGTAAGCTACGGAAAAAGCTTGCCTCATCAACACAGGGAGTAAGCTAGTTGCAGCCCATTCAGGCAAAACATTTAACCCCAGGTTGTACTTTCACTGCAGTTTTGGAACAACCCCTGTGAGAGCCTCTCCTCACTCACACACAGAACTGCGGGGGGTGCAAGCAATTGTTATATTAAGCTAAGAGCTCTGCGATGAAGGTGAACTCATGTGCTGAACCCAAAAGAGGATTTTCATGGCTTACTGTTTGCTTGCTTGTTTCTAATATATTTTTGGCCTTAACTTGCTTTCTAATTAACTCCCTTCTCCTAAAAGCCAAGGATAGGGGAAAAAATAAGAACTGAAGGATCGGTAATTAAGGTTCATGCATACCACTAGCTTACGGATTACCTTCCTTTCTGCTGTGCCCCTTCATGTGAACACATAATCAAAAAGTAAATGCAGAAATGAATACCACTGCTACTTACCAGGGACCCTAAGGACACAGGAAAAGCATGAGGCTTTGTTTCATGAACAAGCCAAGTGAAATCATCACACTAACAGAAAACAATCATCTTCCTAGTCATTGGCTATCCCTAAAATCACTCTTGAAACAAAGAAGTAATGTCTCTAGGACTCAAACTGGCCTGACTATACAGTCTCCAATCAAAAGCCTTAAAAATATCAGAGCTATGGGATTAGCCACCAAAGTGAGTTTATTTCTTTTCACCAAAGCTTAAAGACACATTGTGAGGAGAACCACCACCAAAAAAATCAAATTAATGCTGCTCCCCCTCCCCACACAGAAGGACCTGAACCTAACGAAGTCCAGTTCCAGGACTTGCTTGCAAACCAGACAATGGACAACTTAGATTTGAATTATGCTACACCATCAAGGATAAAGGTCTCTGTAATCTCCGCACAGACTATCTCCTGCACCTGCTAAAACAATCCACTCTGTATGTCAACAAGTACACAACAGGCCCATTGTATTGTTCTCTAGAGATGAGGCTACTGGCAGCCAGTTGTCTCTAGTGAGTGGGTGTGGTTGGGAGGGCAGATGTGGGACCAGCAGGCCTTTCTACTCCAAGAGGAAATTTCAAGAGCCAGCAGCTAAGACTACTGTGAACTACAATCGATAGTATCTGTAGTTTAAAGTTATTAAAAATTACCTCCCTAGCATACAGCTTGGGGCATGTGGCTATAGTTCTAGCTACCCCAGAGATTGAGGCAGGAGAATCACTTGAGCCCAGGAATTTGGGGCTGGCTTACACAACATATCAAGATCTCATCTCAAAAAATAAAAAATAAAAATACTCCTCGAAGGTGGGGGCATGGAGGTATGCCGATCAAAGGACACAAAATTTCAGTAAAGAATAAATCAAGAAATTTACTGCACATCATAGGGACTATAGTTAACAACAATGCATTGTATACTTGAAAATTGCTGAGAGATTTTACATGTTCTCACCACAAAAAAGATAAATATGTGAGATAACACATATGCTAAATAGCACAATATCTACATATATCAAAGTATCATTTTATCTATCATAAATATAATTTGTATTTGTCAATTTAAAAATAATTTAAACCCCTCCCAGGTTAGTCCCATAATTACAGTAAGGTGGACATCTGTCTCTGACAGGAATAAGATATGTGTAGATTTGGTGGGAATTCCCAAAAGTCAGGGTGCCCTCAAATATCACTAATTTATCTTAGAGAAAGACTGGGATTTGTCATCCATGAACATAAGCTAATTGTTCTGAAACACCCTAGTACTTGCCATCTATATCATTCCTCACAAGAATGATATCCATACACTTCTGGAAACAACTCCCCTTTGTCTTCCAAGTACCAAGAGGCCTTCCTCCTTCCAGGGGCTTACAAGTCCCTGGAATTTTATAAATGCAACCACGTTCCTACTAAGTCTGCACTTCTGCCACCTGAAGAGACATCTCATTTTAAGCTATCCCTCTGTCACCTTCTTGACTGGCCTTAGGTCTCCACAGCTGGGCAAGAGGACAGAGTTCTCACATGGGTCCCTATAGGCCACATGGTGGTACTAATATCAGTAACCAGCAGTGCCAGGCTGGGCTTGTACATCATGTCTCACACTCTGTCCCAGAATGCTAGTTCATTCGAGGGATGATGATAATGATACAGACTTTGATTTACCTAAAGGAAAAACTCAACAGCGATTCATAAATGGTGCTGGTGTGAGACCCAACTCCATGGCAGGACCATGCCTCACAGACTGGCAGTTTGTATTGGTGATCTATACAGTTCTGTGCTTCTAATTCTCCCTAATAGCTTTCTTGCTATGTTTTTTATGTTTTATTTTTCCTTTTATCATTGCAATCAATGAGCCAACAAGTATTTATTAGTCTAACAAATGAAGAACAAGAGAAATAGGAGTTAATTTTGTTGGTGAAAACATAACTAACATGAAGCAGGTAAAGAATAAGGTAAGACCAATACCCAACTGTTAGGATGGTGATTCAGAGTCTCAGGACTGTAAGTGGTCAGAAAACAGTTTTCTTGGGAAGCTGGTGGCTTCTTGCAACCACTGCAAAAGCAGTTGCAAAGGACAGCTTTAAAGAAGAGCTGTGCTTGAAACAGCAGGAACGGTCCAAGGATCAGAGCCCATGGTCCCCTTTGATCTGACACGATAGGAATAAGCCTATACTATAAGTACCCTCTCATATGGATGGCTACCTTCTTACTACCTACCTGCCATACACTGAGTGTTTGTATTCCCAAAAAATACATGTTAAAATCTCAATCCCCAGCCAGGCGTGGTGCTGCATGCCTGTAATCCCAGCACTCAGGAGGCTGAGGCAGGAGACTCCACAAGTTCAAAGCCAGCCTGGGCTACAAACTGAGTTCAAGGCCAGCCTGAACTACATATCAAAACCCTGTCTCAAGAAAAGAAAGAAAGAGAGGGAGAGAGGGAGAGAAGAAAGGAGGGAAGAAGGGAAGGGAAGGGAAGGGAAGGGAAGGGAAGGGAAGGGAAAGGAAGGGAAAGGGAGTGGAGGGGAAGGAAGGGGAGGGAAGGGAGGGAAGGGAAGGGAAGGGATGGGATCTTACTCCCCAGTGATAGTATTTGGGGTGGGGCCTTTGATAATTATATCACTTAAGGCTCCACTATCATGAATGGGACTAGTGTCCTTTATAAAAGAGATCCTGGATAGTCCCTTTGCCTTTTCTGGGATGTAAGAACACCTCCAGAAGATAGCCATCTATGAACTAGAAAGCAATCCCTCACCAGACACTGAATCTGCCAGTGCTTTGATCTAGGACTCTGCAGCTCCAGAAATGTGACAAATTTCCACTATTTACAAAGCATGCAGTCTATGGTAGTTTGTGTAACAGCCCAAAATAAACTAAGACTCTACCCCTAGAACACAATAAACATGTAGAACCACCCATAAGACAGTTTCAAGGTTCTTCTGATGATACTCAGAGACTACTGGGAAGGAGAAGGTTTCCTTTAACACTAAAAACATAATTTAAAATCATCCAACAGATACACTGCTCTGTAAAGGCCATAGGAAAATGCACAACCTTCTTTTGTGCTAGTAGCAATGGAGAAAATTAACTGAACAAGGGCATTTTCACTTCTGGGTGACAAGCCATACTCTAACAGAGGAGATTCAAAGTTTGTAACCAAACAAATCTACTCAGTGGTTGCCAAATGTCAGTTATAATAACAAATTTCAGTTATAGTATGCCCCTGCTTAAGAACTCAGAACTGTTCCCTGATGCCAGCTATATTAAACCCCAAACACCACAAGCCAGTATTCCAAGACCTACCATTAATTGGCCTTATCTAATCATCATTAAAAGGCTCCTGTCTTCTCATTTCTCCATTCCAGAAACATCCCACTAATTACCCTGAATTAGCTAGCTTCTTGCTCCTGCAAGATGCATACGGTGCCTCCTCTGTTCTCAAACACAATACCAGCTCTAGCATCTCTGAGGAGCAAGATTTAGGAGATCTTTTTGCTCCCTCAATAAACATATCAACTGATGTCAGCATGTTGGGGGACATCTCTGTTCTTTATGCTTGCCTTTGCTAAAATAGAGCAACACTATACTCAATTAGTAAGACTCATTCTCAAAAGATGGGAGATTGACAGTGTGAAACTCCTTACTACAAAAGGTAATAGAGGTTGAAAATATACATAGGATATCTGAATGTCAAAACTATAAAGAATTAGCCGGGCGTGGTGGTGCACGCCTGTAATCCCAGCACTCAGGAGGCTGAGGCAGGAGAATTACTTCGAGTTTGAGACCAGCCTGGATTACAAAGCGAGTTCAAGGTGAGCGTGAATGACATAGTGAAGCCTTGTCTCAAAAAAAGACAAAAATAAAAATCAATCAAACAAAAAAACTATAAAGAATTGTTCAAGGAAAGTAACTGGCTCAGGACACATAACCCAACCCTTCTTCAGGGAACGTGCTTTATTAGGAATTAAGTTTAGCTAAATTCTGTAAGAGACTGATATCAAAGAAGCCACTATATCTTTCTAAAAATATCATTTGGTTGGCCAAGTCATAGACAGAATCCTAGGCCTGATAAAGCATAAAACTGACCTCTGCAGAGTAATTTTCCAAAGAATGTTATTATGATTAGACATCATGATAAAGTTACCTTTTCTTCCTCCCAATCTCAGCTAAGGATACTCTTTGGGAACCAGGACCTTGTCATTATAGGCACTAGTATTTTATTATGTCAAAGTTTGGCTTTGGTCTACTTAGTCCTGCGTTTCCTCAAACCTGAAAACTATGTATTGTCTGATCTACTTTTTCTATTGTATTTCCAAGGACAAGATGCCCCTTTCATCAGGATCATCCACAGAGTAACAAGGTGGGAAGCACACATTGCTCAATTTTTGTCCAAGCCACTCTTATCCTGGCAACAGGGTCAAGAAGTGATCACAGAGGTGATGATCCCTCACTGATTCACAAAGTTCCTTACATTGTAAGTTCTCATTTAGAGATGGGCCACCTTACTCTTGCTACCAGAATGCCATGCCACAGTGCTGTCACTTTTCCACAAGATGCCTTCATTTTCCAGGAGCGTGAGCTTGGGAGACCTAAATAACCTATGTAATACATACACTAGCTAGCAAAAACCCATAATATGCTGGTCCTTCTAGCATTTGGCACTATGCACAGCTTTAGTAACTTGAATGTCTTCAGAACTCCACAGCCAAAAGGCAATCACAAAATGAAAAGTAGTGTCCTATAGAGACACTAGCTGGCCAAATGATCTTGAAATAAACTCACTTCTATGGGCCTGCTTTCCTTATCCACAGAAAGATGGAGTCTCCAAAGCCCTGTCCAATTCTACCATCCTATGAGTCCATGAATCAAACTATTAAATTTTAAATGCTGAGGGGAGAGGTGTGGTAGAGTACTTGCCTAGCATTCACAAGGCCCTGGGTTCCATCCCCAATGCACAAAAAAATTTTTAAGTGCACCTAGAATGTAGTCATTCAATATTATTGACCACATACCCTATATAAAGCTGGGTAGAGGGCACTGCAGGGGCAACACAAAAATAAAAGATAATCTCTGACCCTGAAAGAGCCTTCTCTAGCTGTGAGGGACAAGTGATAAGAGTAACCACCATAAAATTCAGAAATGTAAGAGATGCTACATGATTCTTTCTTACAATGAGTAGAATGTACAATTAAAAGAACTTGAAAGAGGAATAGATGGACTAGAAGAGGGACAATTACCAAGCAGTGCTACAAAGCTTTTCTTGGTTCATCTAATTCAATGACTCCTCTGACAATATATTACATCAAAAGCACCTA
Source organism: Chinchilla lanigera (assembly GCF_000276665.1). Lineage (NCBI taxonomy): Eukaryota > Metazoa > Chordata > Mammalia > Rodentia > Chinchillidae > Chinchilla > Chinchilla lanigera. The sequence continues at coordinate 5,180,751 of NW_004955473.1, read as the reverse complement.
AAGATGGGTATAGTGGCACTTGCCTGTAATCTCAGCACCCTAAGAGGCTGACGCAGAAAGACTGCAAGTTCAAGTCTAACCTCGGCAACTTAATGAGACCCTGTCTCAAAATAAAACATGAAAAAAAAGGATGGGGGATGTAGCTCAGTGTGAAGGCCTAGGTTCAATCTCTGGAACTGCCAAAAAGAAAAAAAAAAGCACCTATGGGGTCAAGTCTGATAGAAACTGGTGTGACAGTACTTTCATACAATTTCTTCCATATACAGTACAGTAAAAGCATAAACACTGATCATTAGCAACTAACTGCTTCTATTTCAGCAGTCAAGTCATGCCATTCTTGCCAGAAGAAAAGCCTTCTAGGAAGCCAAATCCAGAAGACAGTGCACTTAGTCCTTTCCCTGAGCACTAAGCTTTATTAGGAGGTTTTCTGACCAAATATCACAATAGTCTTTCAGTAGCTGGACACCTCAAAGGTTGTACCATTCTACTATAGTGCCCTAACACTCTAGCCTAAACTACGATGGCTACGTGTTCACCACACAAACTGGATAGGATTGAAGCAGAAAAAATTGAAAATGGTCCCTGTGCTCAAAGCTGAAACCAGCATACACAATCACATTTCCTAAATACCTTACCCTCAGAATTAATTAGAAAATCCTTTTTCTTTAAGCATTATACAATTTTCACTCTGCTTCTGAATTTAAACACATCTCCCACGAATACAATTACATCTAAATACACTACCTACTGGTAATCTATACTCACCATTTGTGAGTATTTGAATGGTCCAGACAGATAGAATTATACAGAATTTCAGATTCTTAGAGTTGCAAATGGTTTAGTGATTATGTAGCTCTGTGACAGCAGCCCTGAGGGATGGCCACCCAGCTTTTGCCAGAAACACTTCTAACAATTCAGAGCTCACTAGCTCCTGAGTTATGTTTTGTGTTTAGCTCCTTTATGTTTTGTGTTCAACCTACTGTCTATTCACTAAAAATTATAGACCTCTCCTTTGAGAAATCAAGACTCACAAAGGCAAAATCTAAAAATACAAGGCTTTTCATTGGCACTACCAACATTACATGTGTTTCATTAAGCATACCCACATGCCTGCCCAGACTTCTCAAGCCATCTGGCTGACCCAGAGCTGTGCCACAGGCATACGTAAATCAACTCACACTGGTTCCTAAACACCTGCTTCAAGCAGGACTCTGTCACTAAAACACAGATCCAGACGTGTCTCAAGATTTGGACTACCTAAGCCAGGCATGGTGGCATATGTCTGTAATCCCAGCACTCATAAGGCTGAGGCAAGACAACTGCTGCAAGTTCAAGGCCAGCTTGGGCTACATAGTGAGTTTAAGGCCAGCCTGGACAACACAGTAAGATCCTGTCTCACAAAACTGAAAAACAAGAACCAGACGTGGTAGTGCACGCCTGTAACCCCAGCACTCTGGGGGCTGAGGCAGGAGGATCGCTATGAATTCAAGGCTAGCCTGGGCTATATAAGTGAGTTCAACATCAGCCTGAACTGCATAGTGAGACCCTGTCTCAAAAAGAAAAAAAAGAGTTGCACTATCTTCCCACAAGGCAAAAATGCAGCAGCCGAAAGATTTGGAGTCTATATTCTTGGACAATTTTACTCTACCTGCTTGAAGGCAGGAGGCTAGATCAGCTAATTTACTGATGTCTCATTAGGTTCTAATACTAACAGTGGAGCCCATGTTCTGCCCCTCAAGCCCTACCCTCCACTATCAAGCCCTACCCTCCACTGTCTGGCTGACAGTAAATTATAGACTCCAAAGAAAAAGGCCAACCAGAAAGATTTAATTCCTCAGAGTCATGCTGCTATGCCTTATACAGCCTGTTACTGGCTAGGCATAAGGCAGCTACCAGCTATCCATGTGTCTGTGTCTGTATAGGACAGAGAAGGGGAGAAGGGAGGGAGGGCAAGAGGGAGAGAAGGGGAGAGAGGGAGAAAAGCAGAGAAAAAAGTGTTTATCACCAAATCCTTTTTGGTCAGATTTATACTTCCCCATTCCACTCCTCAACTAATCTATTTACTTCCTTCTCTTCTTCCTCTCCCAGCCCTACCTTCAAAATATTTACTTGTTCACACAAACAGCTGTACCTAAAGGTAGTTTCGCAAACAACCTCACCTTTGGTAGCTACAGGCAAAACATAAGAAATAAGTGGGAGCAGGGAGTCATCTCAGAAAAAAACTCAACCTGGGGTGTTCCGTGGCACAGTGCCTGCCTGGCAAGTGCAAGGTCCTGAGTTCAATTCCTGGTACAACAAAAAAAAAACCCAACCTGACTCTATCAAATAGTAGCTTGACTAATTGTTTCATCCCATGGGAAGTTTTCTTCAGAGGCCTTCAGGGGCCTAAGTGGAACAGACCCAAGTCACAGTCTCTTACTGACTCCCAGATACAAAAAGGGCCAAATAGCAATAACTTCAAATTCCCAATTCCAAGTTGCCCCGGCCAGTCAAACCAGAGGTTTCCTGGGTCCAAAGCTACCAACTCACTGACAGCCTGGAAACAGATGTCATCTCTGTCATGAATGATTCCAATCATAAAAATTTAACAACAGAGGTAGGGGAAATAAAAAAAGTGAAAGACAGCATAGCAGTAGAGGGCTGGGGATGTGGCTCAGTGGTCGAGCTCTTGCCTTGCATGCACAAAATCCTGGTTTTAATCCCCAGCACCACACAAAAAGAGAGAATGACAGTAGAGCTCAGTTTTGCCCTTCCAACAAGAAGGCAGGAATAAAATAAAGCAAACTTGGGCAGAAGGGTGAGGAAAAGGGAAAGAAACTGTATTGTGTTACACATATGCCTGCCTGACCACACATGCTCAGATATACCACACACAATTACATGGTGCATACACACGAGTACACATACACTCAGTCATGAAATTCATCTGGAAAAGCAGCTAAGAAGCCTTCAGCAACCTGCTCAACTTCACCAAATACTTTACAAAGTCAGCAATAATAGCAGCAGCAATAGCAAAAAGACCTTTAACAAAGAACTCCTCTGACCTTACTTAGCCAGTCCTGTTACAAAGTGCACACCCCTCTTTCCCCTGCTGTTACTCAAGCCAGCTGCAACCATCAAAAAGTCTGGCAAAGCAGCCTGAAAATCACTCTGGATGCACTGGGAAAGCCTAGAGCCCTTACAATACAAAAAAATGAGCCCCAAGGGACTGGAGTCCATTTTAATTACCCATAAAGCGAGGCCAAAGAGCCCCCTCCTGCCTCCTCTGGCCATGCCCCAGCATGAAAGCTCCATTTCCAGGTCACCAGTGTGAACCAAGGCAGGATCACATCAGGCGTGGCTCTCAGTCTACACATATACCTCTTACAGTAAGGCCTCCTATAGTAATCCCAAAACAATTAGCACTGTTCCCATCCCTAGAGTGTAGAGCGCTCTCAGCACACCCAGTAGTCATGCCACAGTGCCCTAGAATCCAACTGGCCACCTCCCTAGAGCAATGACCTACACAGAGTTCCAATAGTGGCTCCAGTACTAGATATTACATCACAGAAAAAATAACTTCAAGGTTCACATTAGGCATACATAAAATGGAAAGTTGTTTACACTGAACGACTTTGAGGGAAAGAAAGAGCAACTCACTATTAAAAGGCACCTATGTGCTGTGCCCCAGCTCATGTGTTGTACAGCTGAGGGTAGAAAGAATCTTCATGTTCCCAATTCACTTGGCTTTTCAACTTAACAGCCAGCAGGGAGCTTGAGCTTAAGAATACAGGACCCGGAATAACAGACTGAGTATTGTTGAGAGGTACCCCTAGACTTGGGAGGGGTACAGAGGAGTCAGTTTGTCACTAAGCTCCTGTCATTGGAAAGGGGAGGTGAGTAATTAAAACAAACTCCCTTGTTTCCCAAGTTTGTTGGAGGTAATCCTAAATCACTGTTACAAAATTGGTATCAAAATCTTGGTCTTCATAGGAAGCACATACTCTGCTGTAACCATGAAACAATGAACTCAGTTGATATTATCTATAGACATTGTTCAAGAGGACAGTAAAAGTCATCCAAAGACTGGCCACAAATTCCCCAAGAAAGAAGGTTCTTTTCCCTGATCCAAAGTAACCCATAATCAGACAACTCTATTCGTAATCAGAAAACTTACTCAAAGGCAAAGAAGAGTGTACATGTCCCCAAGATGAGGAAGAGAGTCAAATAGAAGATGCCCTTTTGCCGGGCCATCATGACGCGGCCATCGCAGCAGAAGGTGTTCCTGCCTGGGAGTTTTTCCCATTTCCGTGTTACCTTCTTCCTCACCACCATCACAGACATGATTGGAATTCCTGGTCCAAAATGGGCTTTGTGATTACAAGAAAGAAGAAACAGAGGCTGAGCCCAGCTTCAAAATCACGTTGCCTGCTATTGCCGCTGCTGGGTCAAACATCATCAAAAGTCCAATTTCTAGTCCTAAGAGAAAGCACAAAAAGGAAAAAAAATGAGACAAGATGCAGTTCAAACCTCCTTTGCCAGAGCCAGAAAGATGAACACTGCTTGAAGGAGTGGAGACGGGGCAGTGGGAGTTTATTTCCAGTCTGTTTGTCTTCTAAAAGAAGAAATAAATTTTGTGCTTCCAAACTAATACTGATGATTTGATCATCATGGAACCTTGAACCTAGAAGGGATTTTAGAGTGACTATTCTAATTATTTTATTTGTCAATGAGTAAACTGAGGAGCAGAGAGAGAAAATAACTTCTCCAGGGTCACCGAGAAGCAAAGCTGACACAAGAAAACACGCCAGCTGACTTTCAGTCCGGGGCACCTTCCCCTATACCACAACATTCTCTAATCTTCATTAAGAGGGCTCTAAAAATAATAGTGGAGTTTCTGTCGTTAAGGAGCTGTTCCCTTCCCTCCGCTGCTTCTTCACCTTCAATCAGCCACTCGAACACGAATCATACCAAGAAACAAGTCACCCTCTGGGGTTAGGAGGTCTGGGCATGATATATGTACCGGCATCGTACTTACACACATTTTCCCCAATCAAACCGTCTCTAACTTCCTGAGTCTAGGAAATGAAACAACCTTAGCTGGTCTAGCCCAACATTTGTGGGAATCTTAGTGAAACCACATTGGGTACCTGGAGGTGAAAGGCTCGCTTAAGCAGGAGACATTCTGGAAGGGTTGGTGAGAGATAATGGTGGGGGGGAGCAGCAGCTAAGTCACAAGGGTGCTTTCTGGGACATTTTATAAGCACCACCTCGACTGGGCATCCTGAATTCCCAGGCCTATGCTTGCTCAGCCACTGCTGTCTTTCTCCTCCCAGGTGTGGGGCTGTGGCCTCTATTTACCGACAGCACATGCCCCAGGCGGAAGCTAGCAGCCTGATTGACTGCGAGAAAAACACCCAAGTGCAGATCATTCCCTTGCGGGAAAGAGCAAAGGTCCAACGGGGGACTTTGAGCAGAGCCCAGAAACGAGAAGGTATAAGGCTTGGGGAAGGGGAGGGAGCACCAGAGGTGCAGAGAACACTTCCTTTGTGTAAAACTAACCTGGAAAACAACCTCCTCCTCAAACCAGCCCAGCGGGAGAAGAGAGACCAGGAAGGGGAACCCGGCCTGGGAAAACAAAGATCACAATCTGTCCAGCGGCGGCGACCGGTCCGCCGGCCAGATGCCCGAGGCCTGAGTCCCGCGCCGGGCCGCGGCTGCGGCCTCGGGAGACCGCCCTGCCTCCGCCACGCCGCGGACCACCGCCCCAGGCAGGTCGGGACGCGCGCCACATCCACACGCACACGCACCCACACGCTCGTACACGCTCACACACGCCCCGCCACGTGTAGTCACCCCGGGCCTTGGGGCTCAGCAGCTGGCGAGTTGAGAAGGGCGGTGCCAACGTCCCCGAGTCCCCGCGCGGCTGAGGGGAGGCAGCCCACCACGCAGCCGAGCCCGAGACCCCCGCCCCCACCCCTTGTTACCTGAATTAGGGAGACCGAACTCGGCCCGCTACGGAAGGCAGGAAATCGACGGTCCCAGGAGACAACGTCGGCCGCCAAAGGAGGCAGCGACTTCTCCCAGCTGGGAGGCTGCCTCCTCCTGACAAGGGGCCCCAACACTCCGGGCCCTAAACCAGCTGTGGCAAACGCCCACCGCTGGCCGAATGGAACGCTCCTCACGTCACCAGGTCGCTCCAGTAGTTGCTCGCCCTCTATTGGCTAAGCAGCCCCAGTGCCTCCACCCTTACCGCCCCTACCCCGAACTGTCATTGGCTACTCCAAACGCCAGTCGACGATGCCTCCGCCCTCTCCCCCACCCATCTCCTTGCTACTTGCCCACCTGCCAAGCCGCTGCCTTCCTCTCTTTGGGTCTGAGCGCTAGTATGTAAAGTGTTGCCTTTTATTAATATAGCTAGGCAAAGAAGGGGCGAAAAGCAATGCCTGTGGAATAGGGAGGGATGGGAACCAGCCTCCCCCCACATACTGTACACACATGGTGAGATGCTGAAGCAGCACTAGTTCACAGATCCGGATGCTTACCCAGAACTAGGTCCGCCCCGGGCCTCTCCAATCCTAGTTATATTAAAATCAACCATACCTCAGGCTTTTACTCTTTATCGGCATAAGGACAAGTCCGCTGCCTCCGAAGTCCCATTCAGTAATAACAGACCCCAACTCTGTCCCAGTCACCCTAGCCTGCATCTCTAAGACTTTAAGTATAAAACAAACATAATAAAGGAAATTGAAAAGGATAATTGTCCCCAAGAACACAGTCTCATGTTGCAGCATCAAAAACAAGACATCGACATTAAGGGAGTCAGAGAAACTCCATAAATTCTTCCAGATAGACAGCGAAATAAAGATTGCCAAAAATGTTCTACTAGATTTGAAAAGCTTACAGCAATTAAAGGGAGATCCTCGGCAGAATTTCTGTCCAACAACTAGACTGATTTTTTCCTTCTGCCACCCTTCTCTGGAGTTACTGCCACCATGAGCCGCTGCTACCAACTCTAGTGAGGCACATCGTTTTGGAGTCTGCAGTTGGAGTCCAGAAAACAGTCAAGAACCACAGTGCCATATCACAGGGTGAAGGCGCTAAGTCTGCTTCCACCAGAGTGGCTCTTGCCCTCCAAATGTAAAAGGAAATACAAGAAAAGACTGAAGATGGCCTCTCCTTACCTGTCACACTATTGGGAGAGAGTACCTACATTACCAGTCTAGGTTTTCCTGAGCTTGATAAAAGTTTGTTTAAGGTGAAGGTATTTGGGAATAGTACAGAAAAGACTGCCAAAGCTCTTTTTGAGGATATCTTTTGTTAGTTTTAATGAAGGACCACATACATGATCAAGAACTATTTCTCCTCTACAGTGTTTGGGTCCCACACAATATATAACCAAAAAACTGAAAAAAAAAAAACTGTATTTGACAGTGTCATGGCACCTTTCAAGCAAAACTCTGAAAGAATGTAAAGCTCAGGAGACAATTCTCTTACAAGAGAGATGTGTTAGAATTAATGTGTAGAGAAAAGCATGTCTTTATAAACCATCTGTTGTTACTGAGCACTCCTGGTGATTATAAACATTGGTGTATTCCTTATGAAGCATGTGATCAGTAATGTTGCCTTCAGATCCATCCCCCATTGAATTCTGGAGGGCACTGGTATTGCACACATTTGGTATGGAACACAGAGGAACTTCCCTTAGCCCCATCAGCTCTCTGGATTCCCAAGCTTGTGTATATCAGATGCCCTTAGAAATAGCATGATCAGCCCAGCTGCCATCCTTCTGACTGGGGAGCCATCAAAAATAAGCCTCCACAGTACCCAAACATACTTTGTCCATAGCTCAGGTGCAGGTGAAGCCTGGGAAGTCCCGCAATTGCTGCGTCACAGCAAAGCATTCCTGAGCCCTGCCCCTCCCTGCTCTGGGTGGGGCACATTCCCTCTAGGATTAAGTGGCTATGTAAATCAGTCTTATTTTACTACAATTTGTTATTAATTGTGTCACTACTTAAAGAAAATTAAAGAAATTTTATATAGACGAACATTCTGTAGCTCTTCCTTCGGTATAATTACATCATTTTATGTAGACCTTAAAGTCTTAATAGACGCACAGAACTGAATTGTGACTAGAAATTGAGATTTTTCTCTTTTCTTTGTTTCTTTTCAATTTTTTTTGACAGGGCCTCACTATGTAGAGCAGGCTGGCCTCCAACTCATGCCAATCCTCCTGCCTCAGCCTCCTGAGTGCTGGGGTTACAGGTGTGCACCACACCCAGCTCTTTTCTCTTTTCAACAAACTTCCCACTGTATGCCCCCAAATCAGTATGCATGTGTGTGTGTCTGAGTGTGTGTGTGCATGTGTGTGTTTTGTTTTGTTTGTTGTTCTGAGAATTGAACCCGGGGCCTTCACACTGAGCTACATTCTCAACTCTTTTTTTATTTTTTATTTTGACACAGGGTCTCACTAAGTCACTAAGTTGCTCAGGCTGGGCTGGAACTTGTGATCCTCCTGTCTCAGCCTCCCAGAGTGCTGAGATTATAGGCATGTACCACCATACCCAATAGTGTTGGCTTTTTTTGAAGGGTAGTTATAGTGATGTGATAAGCACTAGAAAGACCTCTAGAATCAAGGTATAGCCTTCCATTTTATAAGATAGCTCCTGGGGTAGTGGCATACATTCTGGTGTGCTTGTTTAAAAATTATCTCCATATTTATGGTGTGTGTGTGTGTGTGTGTGTTTGTGCGCGTTTAGGTATAAGGTGCTACTGAAGGGCCCTGCATCCTGAGTACCACCACTGGGTTGGAACTTACCTATTAGTATTGCTCCAGAGATCATGCAGCTCCACAGCCAACAACAGACAAAAAATCAGCTCCCACTCTGTATCTGAGCTTATCTCTTTATCACAACTCTTCCATGTACCCCGTTCCCCTTCCCACTCCACCTACCTGACTTTCACTCCTTTCCCTACTTTTCAGCTATAAGTATATATCTATAGAATGAATTGATGAGTAAAAGAACTTAAAACCACAGAATTCCAGACTCATACGTGGCCAGCTAGAATTCTTAAGCAACAACTGTTTCTCTGAGGCCAGGGTTGCTGTTGCTGACACAGGTAAGATGGTATGTAGCGCAGAAAGACCAAAAGTCCTATAACCAGGCAGACCGAGGTCTGAATCCTGGCTCTGCTACTTAATACCTCATGTAACCTTTAAGAAGAAATTTATTCTTTCTGTGCCTATTTTCTCATCTGTAAAATAGAGCTAATATAGACAGCCCACCGTATTGACGAACTATGGATTGAAAATATTCGAGGAAAAAATTACGCCTGTACTGGACATATATAGAATTTTTTCTTGCCATCATTCCCCAAACAATATAACTATCTACATAGCATTTACATTGTATTTGGAATTGTAAATCATCTAGAGATTATTTAAAGTATATGGAAAGATGTGCATAGGTAATATTCAAATGCTATGCCATTTTATATAAAGGACTTGAGCATTCCATGGCCTGCTGTATCCAAGGCGGTCCTGGATCCAATCTCCTGCAGATATTGAGGGACAATTATATCTACTTCATAGAGTTATAAGGGAGATTAGAGATAATATGGGCTAAATGTCTGCCAAGTAGGAGAGACACAATCAATGCCAAATGTTACAATAGCAACATCTCTCTCCTTCAGCCACACTGCTGACTGGGAATAGAGAGGTCAGAATGAGACCCATTCTTCACTTTGTGGCACCCACATCATGCATGTATAACTGTGTTTTCCATACCATCTAAATCCATCCCTGAATTTAATCCTTGTCTGACTGGCTGCTTGGTTTCCCCGTCCCCTCACCTCACCCCCTGACTGGGAAAATCTTGGGCAGTAACCTTGTTCTAAGTAAAAGTTCTTTTGCACTATCTTCTCCGGTGAACCTTCAACATTGCTGTCACATTATCTGTTTCAACATATGAGAGATAAATAGAACTGCTTTTATGAAGCACCTCCTGTGTTCACAGCACCACGTTAGGGTTGCTGGCGCCTCTGTGGACTAAGCAGCACATTTAAGACATCCTAGGTTGAAAGTCCAGCATATGAAAAGCCAATAAAGTGCCTAGAGTGGTAGGAAAAGTGTTCATCACAATACAACTGCCCCTCTGCTTCAGGTGTCAGAACGCAAGACCCCATTTCTGCCTCCAATGCCTGGTTGCTCCTACTGCTTCCCAATTTGATTGCATCTCTAGACTGTGGATTTCTGACTTTATCTCTAATGGTTTTAGGTGTTACCCTTGAACCTTCAACACTAGCCCTAAAACCACATCTCATTAAATAAAAATAGCACCAATAGATGACACCATTGCTTGAGGACCTCCTCTGAGTCAGGAACTGTGCTAGGTGCTTTTTATAGGTAGGGTTCCCAGGTTATAGTCTAAACTTGATGTCCAAGTGAGAGCATCTGATACTGACTTGGCACATCCGTAGTCTCTGACTCAGCCCAGCCCTCTCATTCCAGAAGCTGACCTCAAAACATCCTGTAGCCCAAAAATATAAACCAGTTTATCAGTCAATCATCAAGTATGTATTGAGCACCCACAGTTTGCTCCACCCATACTAAGCACTATGGGAAATACCAAAGAAGTATATGACTTGACCTTAGCCTCTCAGGAATTTTACACAGTCTAAGGGAGAAAAGAGTAGCACCTTTGCAGTCATTAAAGATAAATACAAAACTGTTTGGAGTCAAATTCTCAAGTGCACATGACAGAGTCTGCAACCTCTTAAGGAGAGCTAATATCAAAAGGTTATACCCTCTTAGGCTACAGATGCAATGCTTGCCTAGCATGCATGAGGCCCTAGGTTTGATCCCAACACTGCAAAGGAAAACAATAGTTTTAAATACTGTTGGTACCGTCTTAAATACTGTTGGTAGAGAAGTAAATTTGTTTTTAAAAATTTATTAGCAGGTCTATTTGGCTATAACCCTAAATATTTTTATTTCATAACCATTGACCCAACAATCATCTAGAAATATTAGCACAAATGTTCAAATGTATATGCTCAAAGATGGTCACTATTTCATTGTTTGCAATTCCAAAAATCAATAAGCAGTAAGTCCATTACCTATTGCACATCCATATTATGGAATGCTAAGTTTTGCACGCTTGAATTTGGTAATCAGAATGACTGATCTGAAAACAATTTGCAATATAAGAACCATTGTTGAACTCCTACCATCTTGTATGGTGAAGCTCTGCATCATTTCCAATGTTTTTTTTAATTTTTTAACTTATTTATTTAATTTTACTTGTTACTGTCTTTGACCAATCTTATATTCTTAGGTCTAGTGGACTGAGCAACTTTGTTGAAGATAACAGTATATAATACAACAACCATTGTAAATTTATATCATTTTGTTTTGAGGTCATGTATTATTTGTGTTGTTTTTGTGTTGTTGTGATTTTGTCTTCATTGCTGTTTTGTCAGTTTTTTAATTCTTAAAATAAAAAAATAAAAAAAAAATAATGAGATACCCAGCTAATCAGGAGGCTGAGGCAGGAGGATCACAAGTTCAAACCCATCCTACACAAGTTAGCAAGACCCTACTTTAAAAATAATAATGGCAGTGCACACCAGTAATCCCAGCATTCTGCAAGGCTGAGACAGGAGGATCATATGTTCAAGCCCAGCTTGGGCAACTTAGTAACTTAGTGAGACTCTGCCTCAAAAGAAAAAAATGAGTCAGGGTATAGCTCAGTTCAAAGGCCCTGTGTTCAATCTGCAGAACTGCAAAATAATAATGATGATGATTCCAGTAATGTGATAACATACATACAGAAAAGAGCAGATCATCACTTTTCTGTACATGTATATATTTCAGTAAGAATTTTACATTAAATTTTTCTTAAAAAGTTGAATATCTGTGTGCTAACATGCAATTATCCCCAACACAAACTATGTTTAAAAAGTATCTAAATATTTATAAAATCCAACTGTACTAAAATAAAAACCCAGTTCTCTGTGTATGTATGATTTTTATATATGTTAATTTTAACAGTCTGGAAGGGTATTTACCAAAAAGGGTTACCTCTCGAGAATAGAGGTAGAGAAGAAAACCTCTATTTTAGTTTATATGCCTTTTTTTACTACTGGGAATTGAACCCAGGATCCTCATACTGAGCTAAAGACCCAGTCCTTTTTTTTATTTTTTTATTTTTAATTGGATCAAGTTAACAAGTTTTAAGGACAGAATTTATTCTAAGCAATAAATAAAATGAAAAAAAGCTGGGATGTAGCAGAGATATGGTAATGAAGGCATAAATTTCGTCTACCTAGCAAATAAAGAAGGCAATTAGTGATTTTAAAAATATATCAAACTGTCCCAAAGTGCCGTTTTCCAATAATGAAGGCAGCTAGAACATAGAATGATATAGAGCAATTGATAGAGGTTGTGGCATTGGAACTATAATGAAAATGTAATCAGGGCAAATCTTTAGCTTAATACTTTAAAATGTTTTTATAATCATAGTGATGTAAACACTATTTTTATTGGTTCCCAAATTTTGGAATCCAACCTAGAGAATAATCACAGGAAATTTAATTATAATTATAAAGTATAAGGTAAACGTTACAAATGTAAAAGCAGAGCTTGTAGAAGTCATAAAATAGATGAGGGGGAAGGATGTATACAGACACAAATATATTAATTTTAGAAAGTATGGAATCCAAAGATACTATATCTAGATGAACAAGAAATACAGACTTATGTGTTTTATGTAAAGGCACAAAGATAACCAAAAAGACATACAAAGAAAAAGATGCACATTAGAATGGATGTCTGCGAGAAGGAAAGCTAAACAGAAGAAGTAAAAGTAGTGATGAATTAGGGGGAAGACAGAGAGTGCTGTCGTGTAAGGGAGCAGGAGGGGAAGCTGATAGATGATATCTAGAGCTGGTAAACCAAAGAAGGAGTCAGACAGAATGGATTATTGCAATATTCCTCTTAATTTCTTTCTTCCTTCCACCCGTGCTCATCTTTCCATCTATTGTTATCACAGCAGAGAGATTCTTTTCAAACTTAACTCAGACTTTGTCATCCATGCTTGGCCAATGGCTTTCTGTCTCTCAGAACAAAAGCTATTAGCTGGGCAATATGGTGCACACCTATGATCCTAGCACTCAGGAGGGTGAGGCAGGAGGATGACAAGTTCAAGGCCAATCTGAACTACATGGTGAGATCCTATCTGGGAAAAAAAGCTAAAGTCATTACAATGGCTCACTAAGCCCTACAATCATCTGCCTCAGCATCCCCAACCCCTGCATCTTTTGCTTATTCTGAACCAGCCCCATAGCTTCTTGCTGTTCTTTAAACAAACTAGACAGTTCCCACCGTGGGGTCTTGCTAAGCATTATTCCTTCTGCCTAGAATTGTCTATTTTTCAAAGAGGTTTTCCCTGGTTATCCTGTTTGAAATTGCAAACCCTTGATCAAGAACTCCCTATCTTCTGTTCCAGCTTTATTTTTCCCCATAGAATTTACTGTATTTTAATGTACTATATATTTCAATTCTTTATCTTTTTTATTGTTGCTCTTCCCTGATAGAATGTAAACTCAATAAGAGCAGGGTTTTTCCTATTTGGTTTACCACTCTATTCCCAGTGCTTAAAACAATGACTGCCACATAGTAGCTACTTCTTGTGAACTAAACTGTATCCTCCCAAAATCTATATGTTGAAGTTCCAGTCCCCATACCTCAGAATGTAACTGTATTTGGAGACATCTTTACTGTGATGATTAAACTAAGATGAGGCCACTGAGGTGAATCCATGGTCCAATATAACTGCTGTCCTTGGAAAATGATGAGGAGACACCAAGAATGCACCACACAGACAGACAGCCATATGAAGAGGCAGCATGAAAGCAGCTATCTGCAAGCCAAGAAGAGAGGCCTGAAATGGGTATTTCCCTGATTGCCCTCAGAGGAAATCACTCTGTTGGCACCTTAATCTTAGACCTTCAGGCTCTAGGACTATAAGAAAATATATTTCTGCTATTGATGCCACCTAGTCTGTGGTATTTTGTTATGACAGTCTTATCAAACAAACAGTGCTTGATAAGTATTTTGTTTAAATGAATGGATAGGTCTTCCAACTCACAGCTCACTCCCTGCCTCGTAGGCCCCTGGAGGGAGGGCCTCTGGTGCACAGGGAGCCACGGGCGGGGAGCGCTGGTCTTCTGAATGGCAGCTCACTCTCTGCCTTGTAGGCCAGCAGAGGGAGGGCCTCTGGCGCAAGGGGAGCCACAGGCGGGGAGCACCTGTCTTCTGGCTGGCTCACTTCCTGCCTCATACGCCCCTGGAGGGAGGACCCCCGGCGCATGGGGAGCCACAGGCAGGGAGCACCAGGCTTCCAACCAGCAGCTCACTCCCTGCCTTGTAGGCCCCTGGAGGGAGGGCCTCCAGGCGCACAGGGAGCCACAGGCAGGGAGCGCCTGTCTTCCGGCTGGCTCACTTCCTGTCTCGTAGGCCCCTGGAGGGAGGACCCCCGGCGCACGGGGAGCCATGGGCGG
>NW_004955473.1:5162328-5165295 GCF_000276665.1 Chinchilla lanigera | reverse complement strand
ACCACCATGTATTACAGCAGTCATTGATATTTTCCTACTAATCTATCCATAACTCTGTAATGTTTGTATTGTTCCTATCCTATTTCATAAATGGATGCATGTTTATTATTATGTGTTTCCTACAACAACCATTGAGACTAGTTAATGATTATTCAATAGGTCACTCATGTATAGTTCTATTTATTTTCTTTTGAAGATACCTGAGTACAACAACTATTGATAATCTCCTACCTCTTTTGTTTGTAACTCACTATTATTTGTCTATTTGTTTTCCTGAGAAACTATCTTGTAGATAGCAATATGTAAAACAATAACCATTGGTAATTTCCTACCACTTTGTCTGTAATTTGGTAAGCCTCCCCCCATTATTGTTATCCTTCTCTTACTCTTTAAAATAAAAAAAAAATAAAAAATAAATAAATGAATGGATAAACAGGTCATATTAGTTGTTTTTTTTGTTGCTGTAACAGAACACTTGAAGCTGGGTCCTTTACACAGTAAAAGAGGTCAATTTAGCTCATGGTTCTGGAGATTCAACAGCATGGTATTAGCATCTGCCTGGCTCTAGTGGGGACCTTATGGCTACAGCACAATGATATCATAATGGGAGCACAAGAGGGTGTGATCACATGACAAGATAAAAGCCAGAGTAATTCAGGTGTCAGGTTCATTCTTTTTATAACAAGGTACTCTTGTAGAACTAATTAGGGTCCTCTGAGTGTGCTCGCTCTCTCGCTCTCTCTCTCTCTCTCTCTCTCTCTCTCTCTCTCTCTCTCTCCCCCTCTCCCTCTCTCTCCCCTCCTTCCCTTGCCCCACAAGTCAGTGCTTGGGATCTCAAAGATCTCAAACCCAAGGCCTCACACATGCAAGTCAAGCCCTCTACCACTGAGCTACCTTGGCAAC
Organism: Chinchilla lanigera; assembly: GCF_000276665.1. Taxonomy (NCBI): domain Eukaryota; kingdom Metazoa; phylum Chordata; class Mammalia; order Rodentia; family Chinchillidae; genus Chinchilla; species Chinchilla lanigera. Next base: position 5,164,392 of record NW_004955473.1, on the reverse strand, counting down.
CCCTATGTTAATCTCTTCCTAGGGTGGTGCCCCCAGTGACCTAATCACTTCCCACTAGGCCCTACCTATTAAAGATTCTGCCACATCAACACCACCACACTGGGGACAAAGCTCCCAGCAAGTGAGTCTTTAAGGGACAAAATATATCCAAACCACAGCATAGGTGAAAAGATAGAGCAGGAACCATTTGAAAAACCCAAACCAGAAAGAGTTAAAGTGGTAACCCTTACAAAATGGAACTACAGGTAAGTAGGGATAGCTGTTTTTCATTGTAAGTCCTTTGGTACTATTTAGTTTTTATCTACATGAATGCATCTTTTTGATAAACATTGTAATGTTAATTTGGGGGGGTTAGTTGGTTGGTTTATTTTTTGAGACAGGATCTCATTCTGCAGTTCAGGCTGGCCTTAAGTTCACTATGTAGCTCAGGCTGGACTCAAATTCACCAAGATCCTCCCACCTCAGCCTACTGAGTGCTGGGATTATGGGCATGTGCCACCACGCCAAGTTCTAATGTTAAATTTTTTAAAGGGTTTTTACAGAACAAAAAAAGATGAATTTGTGAAGCTTTATATTAGTTGGTATCCATAAGTGGAATTTTTCTCCCTTCTAGGAGATATTCACCAATGTCTAAAGTCATTTTTGGTTGACATAACTTCCATGGTATGCTCTTGATACCAGTCACACTGCTAAACATCTCACATCATACAGGACAGCTCCCTGCAACAAAGAATTATTTAGCTCAGAATGTCAATAAGGGTGACGCTGAGGAATCCTGTTTTATATAAATATGTAGACAATAGATCCATAATTTATTAAGGAAAGGCATAGTAAATAGGGTCACCCTATGAGAAGAACATAATGTAGAAAACCTACCATTCTACCCCACAATCCATTCTTGGAGGTTAGAGAAAAGTCCTGAATTGAGTGATAGTTCCAATGGTAGTAGTAGGAATGTAGGAGCCATAGTAAATGTAGAAAGACCTACTAACTTCTGATCCACATATGAACCTTCACTACGCACAAGTGCAATGGGCCATTCACCCCATATTGCCCCGCTCATTTCATTGCCTGTTCTTGCCGGTCTAATTCATCCCGTCTCTTCATGAATCAACACTGAATACTACCTTCTTCTCTTTATCTTAAACCCCAACCACAAGACTTCTCTCAGATCACAATCCATGCTGGAATGTGTTCTCCACATTTCTGAGTCAGGGTTCATCCTTCTGTCATTCACACGGCACCTCTCTGATGAAATCTTCTCTCCAACTCCTAAGAAAAAAGTAAACAATTTTTCATCATTTCCGTCTTGCATAAAACATGACCCCTCTCCTTTATTCAACAACCTACTGAATCTATTAATTTTTTTACTTATACATTAAGTAATTACTAAATGTCCATATCTGCTAGGTGTGTTGACTGCCACGTGTTTATGATATATATGTGTCTGTGTTAGAGTTTTGTCCAGCTAGAAATAGTTTAGACAAATGGGAGGGATGTGTGAAGGAGGAAGGGCAGTCACTATTCCATGCTACTCCTCAGAACATTAGTTTTTACCTCAAAGAGCAACAGTTTCATGCTGCCAGGTACGGACAACTTGCGAGGGAAGGGGAAATATCCCATGCCAGAACTAGTATACTGAAATATCTGAAGAAGGAAACACATGAAATTCATAACAGCAGTCAACTTCAGAGGAAGAAACTAGAGACTTGAAAGTGAAGGAGAAAAACAAACCTAATTTTTAGTGTATATCCTTTCATAATTTTAGGATTTTGCTCCATGTGCATATATTAATTACACAAAACAATGATTTTTATATCAATATACTATACAAAACTATACATTTGTGTCTTTAACCAAATCTCTACGTGACTACGATTAAAATAATTGTATATCTGGCCCAGTGCAATGGTTCATGCCTATAGGACCAACTATTTGGGAGGCTGAAGCAAGAAGATTCCTGGAGCCCACAAGTTTGAGGCCAGCCTGGGCAACAGAGCAAGATATTCTCTCTCTCTCCCTCCCTCTTTCTCTCTCTCTCTCTCTCTCTCTCTCTCTCTCTCT
>NW_004955473.1:5148223-5162228 GCF_000276665.1 Chinchilla lanigera | reverse complement strand
ATATATATTCATTTCTATATAAAATCTTCCTTATAAGAGGTATTAAATATACAATTTGATAGTCTGTTAGACTCTCAAACCCAAATTGAGAAAAAACTGAAAAGAAATTAATGTCCACAATGATATGTTCCTTGTTAAGACTTGTTAAATTGCACGGAAATGGGCAGAAGAAAAGTGACCTAAACTATAATGTTCATATACATTGCCAGTCATCAAATTTAAGGATAATTGGAGGTCTGAAATGACAAAATTTTAATGCAATGACAAAATTTTAATCACATTTTAATGCACAATATATAACTGATTAACCAGGAGTTTTAATCACTCTTATGTTACAGATGACAAAAGACTGTTCTATCCAGGAATAAATACCTCCCTGCCTTGTTTTAATTTGGACAAATGATAGGCACTAAATCCCTTGAGGTGAAAGAATGCTTTATTAAGAAATAATGAACTTTATATTCCAAAAAGTTAGAAGAAAGTATTTTGAAAGTTTTACCATAAAGAAATGATAAATGTTTGAGGAGATAGATATGTTTAGCTTTATTTAAACACTAGACAGTGTATACACGCACTGTAACATTACATGTTACCCTATTAATATGCACAATTTTAGGTTTTGTATCAGTTAAAAATAAATTTAATTTAAATTTAAAATATAATTCCTCTTTTTCAACATTTCCACCTTTCCCCAGTGACTGTAATACTGAATGTCACATTTTTTTAATGAAAATTTCCCTTATCCAAACAGAGCCTTTAATATGAAGATACACTCCTTCTTCATCTGACCTCTCAGGCCCTCCTGAACTTGAGGCTGTGTACCAGATCTTTGGCTGTTCAAGGAAAATGGCCTTCATTTTCATGTATCTTCTCCAGGTAACCCCAGAGGTTGTCTTTCATTCCCACTATTGAGGCTCACCCTACTGGCACCTCCCATTACATCTTGCTTCCATTCATGCATACATGCATTCATTCACTCAGTGCTGGGGTTAAAATCAGTACACATGCATGTTAGAAAAACATTCTACAACTGAGCTACATTCATAGTACCTTTGAGGGGAAGGACTGGGTCTCACCAGAATGTCCAGGCTGGTCTCAAACTCACAATCTTGCTTAAGCCTTCTGCGTAGCAGAGATTACTGGTGTGTGCCACTCTGCCTGACCCATGTCTTGCTCCCAGTCTCTGCATTCATTTGCACAGAAGCTAAGATGAAGATTAATTTTCAAAGGTTATATATTTTTTAAAAAGAATGTGCTTCTTAAGGCCTCTGTTGTAAATGGGGGAAGGAATCGGGCCAAGCTGAACCCCAGCCAGGCTATGTATTTACCGGAGGTGTTCAGCATCCTCTCTGCTCCTCTGCTCTCTGTTGCTGCTTGGGTTGAATAGATATCCTATCAGTCATTACATTTATCTTTGGAAATTTAATCTTTATTATTTTAATATTTAAAAATCATTTCTCCCCCTGTACAAAGTCTGTTCTTCTCTGATAGCAGTGTAGTTGATTGTGCATGCAAAGTGGTATATTAATTAAGTCAGGCTGTCATATAACAAAACAGCATGGACTAGGGAGCTTAAACAATCAAAATTTGTTTTCTCATAGTTTTAGAAGCTAGATGTCCCAGGCCAAGGTGCTGGCCACTGCAGTTCCTGGAGGGCACGCCCTTCCCAACTTGGAGATAGCTGCCCACTTGCTGAGTCCCCACATGGTCTTTCTATAACCAGTACAGCAAAATGCAATTATTAAAGTTAGAATTTCTTCCTTTACAAAGAAGCTGCTCAGGCCTAGGATATAAACCACCATGTTCTCTTTTCCTCAGCCCAGATAAATGGACAGAATATGGAGATACCGACCCCAGGAAAGTGAAGTCAAATTTCATTTCCATGGGGAAGGGAGGGAGAAGAAAGGGGCCAGAAGATAGACAAGGCAAGCTTGAAACTGTTTATTGTCTCCTTGTATTCCCTCTCTCCTGTTTCTTACTATAAAACACTATACACTCCTGGAAACAGGAGGTGGTGATTTAGATGCTGAGGCCCCTTTACTTCCTTGGACCCAGCTTTCAATAAATTCTTTTTCTTTTTCACCAAAAAACAAATGGCCTCTTTTAGCTGGGCATGGTGGTGCATGCCTGTGATCCCAGCCCTCGGGAAGCTGAGGCGGGAGGATTTTTTTTTTTCATTTTTTTTTCTGGTAACTGGAATCGAACTCACGACCTTGCACTTGCCAGGCAGGCGCTGTGCCACTGAGCTAAATCCCCAGCCCCTAGGCAGGAGGATTGATGCAAGTTTGAGGCCAGCCTGGGTTACAAAGTGGATTCAAGGCCAGTTTGAACTGCATAGTGAGACCCTGTCTCAAAAAAGAAAAGTAAATAAGTGCCTCTTTTTATTTGGTCAGTTGTAAACAAGTGAACCTGAGGAATCTGAGAATATAGACCTAAGTGGCCAATAACACTTCATTTGTAGTGCACTGAAAGAGATTTCTGGTGTCTCTTTCTCTTCCCAGAGTCCTGTCCAATGAGGATCCCAGCCTTATGACCTCACTTAACCTTTGTTACCTTTTCATATGCTGTATCTCCAAATACAGTCACACTGGGAGTTAGGACTTAAATGTTTTGAATGTGGTAGCACAATTCAGTCCACAATGACTGGGTTAAGAGTAAAACAGATCTCTTCATTTTTCACTACATTAACAAGTTATCTGAGATATATGTGGAAAGTATGTATCTATCTACATATATACAAACATTTAGAACTGACCAAGAGGAGAAGTGAGCAGGTTGTTCGATTGGAAGGTGCAGAGAATGCACTTGGGGAAGGAGGACGAAGGATGTTAGGAAGGAATGGGGGAACTCATCTGGCAGAACAGTAAAGAAGGAGCAATGGCACCCTATACTTGCAGTTTTTAACCAAGGTAGTGGTGAGATGCTAGCAAGATCTCATGACAAAGCAAACAATTTCCACAGGATTCAGAAGGCTTTTTTGACTTCCCACTTCTCCCACTATCCACGGGGTCAAAGCTCTGCCTGACAGACTGGAATATGAACATTGCTTAACCTGTCCTATTCTGATTGCAGGCTCACTAGAAATGGCAACTATGTCCATTTAACTCACTCTCTATGGTATTATTGGGCAGAGAACCACTTAAATGCTTTTGATGATGATGATTATAGGGAAAAGTGGAATATAAAGGGCTGCTGACAAGTTTCATTGTAACAACTTTTATAACCCCATTATTAAGGAGATGAATATCTTCATATTCCTAAACAAGAGGTAATCACCTGTCTAAAGCCTCTTTGCCCCTCACTGATTTTGTTAAAATGCTATTCTCATTCATTCTCCATCTTTTCCTCCTTGGTATGCATTAGTTACTATGGAAACATCAAGATACCATGCTTTGAACATATCAATATTCCCATGTTCTATTAGAGTATGAAGGCAATTTATATCAAGGTATTGGAGGAGGGACTTGTTGCTGAGGGTTTCAGATAAATGAAAGATGAAAAAAAGGCATGGCACTGCCAGACAAATATAGGTTTTATTCATACAACACCAGAAAAGGCTTACAGTTCATCCTGCCTACCCACTCTGTATATCAGGGTCCTGGCTATAGTTACCAAATATTTTCCTACCAAGTAAAAGTATTGATGTATACCACCAACAAGGGTTCTTTCAACTCAGAACTTTAGAAGAACAGTTTTAAAAATTAGCCAAGACTGACTGAACCATAATACGGAATTAGCACACTACTGAACAACTGATTTTATCATCAATAAATACAATACACACACATGACACATGCATCAAATATGAAGTCCACATTCCAACCATGAAATTAATGGAGCTACAGGTATCTATACCTATTATTTCTGCCTTTCCTCCTATTCTAATACATGAGAGTCCTAGAAAAGTTTAATAACTTATGTGATTTCAACTATCACCCATATACTGAACATTCCCAAATGCATATTTCAATCTCAGAACTTTGCACACTCCAGTGTAAGGGCCTCCAATATATACATGTCTCTGTCATCACAATGTTTTATATATGATTAAAACTGAACTTATCTTGACTAATTAGTCAACTTGACTATATTAGTCAAGGTTCTATAAAGTGCCCTAGAGAAGATATAGATACAGATCTAGATATAGATACAGATACAGATATAGATACACATAGATACCTGAAACTTTAAGATTTGTTGTAAGGAACTGGTTCACATGATTATGGAGGCTGAACAGTTCCATGATAAGCTATCTGCATGCCAGAGACCCAAGAGAACCAGCACCACAGTTCCAATCTGAGTCCAAAGGCTGAGAAGCCGGAGAACCAGTGGTATAAATTTCAGTCCAAATGCAAAAGAAAACTGATGTCCTAGCTTTAGAAAGTACAGAAAATGAATCCTCCTATACACTGCCTTTTGTTCTATTAAGGCCTCAAATATATTGGAAGAGACCCATCTTCACTGAGGTCAATCTGTTTTACTAAATCCACTGTTCAAATATTAATCTCATCCAGGAACAGCCTCACAGAAACAGTTTTTTTAATCACTTCCCTCATCGCTGAGACACAATACCCAACACCCACAATTTAAAGGAGGAGAGGTTTACTTTGGTTCACATTCCAGTCCATAGCTGGTTGGCTACAAGAGAGGAGAGCTACTCACAATGTGGTAGACAGGAAGTGGATAGAGACAAGGAAGGACCTGGGAAAGGAGCCCAAACCTTCCTGTTCACGCCAACAGTGCCTGGTCTTTTCCAACCACATCCCATCTCCTCCCGGTGAATCAGCTAGAATGCCTCTATAATCCATCACCTTCCACAGGCCCTACTTATGATCCAATGAGGCTTCAGGGCGCCATCCAGATATAAACTACAATATACACCCAGAATAATGTTTAGCCCAATATCTTGGCACGCCCATGTCCCAGTCAAGTTGACACACAGATATAACTGATCATAATATCACCTTTCCTCTGAAACTGGGTACTGTTCCATATTCTTTACTTCAGTTGTGACACCACATAATCCAATCACTCAAGCTAGGAACCTGCAAATCACCTCTATTTTTTTCCTGCCTTATTCACTATGTTAAATCAAACATCATGTCCTGAAAATTTTACCTCTAAAATGTTCCTTGAATTTGTCCCCTCCTCTATATTTCTTTTTAAAATATTATGTATTAAATAATGCCATGAAGCCCTGTAAACCTCACACTCTTGAAGGCTGAGACAGAAGGATCACAAGTGCCAGCCCAGCCTGTGCCCCCTTCCGTGTAGGTACCTACTATATATGTATCTCTGTCATCACAATGTTTTATATACAATTAAAACTGAACTTATCATCTGTATTAGTCAAGGTTCTAAAAAGTTCCCTAGAGAAGATGTAGACATAGATACAAATATAGATGTAGACACAGATAGAGATACAGAATAGATACAGATATAGATACATATAGATAGCAACTTAGGAAGACTCCTGAGTTCAATGAGAAGGCCTTGAGTTCAGTCCCTCAGTACTGCTAATAATAATAGTAGTAATCATAGTAATAATGATGATCATGCCATGAGAGATGATTAAGGTCACTTCCACCACTATCAGGTACTGCCTGCCCTTTCCAATAGTTATGACATTATTTTTATTTCTTCTAATAGTTACCTTTTTTACTTTAAATAATATGCATAAACATATTTTCTGTCTGATTAGCCATAGATAATATCTCCTAATTGCTTATTTTGCACAATGAAGTCACTAGTGTTGTATGTTTTCCTCCACTTCTCCTTACCCCTACATCCCAATGTATATCAATTTCTCCATATCTCTATTTTCTTTTTTTGTTGTTTGTTGTTTTTGGTCTTTTTTTTTGAGACAGGGTCTCACTATACAGTTCAGGATGGCCTTGAGCTCACTTTGTAGCCCAGACTGGTCTCGAACTCACAATGATCCTCCTGCCTCAGCCTCCAGCGTGCTGGGATCACAGGCATGCGCCAAGACACCCGGCTCATATCTCTATTTTCATCCTGGCTAGTCTCTACTTCCATCTTGTCACTCTATGTCAGTAGTCGCAGCCCTATAACTCTACACACAATAGCCAGAGTAATCTCTTTTTTTTTTTTCTTCCGGTAGTTGGCACCCTACAGCTGATCCACATTGCCAGCCGTTTTTATTTTATTCTTTAAATTTTGGGACAGGTCTTGCTAAGTTGCCCAGGCAGGATTTGAATTTGTGTTCCTTCTGTCTCACTCTCCTTCAGGGTTGGAATTACAGATATGTGCCACTATACTCAGGTCAGAGTAATCTTTTGTGAGTCTAAATTAATGTCTTGTGTCAATGGCAGGCTAGTTTCAAATTAACCATCCCACAGAAAATAACTAAAAGCTGAAAATCATATTGAAGTGCTACTAAGGTAGCAACGAATTGAGAGGCCAAGATTCTAGAGAGAAGGGAAACCCAGAGGAAGAGTGGAAAGAAGGGAGGGAGGGAGGGAGGGAGAGAGAGAGAGAGAGACAGAGACAGAGACAGAGACAGAGACAGAGACAGAGAGACAGAGAGAGAGAGATAGGAGCCAGATATCTGGTTGTATTTTTGCTTTTAAGGAATTTGCCAATTTGAAATCTGTGGATGAACAGTTATGAATCTGTGCAGAAAACTGTGTGCAAAAACAGTGGCTTCAAGCTAGGCGTAGAGGCACATGCCTGTAATCCCAGCACTTGGGAGGCTGAGACAGGGGGATCTCTGTGAGTTTAAGGCCAGCCTGAGAGCTACATAGTGAATTCAAGGCCAGCCTGAACTACATAGGTGAGACCCTACCTTTAAAAAAAAAAAACGCACAACAACAAAAAACAGTGGCTTATGGTCTAAGAAGCTGGGCAGAGCAGGAAAGGCTATTTCCAAGAACAAGAACATAGAATAAGATGAGCTTGAAGCTTCTTTTTGTCCTTACAAATAGATAAATGCTCAAAGAATTATGAGAAAATGACAAAAGACACAAATGCCAGTTTTAAAAGGCTCCCACTGGCTAAATGTGTGCATCAAAATAACAGACTAAAACCCACTGAATAAAACAGGAAGCCAGAAGTCAATACCGATATGAGCAAATGAATGAGAAAGCTGATGACTATGAGAAGCCTGTTGCATCTAATGGAAATATATGCCCATTTCCTCATCAGGTTTCAAACTTCCCCTCCACAAGATAATTTTTTTCATTACTAGGGATTGAACCAGTGAGCTCTGAGCTGTACTCCAGCCCTTTTTATTTTTTAGTTTGAAATAGGGTCTCCTTAGGTTGCCAGGGTGGCCTTGAACTTGGGAGACTCTTGCCTAAGCCTCCCGTGTACCTGGGGACTACAAGCATGTGCTACTATGGCCAGCTCTGCATGGCTTTTAATTGCTAATTTATTTGTACTTTTTTGTATATGTATAGTTACCGGGGATTGAATCCAGGAGCACTCTACCACTGAGCTACACACTGACCCTTTTTGTTTTTTTATCTTGAAATAGAGACTTGCCACATTGCCCAGACTAGCCTCAAACTTCTGAGTCTCCTGCCTCAGCTCCCCAAATAGCTGATATTATAGTCATATGCCACCACACCCAACCAGATAAAGGATAACTTTAAATCAAATGGGGGTCCAGGGATATAGCTTAGTGGCATGAGCGTTTGCCTGGCAAGCCTAAGGTCATGAGTTCTATTCCTGGTACCAATAAATAAATAAATAAATAAATAAAATGGAATCGTATGAAAAGAAAAGACCATCAAAATAAAACACATTGAAACTCGTGTTCCCTATTAGGATGCAATGAAGAACCAAAAGTCTTCTTTGGGGTTCCTGTCAGGAATTAAAAACCTGAATATTAATCAGGAGGTGCCATCAGATAAACCAAACTTGTGGGACATTTTACAAAATAATTAGACTGTAATCTTCAAGTGTCAAGGTTATGGAAGCCAAAGAAAGGCAGGGAACTGTTGTAAACCAGGCACTGAATAGACATGATGAACCAAGCATACTTGGTTCTGAAATGGATGCTTTGGTTATAAAGGGCATTATTAGAAATTGGCAAAACTTGGATTGGATCTGAGGATTGGGTGGTAGCAATGTGTCAATGTTAATTTTCTGATGATGATTAAATAACTTTGTAAGAAATATCCTTTTTCAGGAAATACACATAAAATATCCAAAAATGGGCTGGGGATTTAGCTCAGCGGCAAAAGTGCCTGCCTGGCAAGCGCAACCTCGTGAGTTTGGTTCCCGGTACCGGAGAAAAACCAAAAAAAAATAAAAAAATAAAAAAATAAAATATCCACAAGTGATAGTGTTACCAGGTTCTTGGATTCTGGGGACTCCTAGAGATTGTCTCCAGGCTCTTCTTGTCCTAAACAAAGGACTGGGCAAAACAAGTACAAAAGGTAGTGAGGTTTTACATTTTTTAAAGGTAGGAAAAGAAACATGCTCTGCAGAGTGAGTGTGGGCCAATTAAAAGTAGAAAAAGAACTACACTCTACAGGATGACAGCAGACCAGTGTGAAGGAGAGCACAGTGGCCAAGATCTTAATGGCAGCCATCTTTTCTATCTCCCTCTCCTCAGGCTGATGTCAGATCTAGGCCATTCTATCAAAAATCTGCTTGAATTCTCATGAGAAGAACTGAAGATAGCATTCACTGATTGATCCCAGGTGCAGGGCTGTGGGAACTGTTTTTCTTCACATCTCCTGGATCTGCATTACTAACAAGTCATGCCCACTTGTTCCACTGATTTGCCACAACTTAATCTCCTGCCTCAATAAGACAGCACAGCAGTGACTTACTCACAAAGGGTTTGTGGACAAAGTTTTTTGTACTGTATTTAAAACTCTTCTATAGGCTTGAGATTGTTTTAGGGAGTTTTTAAATGTCTTGTGGAGTTTTTAAAACATGAGGTTCAGATTAAACATATCACAGAAGAAGACAGCAGCAAAATCAGCTTCTCTGGGATCTGGAATTGAGAAAAAAATAAAACAAATTGGTGAAGAACAAAAGGTAGATCTCCTGCAATCCAGAGGGAGCTAACAGGAAAACTAGAAACTACAGAGAAGCTAAAGAAATTGTCCAGACATGATGGCACACGCCTATAATCTCAGTGGTCAGGAGGGTGAGACAGGAGGATCACCATGAATTTGAGGCCAGCCTGGACTAAATAGTGAGCTCAAGGACAGCCTGAACTACACAGTGAGACCCTGTCTAAACACACACACACACACACATACCCAAAAAAAGAAAAAGAAATGGATCATAACACAGAGAAAAAAATAGAGCAGTTCCCTGGGACGGGGACCTGTCTCCACAGACACAAGATGAGCCCAGAGAGGTTAAGAAACTGCAGGCAAAAGCAAGTGACTGGGCCAGTAGCATTAGCCCCAAGAAAAGCCCATGGTATTTTGTTTTTGGTTGTTTTTGGTTTTGTTTTGAGACAGTGTCTCACAATGTAGTTCAGGCTGGTCTTGAATTCACTGTGTAGCCCAGGTTGGCCTCAAACTGACAGTGATCCTCCTGGCATCAGCTTCTCAAGTGCTAGGACTACAGGTGTACACCACCATGCCCTGGCAAAGCTCATGATTATTGTAAACTGCAAAAATCAGTGTGATATTTTGCTCTGAAAGTAACTCCTTCACCATGCCAGTGTACAGTCAGAGAAGAAAGCCAGTGCAGTACCTCCTATATTTGAGAGTGTTTAAATAGGAGCCAGAGCCAGGCGTGGTGGCTCACGCCTGTAATCCTAGCACTCAGGAGGATGAGACAGTTCTAGATAGACAAGTTCTAGATGGACAAGCCATATGGAAATTCCACTTTTCAGATTCCTCTCCCGGAAAAACCAGGATCGCTATGAGAATGAGGCCAGCCTAGACTACAGAGAGAGTTCAGGGCAAGCCTGACCTACAAAGCAGACCCTGTCTCAAAAAAAACAAATAAATAAATAAACAAACAAACAGGAGCCATTTTGGGAAGGGGTTATTGTTTAATACTGCACTAACAGAACAAATTCACTCCAGGACTTCTGGGGTCAATCTACTGTTTTAAAAATCTACTGTTTTAGTTAGTTTATGAGTAAAACAACTAGCTATGGAAAGGTCCTGAGATAAAGTTGGGTTATCAGCCACATTGATAAGAATTAAAACAAGAATAGACAGTGAACTAGGACTTTGGACAAAGAATGAACTTCCTCAGGCAATATGGAGCGCAATCCCCTCTTTACGAAAAGAAGTTGCCACTAGTCCCTATTAAAAGAAGTAGCAGCTCCTCCCCACTAAAAGTTCCTGAGTTTTCAGGAACTTAAAATTCAAAATAACCAATTTTTCTTTAAAAACCTTAGTCTTCTTTAAACCCTATATGCTAAGTAACTGGGTTAGAGAGACCAACTTCCAAATGGTTATTTTAAATTCACAGAGCCACATGTCATAGATGGCCACTAAACAACCGAGCAATTCCTATGTTCTGTTTATCCAGAAGAAGTTCTAGATGGACAAGCCTTATGGAAATTCCACTTTTCAGATTCCTCTTCTGGAAAAACCAGGAGCTTTTCTTTTTCCTTCTCCTTATTTCCAATAAAAACTCTCTTAACTTTCTGCTTTTGGTTCACACTTCATTCTTTGATTTTCAGAAAGCCACAAGTTTGCTTTGTATAGAGTTAACTGTTTCACTACCATAGTGACGGGGTGGGAGATGGCCACAAGAGACAGTTGAAGAGAGGACTCAGGCTAGACACAAACTCCCTGAGAAGTTTAAAATAAGGCTGGGCAGGACATGGGGTCCTGCCTTCTGAGGTGACAAGCCAGGTTGGTCATGGGCAGGTTTAGGAGAAGGCTGAGTCTGAAAGTGCTGGTATAATGTCAGCAGAAGATTTGACCCCCACCCCCGCCAACTCACCCTACTGCCTACATTCAACACAGAGCTCAATGGGCTGCTTGTTTTCCCCATAAACCTATGTGATCAGGGATGGTTGCCACAGCCTGGGCTGTATGGAGGTAGGGCCCTCTGGAGCTGGGGTGTGGGGGACCCTCACAAACTCACACGTTCTAAAGCTAAGCAGAGAAATCTGTGACTTGGAGCAAACTGAAGAGCATGGAAACAGCAGCAGGAGTATCTACAACCATAGGGTGTGAGGCAGGAGACTAGGGCAAGACAAAGCTGGTTAGAGAGGTAGGTGTGGCCTTTTAATTACAAAATCCCAGGACACATGCACAGAATAATTCCCAAGTCGCTTGAATGTGGACTTCTCTCCAGAACTCAAACAGGTTTTCAATAGAACGGCCTAGACTTGATCACAGCCTGAGGTGTGGGATATGCAAAAAGGACAGTTGACACTGAGCTCTCTGCTACTGCATCCTTTCATAGTAGTCCACTCTCACAGCATAGAGTGGACATTTTTCTTACTTTTACTTGGCTCAAACTCACTGTGAAGAGAATATTTCTTTTCCTACCTTTAATAAATGTAAAACCTTGGTACAGCTTGCACTTGTCTTGACAAATTCTTTACTCAGGACAGAACCTAGAAAGTACCTCTAGAAGGGGACTCCAGCACCCCAAAACATGGTAACAGGTAGAAACCATTGACTGACCATGCCAAGTAGGAAAAAGGAGTGCAGGATTCACCATTCACACACAAAACCATGAGTCTAAACAGAGAGGGGAAGGGAGCTTGAAAGGAGGGAATGAGAATGAGGAAAAAAGAAGAATCAAAATATATCACATACAGGTAGAATTCCCTATAATGAATGTGATTATTATGTATACCTAAATTGTACCAATAACCTAAATAATTTTTAAATAAATAATCCAAAAAATTTTTTTTAAATGAGGATGAATATTTAGGATGAGGCAAAATAAGAGAATTTGTGAGTAAGAGAGGAGCTTCAAAAGATGGCACAGTATGAAAATCAAGTGGAAGTGTAGCAGCAAAGGAGATTTAAAGAGTACAAGTGATTAAAAAAGAAAAAACAAAGATAAATAGAAGAGAGATCCTCTACATAGAAGATCCCAAAAAATTCCCCAAAAGCCTCCTAGAATAGCCAAATTCAGCTATTTAACAGGATACAAAAGCAACTTACAAAAATAATGATATTCCTCTACACAAACAATAAACTCAAGGCCAGGTGTGGTGGCACACACCTGTAATCCCAGCATTCAGGAGGCAGAGGCAAGAGAATCACTGTGAGTTTGAGGCCAGCCTGGGCTACAAAGTGAGCACAAGGCCAGTCTGAACTGCATAGCGAGACCCTGTTTCAAAAAGAGAAAAAAAAAAAGAGTGAAACAATAAACTCACTGGAAAAGAATTTAGGAAAACAATATCATTCAGAATAGCACTGAGAAAAATTAATTTAGGAAGTAATCAAATCAAGAAAGAGAAAGACATCTACAAAAAAACTACATCACCCTGAAAAAGCAGATCAAAAAACACATCAGAAAAAGGGAAGATGTCCCAATTTTGGATTGTCAGAACCAAAACAGTCAAAATGGTCATTATTCCAAAAGCAAGCTGGGGATATAGCTTAGTTGCATAAGCGCCTGCCTGGCAAGTGCAAGGTCCTGAGTTCGATTCCCGGTACCAAAAATAAACAAATAAATATTCCAAAAGTGATATATAACTTTAACTAAATAATGAAAACAATGAACACACAACACAGGAAAGAAATAGAATCCATAAAACAGATTCAGGTACCCAGGAGATTAACAATTCTATCAAAAGTATACACAGGAGAATGAGCAAATATGATAACAGAAAATCAAATATAGAAGACAGGATTGGGGTTAGTGATCATGAAAAGAAAGCTTTCTTAAAAATAGCAAGGGACCATAAAAAAATCAGTCCAACAGCTGCTAGATGATCCAAATAGAATCAAATAATATTGATCAGAGTTAATGAAAAAAGCAGGAGATAGTGAAAATGACATTTAAAATCAGTTCACAGAAGTAATAGCAGAAAACTTCTCAAGCAGAAAAAAATTTGACATAGAGTTAAGTCAGGCATATAGAAGTCCAATGAACCATGGTCGAAAAAAATCTACACCAAAACATATATTAGCCAAGATTCCAGAAATTTAACATAAGAATAAAATACTAAAAGTTATTGGAGAGAGTGGGGCTTGGGATTTAGTTCAGTGGCACAGTGCCTGCCTGGCAAGCACAACGTTGTGAGTTTGATTCCCAGTATCAGAAAAAAACAAAACAAAACAAAACAAAACAAAAAAAAATGCTGTTGGAGAAAAGAAACAAATCACCTATAAAGGAAAGCCCATCAGAGTCACAGCAGATTTCTCAACATAAACCATTATGTCAAGGAGAGTTTGGAAAGAATTTTAAACCCTAACAGAAAACAACTTCCAACTTAGAGTGATGTACCCTGAAAAACTATCTTTCAAAATTGATGGAGAAATAAGATACTTCCATGAAAAAAAAAAAACCACCTGACCACCAAACCAGCAATCAGCACTCCAAAATGTTCTGAAAGACACTGTGGAAAGAGGTAATGAGGACTATAGTTCCATGAACCTTAACAGAATGAACGCACCAGGAAAGGCAAACAATTAAGCAGACAGGAAAAAAAGGAAACAAAAACAGGAAAATGACATGACAAGAATAAGTCAGTACATATCAGTTATAAGCATCAATGTTAATGGTCTCAGTTTAATAAACAAAAGAAATACACTGGCAGAATTGATCAAGAAATAAGATCCAATAATATGCTTCACACAAGAAATACATTTAATTCAAAAAGAAATCCATAGACTGAAATTCAAAGGATGGAAAACAATACTCCATATGACAGGAACCCAGAAAAAAAGCAGGAGTAGCTATTCTATTTGCAGACAAAATGGATTTCAAGCTGTGGTGGATTAACAACTGGTGGTCAACTTATAATGCCCAGATGAACTGAATAAGCATGGTGCTGGGTGTGGGAGGCCCACTTGAGGACTGTTGCCAGCAGCATAAGAGGCAAAACTAGAGAAGAAGAAAAAAGGCTGTTGGGAGCTGAGAA
>NW_004955473.1:5146613-5147523 GCF_000276665.1 Chinchilla lanigera | reverse complement strand
ATGATTCTTTGGGTGACTATTATAAGTAATCTTATAAAATATGTGTCCTGTATTATATTATTGTTTTCCCCTTTCAAATAACTGCCAAGACTGATTAAAAGAGACAAAAAAAAGTCACTACATCCTTGTAAAGGGCACTGTCTCGGTTACTTTTCTCTTGTTGCTAAGACAAACTACCTAACACCCAAAATTAAGGAAGCAAAAGTTTACTTGGCTCACAGTTTGTAGAGGTTTCAGTCTGTAATCAGCTGGCTCCAAGGCACAGGGGAAACAGTCCCTGGCAGCAGAAGACAGCAAAAGCAAACAAGAGCAAAAGGAGATGGGGAACAAGCCTCTTTTCTTCCCTTATATTGTATACCAACTATCCACCCACACCCACACCATCTCTATGTCCTCCTCTTCTGTAAGCTGAGGATGTTTACAAAGTAAGGACTCTGGCCTACTGCTGAATCACTTAGTTGAACTTTTGAACTTCTCAAGTTGACACAATGAATAACAGCCTAGAGTGGTAAGGGCATGTCTTTCTCAGCCCAGGATGTAGAACTGCTGAGTTACTTCATTAAGCTTTTATTTTTTATTTTTTTATTTTTTTGGTATGGGGAATCGAACTCAGGACATCGCACTTGCCAAGCAAGGCATTGTGCCACTGAGCTATATCCGTGGCCCTAGTTAAGCTTTTAGACCCTCAAGTTGACACAATATACCAACCATAATAGGCACAATCCAAGAGGAAGATATATCAATCATAAATACATATGCACCAAATACCAGCACACCCAACTATATAAAACAAATATTAGTGGACATGAAAAATCAAATAAACACTAATACAATTATGTTAGTGATCTCAACACCCCACCGTCACAAATAAACAGAACAACTAGACAAAAAAATCAACAAAGAAATATCA
>NW_004955473.1:5137306-5141198 GCF_000276665.1 Chinchilla lanigera | reverse complement strand
AAAAAGAAAAAACTCAAAACAATTAGATCCCCAAAATTCAGTGTTTTGTTTTTTTATTTTTGTTTTTTGTTTTGTTTTGTTTTGAGACAGGGTCTCACTTTGTAGGGCAGGATTGCTTTGAACTCACTAAGTAGCCCAAGATGGCCTCAACCTCAAAGCGATCCTCCTCCCTCAGCCTTCCAAGTGCTGGGACTACAGGCATTGTTCAGCATGCCCAGCTCAGACCCCCCAAATTTAAAGATCCAATCAAAAAATGGACATCTGAAATGAATAGCCACTTGTCAGATGAAGAAGTAAAAATGGCAAATAAATATATCAAAAAATGTTCAACATCACTGATCACTCAAGAGATGCAAATGAAAAAAGCTCTGACATTCCATCTCAGAAAGAATGGCAATTATCAGTACGTCAACCAATAATAAATGGTGATGGGCCTGTGGGTAAAAAACAACCCTTCTCCACTGTTGGTGAAAGTGTAGACTGGTGCAACCACTATGGAAATCAGTGTGGAGATTCCTCAAAAAACGAGGACTAGAGGGTCCATTCTACCCAACTCTTCCTCTTTTTGGTATCTTTGATTCCCAAAAGAATTAAAAGCATCATATCACAGCAATACGTGCACACCCATGTTATAGCAGCACCGTTTGTAATAGCTAAATCTTGGAAACAGGCCAAATGCCCATCAATCAATGAATGGATAACCAAGATGTGGGTTTTCCCACAGTGGAGTATTGTGACTGACTCATGATCTTATTCTGGGATTAAAGGCATGAGTGCTATATTTGCCCTAGAGTGGATAGCCTGCATATAATGTAAGGGATAGAAAGAGGTGTGTTTTCTCTCTGTTATAAAGAAGGATAAGCTTGAGACATTCCTAGCTAAATTGATGCACCTTGAGAACATACTCTGTTTTAAAGAGGAAAGGTATATTTAGCTGACAGTTTGTAGAGGTTTCAGTCCATAATTTGCTGGCTCCAAGGCAGGGTGGCACATGGCAGAAGGGGAACATTTAATGGAGGCTGAGGTGGCAGAAGACAGCAAAAGCAGAGAGAGCGAGAGCGAGTGAGAGAGAGAGAGAGAGAGAGAGAGAAAGAGAGAAAACACACCTCTTTCTATCCCTTACATTATATGCAGGCTACCCACCCTAGGGCAAATATAGCACTCATACCCTTAATCCCAGAATAAGATCATGAGTCAATCACAAACTCTAGATTCAGCCACCTCCAAAAAGCCTACCACCCATGACTGCAAGAGGCTGGGAGGGACATCAGATATCCACAATATTCTGTCTGGGCACCTCCCCGAAAGACTCATGTACTTTCCTTTATGCAAAAGGCATTTATATAGTCAATCTCTAAGAGTTCCCAAAGTCCTAACAGTTTCAGCGCTGCTGAAAATTGAGACCATACTCTTTTCTGTTTTGGTGCCAGGAATCGAAGTCAGGACCTTGTGCTTTCTAGGCAGGTGCTGTGCCACTGAACTATATCCCTGGCCCAAGACCAAACACTTAAGTGAAATAATTCATTCGCACGTTTAAATATTGCATTGTTTCTCTAGTGTGAGAAAATAAAAGTATAAGTAAGTCCCAAAGTGTATACTAGATTTTAGGAAATGGGAAGAAAATGTTCAAATGAAAAGGGAAACAAGGGAGGAGGAGAGGGAAAATAAAGATGGAACAGAAACAGAATAGAAGGAAAATATGGAGATAAGCTTTTGTAAATAAGGAGAGGAATAGGGGCTGAAGGGAGGGGAGGGGAATGGAAAAAAATAAGCAAGCTACATCATGTACAGGTACAAATTCCCTATCATGAATGTGATCACTTTGTACATCTTAAATGTACCAATAAAATTTTTGAAATGCAAAAAATAAATAATAAATAAAATTCACAGTATCTAGTATCTAATCAAAACTTACTAGGCATGTTCTGAAATTTGATTGTGTTGATTGTTGCACTACCCTATGAAAAATAGTTTGAATTGATATATTGTATATAAATTACATCTCCATAAGCTGTTAAAAATTACTGAGCCTGGGGGCAATTCCCAAATGGCCCAGGAGGACCTTGCAAAATCCTCTCCCCAAAACAGAAAGATGAAACTGGAAAAATAGTCTAAATCAACCATTTCAGAACCCAGGAAAAATCAAAAGCATAGAACACATTGAAAAGTGTTTGCACCTTTGCACAGTGGCAGTATCATAGCCAAAGAGGTTTATCTGAGGCGTGATTATTACTAATTGAAAAATGTTCATACAAGAAAAACTACTGAACCTCTCAGCAAGAACATGAGGACCTGGGTGCAGCATTTTAACTTGGAGCCTCTGCTGTGCCTTTAATTCCACAGTGCAGTCACCTTAGGACAGAAGGGCTTGCAGCTGATAGAAAATGGCCTAAGTAGAACTCTGCAGAAAGCCCACGTCTCATAGTGATTTCAGGTGCAAACTGTCAGGGAAAACCAACATCACAATTGTTAAGGATGCTGCACAGGTCAGAAAACAACAGCCTGATCAAAAATTGTAAAAGATCTGGAAAATGAGAGAGTCATAAGGGATTTGATAAGCTCTTACATGTTCCAGAGAATGCAGACGTCTATATATACATGCTGTGTGATCAAAAAACATGGTGGTGCACACCTGTAATCCCAGCACTCGTTGCAAGTTCGAGGCCAGCCTGGGCTACAAAGTGAGCTCAAGGCCAGCCTGAACTGCACAGTGAGACCCTGTCTCCAAAAGAAGGCAAAAAATATTATCTATCTATCTATATATATACATATATATATATACATACATATATAGTGAATGTTTACATTTTTAAAACATTTAGTACAGTAAAAGGCACACTGCCATGAATTTCCCTCAGAACATGCCCAGGCACTTAGGACACACTTATCCCCTCCTTCTTGCAGCTTCCTCAAGCAGTTCTAGAAGTACTTTTAAGTGAGTATTTTTAATTGTGGTCCCCTGTCGGCCTCAATGTGCTGATCTGATTAAAAATGTCAACCTTTCCTGGTCATTTCGACTTTCCGGAAGAGCCAGAACTTTCATGGTGCCCTATGAAGTGAAATAACGTAAATAAAGACACACCGTAATGTTCTTATAAAATCGCTTTTCCTTGGCAGTGATTGGCAGCAGCATTTGCCGTGTTTCTATCACACCTGCAAAAGACACTCACGAAGGAGGACTTTTAGAACTTCTTCAGAAAGTGGCAAGAACAATGAATAAGTGTTTCCGAAGTGAGGGGGGGATCTTGTAAGGGGGAGTCTTTTAAAGGAGATTAATGGCACTGTCATTTACTGTAATGATTTTTAAGATTTAAACATTTGCTGTATATTTTTATCATACCTCGTACAGAGAACTCACACATGAACAGGGGAGACAATAGATGGCCCCAGTGATTTACATACTCAGGGTTTTCCTTGAGGCCTTGTGCAAGCAGAAAATGAGAACCAGCGAATACTTGTGTACTCGGAGCGTAACAACACATGAGCCAATTCCTGAGGAAGGAAAAGGGTGGAAGCAGTACTAGCTCAAGGGACTCTGATTAATAATTGGCTGACCACTAAGCTGCCTGAGTGAATTCTAGGCAGCTGCACTTAAAAAATATCGTTTTGAAACACAATTATTTTGAGAGAAACAAGGGTTTTCCTTTATTGTAGTTGTCCCCTTGAATACACATTAGATATTACAGATGGAAGCATGAGTATAACAAAGCAGTCAAAGGACTTTTATAAACCATTGCGTACAAACATTGAACATTAATGTTTAGTCAGCACAGTGGGACCAAAGGGGCAAGACCAGTGACACCTGGGACAGGAAACTTCACAGAGTCTTGTCCTGATTAGCCTGACTCTGGATAACTTTTGTCTTCTTGTTTGTAAACAGAAACTACCACAC
>NW_004955473.1:5098550-5136201 GCF_000276665.1 Chinchilla lanigera | reverse complement strand
AAAGAAAAGAAAAGAATGGGGGAATATGCCATTGAGTATTATGATGTGCAGTGTGCCATTACTTGGGGGAATGAAATCCCAAACTAATTACAGTTGTATTTGCTGTTGTGAAACAACAGGGGCTTAATCATTCTGATGGGCAACATGCACATTTGTACACTGGAAATATTACAAGTAGTTTTTAATTATCTATACTTATTTTATTCTGTTAACCTCTGATGGTAGTGATTCTGTCCTATTTGCAGTATCTAGCAGTATCTGGCAATAAACAGATCAGTAATCATTGAATATTGTTGAAATGAAGTTTTAATTTAATAGGGTACAACCTTTCTTCTGGAACTTTCAGGTAGAACTAATATATACTTCATATATATCATTTCTCAATTTAAAGGAAAAAAGAACATTCAGTCATTCTATTACAAACTGCTCAAAATTTCTAATTTTTCAATTACCTGTTATTTAAAAGGCTGAATGGTTTCATTAGAGACATATATTATTCTGAAATCCTTCATAATAAGAAACTTTTCCTTAGCTCACTAAGGAAATTAGAACATTAAACATTAGAACATTAAAGTAATATTTAGTTCTTGTGCAGTAAAAATTTCCAGAATCAGGAAAAACAGAATTTTAGATATCTCCATTATCTTTGAAATATATTATTTTCAGTTTAATATTATTTTTTCTATAAAATTTTGTACCCATTTTTCCCTTAAGTATTTTTTTAAATAAATCAGACTCACATGTGTAAAAAAAATTTTTTAGTGGAGCAGAGTGGGTGGGTGGGGCTGGGCAGGCCGTTTAGCGAGTGACGGGCGATTGGGTAGCAGTTGGGTAGTGGTTGGGCATCAGTTGGCCGTTGGTTGGGCAATGGTTGGGTAGGGACAGGGTATTGGTGGCAGTTGGGTGTTGGTTTTAGTGATTGGGTATTGGTTGGGAGGCGGTTGGGCAGCGGTTGGGCAAACGGTCTGGGCTTGGGCAGCTCAGTCTTCCCAGGGCTGCATCCCATTGGAGGGAGAACCGCAGCCACCCAGCTTGGAAAGTATAGCCTCACACCCCATGGAAATTATAGGGAGTCTCACCAGGAATGACTAGACCTAATGGTTCCACCTGGTGAAAGTGGATGGAACTTTTCCCCCACAAGGGGAGGCAGCTACCACGGATTCCTCTGTGGAGAAATCCAAGCCCAGTAGAGCTGGGAGGTGAGGTCCTCAAAGGTCTGAGGGCCAATAGACAGCTTGGGCAGCCCTGAGCTGGCTTCTGCTGCAAGGAAGCATTTGCAAGAGACTTAAACCTTCTGAGAAGTGAAGGCTGAGCTAGTTTAGCCCAACCTGATTTTCTGACTTGCTGTCCTAGTAGCATGGGAGCACTTTCCTATGGAGGCCACATCTGGGACCTTGTTACACAGAAAAGAGTCCATGGTGCTTTTGCTATTCTTGTAATGGGAACATTATTTCCTATGAAGGAAACATGAAGAAATAGGGGATACTTCATCTGATCTGCCCTGCACCAGACTACTGGTGATGTGAAAGGACAGGAAGTTCCTATCACATTTGCGCTAGGTAGAAGCTCAAGGCTATTGCTACAAGTATTCTTATGTTTTGAGAGACATACTGCAGAGCCAAGGCATAAATTGTGAGTTAAAAGAAACAGCTTTACTGAGGTATAATTGACATTCAATAAACTGTGGATGGCTAAGTGTTAAAAAGTGGAGCAGAGTCAGGCACGGTCTTGCACGCCTATAATCCCATCACTCAAGAGGCTGAGGCAAGAGGATTGCCTCGACTTCCAGGTCAGTTTGGACTACACGTGGAGTTCAAAGCCAGCCTGAACTAAATAGCAAGATCCGGTCTCAAAAAACAAAGAGAAGGAGGGAGAGAAGAAGGGAGAGAGAGAGAGAGAGAGAAAGAGAGAAAGAGAAAGAGAGAGCGAGGGAGCCTGGCATGGTGGTGCATGCCTGTAATCCCAGCACTCAGGAGGCTGAAGCAAGAGGATTGCCATGACTTCAAGACCAGCCAAGGGTACACAGGGTATTCAAGTCCAGCCTGAACTACATAGCAAGACCCTGTCACAAAAACAAAAACAAAAAAATGAGCAGAGCCAGGTGTGGTGGGGCACACCTGTAATCCCAGCACTTGGGAGACTAAGAAAGGAGGATTTCCGAGAGTTTGAGGCCAGCTTGGGCTACATAGTGAGTTCAAGGCCAGTTTGAACTAAAATGCATAATGAGACACTGTCTCAAAACACTAAAAAAAATGGGAAAAAATGAGAGAGAAAGAAAAGAAAAGAAAGGAAAGGAAAGGAAAGGAAAGGAAAGGAAAAGAAAAGAAAAGAAAAGAAAAGAAAAGGAAAAGAAAAGAAAAGGAAAAGAAAAGAAAAGGAAAAGAAAAGAAAAGAAAAAAGAGCCAGGTGGGTGGGGCACACCTGTAATCCCAGTACTCAGGAGGCTGAGGCAGGAGGATTGCTTCAAGTTGGAGGCCAGCCTGGGCCACATAATGAGATTAAGGCCAGCCTCAACTGCATAGTGAGACCCTGTCTCAAATAGACAAAGAGAGAGACAAAGAGAAAGACAGAGAGAGAGGGAGAGAAGGAAAAGAAATTGACAGCCTCGTTCTAAAATTTATGTGAAGTAGAAATTTACCCATAATAGCCAGAATAATTTTTGAAAAATAAAAACAAAGTTGAAGAACATATACTATCTGATTTCAAAATCTAGTACAAAGCTACAAATATAAAGATATGAAAATGGCATAGTTGTAAAGTTGCTAAAAATTCAGCATAATTATGGTGTAATAATGGACAAATAGATAATGAAAATAAAGGGTACAGAAATAAACCCACACATTTACGTTTAATTTACATTCGACAAAGATCTAAAGCTAATTCAATGGGATTGATGGAGTGAATAAAATTTAAAGAAAGAATGGGAAATGATTTCCCAAACTTGGTGAAAGACAAGGGTCAAAAAGTAATGAAACTGGCCAAGCATGCTGGTGCACGCCAGTAATTCCAGCACTCAGGAGGCTGAGACAGGAGGATCATTGCCAAGTTCTAGACCAGCCTGAGCTACAAAGTGAGCTCAAGGCCAGCCTGAACTGCATAGTGAGACCCTGTCTCAAAAAGACAAAAAAAAAAAGGATGAAGTCCTGCTGCCTGCTGCCACATGGACAAGCCTTAATTAAAACATGCTAATTGAAATAAACCAGTCACAAAAGACCACCTAATATATAATTCCATTCATATACATCCAGAATAGAGAAATCTATAGAGACAAAGTAAATTGTTACTTAAGATTGTGTTGAATTTGGGGACAGAGGATGAGGAAATAAAGGAGATTGCCAAAGTGTCCAGGATTTCATTTGGGGGAGGTAATGAAAATGTTCTAACAATGACTATGATGACAGCTACACATCCCATTTTTGGGATTACACAAAAAACCCTTCACTTGTACATTTTAAATGAGTGAATTATATGGTATGTGAATCATATTTCAATCTGTTTTTTAAAAAGAAATAAAAGTGAACTGGGAATACAGCTCAGCAGCACAAGCACCTGCCTGGCAAGCACAAGGTCCTGAGTTCAATTCCTGGAACCAAAAAAAAATAAATAAATAAAGGTGAAATAAAAACATTTTCAGAGCTGGGGATATAGCTCAGTGGCATAAGCGCCTGCCTGGCAAGAGCAAGGTCCTGAGTTCAATTTCCAGTACCAAAAAAAGAAATAAAAAGATTTTCAGACAAAGAAAAACTAATAGAATTCATAACCAGCAGAGAAATTTTAAAAATGATTAGGGTTAAAAGGAAATGATACTAGGAGGAAAGTCAAATCTTCATAAAGGAATAAAGAACATCAGAAATGATAAATAACAGGATAAACAAAAAAACTATTTTTCTCTTAATTACTAAGTGTGTACTGAGTTTTTAGTATATGTGCTGTCAAATCAAGCACTGTGTACTAAATTTTTTAAGCCAAAATTGTAGTATTGTCTTGTAGGATTCAAAATATGTGGATATAGAGCTAGGCAAGTAGCTCAGTGGTAGAGCACTTACCTATCATGTGTGAGGTCCTAGATTTGATCCCCAGCACTGACAAAACAAGGTACATGTAAATTTGTGGATGGTATTATAATCTGGGAATATGAAGATATGTTTTTCTCTTGAGTATAGAAAGTAAAACAGCAAAACAGAATGGAATGTGTATAAGCTTGTAGACTGGCAAGAGTTATACGTGAAAACATTTTGCGCTTAGGTAAGAATTAATGGTAATCAAATATTGCCTCATTATACCATACTGTTGATCACTACTGTGAGACGTCACAGTAGTCATGTTTTTTGACTTTACAATGTATGATTATGATAGTTCACTATGTCCTACCTCTGTTATGTTAACAATTTAATCATGAGAAAATAAGCAACTCTGTACTCACAGTGGGGAGGGAGTATGTGCTCATGGTGTCAACCTCATCAAAATCCCTCCTCAGAAGGTTTTGATACATGACTCCCTATATCTCTAAATACTATTGTATGTTAACCATTATGAACTTCCACTGATTTCAATGAGCATAGGATGTATCTGTTTAGCCAAATTCGTGTGAATTACATAGATAATCATCATTTCACAGCTCAAACAACCTTCAAATTCATTTCATTAAGCAGAGATGTTGACAAATGCTAAACAAGCTGGGAGTGGGAGGTGCTCTAGCTTGTATCTACAATGTCCTCCAAAGGCCCACATGAGTTTGGTCTGTATTTTGGCACTAGTAGGAGGTAGAGGAACCTTTAAAATGTGAGGGTTCATGGGAGATCTTACATCATTGGGGCATGCCATCAAATGGGACAGTGGGAATCCACGCCTTTCCCATCACCCTGTCACTGCCAGCTGTCATGAATGGGGCAGCTTATTCCACCAATACACTCTTGCCATGATAAACTGAACTGCCTTGCCACAGACCCAAAGCAATGAGGGCAACTAGTCATGGACTGAAACCTCTAAAACTATAAGCCAAAATAAATCTTTTCCCTTTTTTGCAGGGGAGGTGTTGAGACAGGGTCTCACTTTGTAGTCCAGGGTAGCCTCGAAGTTGGGGTGATCATCTTGCCTCAGCTTCTCAAGTGCTGGGATTACATGCATGTGCCTCCATGCCTGGCAATCTTTTCTCCTTTCAAATTGATACCCTGAGGCATTTTGTTACAGTAATGGAGAGCTGACTAACAGAAGAGGTAATGCTGATTTGTAAAGCTGGTTTTCATAATGTAAATACTCCCACCATGGCCAATTTCAAGTTTCCAACATGAAGTTAACCGGCTCACGAATTTCCTGAAATTGCAACAATCAGCTTTTGAGATCTGGTATAAACCAGCTCGAGGACAGTACTCACTCTTGCTTGACACGGTCTTAAGGTTCTGGCTGACAGATTAATGTGTAAAAAAAAAGTTTGGATTATGTTTAGCTTGAATCAGCTGTCATGTGGAAAAAAACACACTGAAGGAAGAATCAGAAGTTAACAGTACAGGCTCTCTTTGGCTGTGCTATTTACTAGATATGCTACCCTAGACAAATCTTCTCTTGCCTCTGGACCTCAACTTTCTCATTTGTAAAATAAAGATAATGCAATACTCATTTTACAGAAAGAATTAAGGCACCTTAAAAAATATGTCTACACTCTGAATAACTAGTATGAAGACAATAATACACACTGTATTCATTATTGTCACTCTCCTACTAGCCTGTTTTGAAACTGTTTTATTTTTATTTTTTCTCTTTAAAAAATATGTCCACAGAATAACTTGTACATAAATGTTCATAACAGCATTCTTCAGAGCAGCCTGAATATAGAAACAACCCAAATGTCCACCAACCAATCTAGCCATACATTTGGAGATTATTTGGTAATAAGGAATGAAGGGCTGATACAGGCTATAACCTTGAAAAAGTATGCTAAGTTAAAAGAAGCCAGTCACAAAATACTATATGTTGTATGATTCCATTCATATGAAATGTCCAAAATAGACATAGCTAGCTAGCTATAGAGATGCAAAATAGATAAATGGTTGCCTAGAGCTAGGAGGGAGGAGAATGTGGGGTGATAGCTAAAAGGTAAAGTTTCTTTTGGAGATGATGAAAATGTTCTATTATTCATAGTGGTGGTGGTGGTGGTGGTGGTGGTGGTTGTACAATTCTGTGAATATATTAAAAACCATTGATTTATACACTCAAAATGAAACAGAAAGACAG
Organism: Chinchilla lanigera; assembly: GCF_000276665.1. Lineage (NCBI taxonomy): Eukaryota > Metazoa > Chordata > Mammalia > Rodentia > Chinchillidae > Chinchilla > Chinchilla lanigera. The sequence continues at coordinate 5,129,970 of NW_004955473.1, read as the reverse complement.
CATGAATGATTGATACGCACAGTCACCTAAGTAAACCTCCAGTGAAAAAACTCAATCACAAAAGTTGCATCCTGTATGATACTATTTATACTCATAACAGTCTCGAAATGACAAGATTATGGAAATGGAGAACAGATACATGGTTGCCAGAAGTTAAGAAGAAGGCGGGTGTGGGAGGGAAGTGGGTGTGCTTCAAAAGGGCAACAGGAACGATCCTTGTGGTAATGGAATTTTCCTGTACCTTCATTGCATTCATATTAATATTCTGCTTATAAAATTGTATTATGATTTTGCAAGATCTACTACTAGCAGAAACTAGGTAAAGGATACACAGGATCTCTCAATGATTTCTCACAGTCGTATGTGAATTCACAAATATCTCAAAAAGGTTAATAAAAAATTAAATCATATAATAAATGTAAAAGCATGCTGAATTCTCCAATTATATACAAATAACTACTGTTATGAATCTTTTATAAGAATGGAAGACTGGAGATGCAACTCAGTGGTAGCAGACTTGCTTAGCAAGCATAAAGCCCTGGGTTTAATTCCTAGTACTTCAGCCTGGCATGGCGGCACACACCTGTAGACCCAGCACTTGGGAGGAAAGCACCACGTTTGAGGCCAGCCTGAGCTACATAGTGAGACCCTGTCTCAGAAAAACTAATAGTAGCAATTCCTAGTACCACAAAAAGTAAATAACATAGAGCTATTATGATTTTATTCACTCATTAATTCAAAAAAGCAATTACTGAGTCTTTCTTATTTTTAAGGACTGTGTTAGATATGATAGGGTATACAAAGTTATGGATTTATGGTAAAATCATAGTTGTCATGTCGCAAGTATTGGCTGACACTGGGTCTTTTTTGTAAAATGTGAGTCAAACAAAATAGAAAAATATTTGTGCATGAGGACATATTTTTATTTATGGATAGTCAATAATAGTTTTAGTCAAGATCAAGTATTCTTAATTAATTACATATCTTTCACAGTTCCTATACCCAACTACATACTTGACCACTGCAGTGGGGTATTTTGCTCTCAAGCTTCAAACGTACAAAAACGAAATTTTGGCTTCATTCCCCTAATTGGTTCCCTCCCTCATTAGCATCTTCTCCATCTCAGTAAAGGATCTACCACTCATTCGCTTGCTAAAGCCAGTAAATTAGCCGTAATCTTTCTCTTTCCCATACGCTCTCACGCTCCCCTGGTGAGTTCATCAGTGACTATCTCCGTGGCCACCACCCTATTCCAAGTCTGAATCACCGTCTCTGGGGGTGCTACCCAGCAGCGCCCTGTCCGACCTCCCTAATTCCACTTTTGCTCCTCTTCAATCCATTTTTTCTACAACAGCAAAAATGATGTTCATTAAATGTAGGTTGTCACTTTCCTATGTAACCTTTTATTTGTGGCTCATTTAACTTAGAATAAAATTCAAGTTCTGCCATGGCCTACAAGGCTATTTACATGAGCTGAAACCTGACATTTCTCTCTCCTCTGCTATTTCCCTTCTTATCCACCATGATCCAGGTGCACCGGTCTTTCAGTTTCTAACCTATCACAAGCTCTTCTCAAAGCAGAGCGTCTGTGTATACATTGTTTCCTTTACCCTGTGTATACATTGCTTCCTTCACCCTGAACAGCTTTCACAGTTCTTGGCAAAGCTGGCTCCTTCTCATCCTCCAGGTCTCAGGTAAAATACTGCACAGACTGTTCCACATTATTCTGCATGAGAAGAAAATGGACCAGGCCTGGTGGCGTTCACCTGTAATCCCAGTACTCAAGAGGCTGCGGCAAGAGGACCACTGCAAGTTTGAGGCCAGCCTGGGCTACAAAGTGAGTTCAAGGCCAGCTTGAACTGCACAGTGAGGCCCTGTTGAGAGAGAGAGAGAGAGAGAGAGAGAGAGAGAGAGAGAGAAGGGAGGGTGGGAAGGATGGAAGGACGGAAGGACGGAAGGACAGAAGGAAGGAAGGAAGGAAGGAAGGGGAGAAAGAAAGAGGGAGAAAGCATGCAGGCAGTGATCTGGATAAAGTTGTGAAGGGGGAGCTCCTAGAGGATCTGCTTCGAAGCAGATTTGCACAGCAAACACACTGCCTTTACTTAGATTAAGTACAAAGCCAGTGTTTTCTAAAAGGCTCTTATTCATACTTCATATATAAGATTAAGAAAATCTCATCTGTCCATAAAAGTGTAATTTGGAGTATCTTCAGGGAAGTGGCAAGTGATCCGAAGAGGATGAGAGGTTGCTAGGGAGTTTTTTTATCTAGGTGATATGGGTCTATTTGCATCTTTTAAGTAGGAGCATGATGCTGTCCAATTACATGACTGAAGACTGATTAAAGACTGAAAAATCAGTAAAAACAAAACTGGTTTGTTTTAGAGAGGGTCTGACTGCGTAGTTAGCTGGCCTCAAGCTCACTATGTAGCCTGGGCTGGCCTCACAGTCACATTGATCCTCCTGCCTCAGGCTCCCAAGTGCAGGGATTATAGGTTCAAACCACTGGGCCCAGCCCTCATTTTAAAGATGAGGAAGCAAAGATACACAGAGCATAAAAGATTTAAGAATTACAAACTAGTGAATCAGAGCTAAGGGTTAGATCCAAAGAATATAGCTTCAAAATTTGCTGGGTATAAGTGGTGCATGCCTTTAGTCCCAGTACATGGGAGGCTAAGGCAGGAATATTGCCATGAGTGTGAGGTCAGCCTGAGCTATATAGTGAGTTCAAAACCTGTCGGGCATGGTGGCGCATGCCTGTAATCCCAGCACCCGAGAGGCTGAGGCAGGAGGATCCTTGTGAGTTCAAGACCAGCCTGGGCTACAAAGTGAGCTCAAGGCCGGCCTGAACTGCATAGCGAGACCCTCTCTCAAAAAGACAAAAAAAAAAAAAAAAAACAGGCCAGCCTGAACTATGCAGAGACCCTGTCTCAAAAGAAAAAAGACAAAACTCATGCTTTTCAGCTGGAGGTACAGCTCAGTAGTAGAGTACTTGGCTAGCACCTTGGGTTCAAACCCTAGCAAAAACTTCACTCCTCTTCATCAATATGTTACTACTGGCTTAAAATTTCAAGTCTTTGAACTAATTAAAATGACAGTAGTGATGGAAAGGTAGGAAGACATTTGAGATTCAGGAAGTAAAAGTGTTGATGAGGGGAAACAACCATAGAACTAACAGCCATGGAACTTACAGGGGAGCCTAATTTGACTCTCAGACTTCTGCCTTAATTAGGTAGTTGATGGGCAAATCAAAGAAATGGAAAATACAGGAGAACTCTCATGGAAAAGAGAGAAATTACTGTTCACTCCATATTTGATCTATGTGTGAGACAAGAGGAATAGCCAGGAAGCAATCAGAGATGAGCATCTGGAGCCCAACAAAGAGATCTGGGCTAGAAGTGTAGATTTTAGAGTACAGACCTAGGAAGTGCATGTAGAATAAACAGAGAGCTGAGAGGACAGTTCTAGGGGACATCAATATTTGGGCAATAAGAACACTGAAAGCATCCAGCAAAGAAGATTGGGGAAAATGCTCATGAGGCTAAGATACCGGAAGGGAGTGGTTATGGAACCCAGAATCAAGTTTTAAGAAGCCAAAATTGTCTTTCATTCCACTAGAAAGTAAACACTTGGCCTGACACGGTGGTGCAGGCCCCTAATACCAGCAGTGGGGAGGCTGAGGCAGTAGGATCATCTTGAGTTTGAGACCAGCCTGGGCTACCCAGTAGTGAGTTCAATGCCAGTCTGGACTACATAGCGAGACCTTGTCTCAACAAAAACAAATCAAAAAGTAAACTCCATGAAGCCATGGGACTTCTCTGCTTTGTTTCGCTCTGTATCCCCAGTGTCTGGAGGTCTGGCACATAATAGACAGCCAAAAACATTTCCCGAATGAAAATAAAGGAAACCAACTAGCAAATACCAGAAAAATTCTGGGAAGACGGAGAAGTAGCCTTTTCATTTAGCATCTTGGGTGTCACTGATGATCTCCGGAGCAAGCTCAGTCGAATAGTGGGGCAGAACAAGGTGGGAATGGCTGAAAAGAATAAATGACGAGAGGGCTTTTGGTATTATTTTCCACATTTCTGTTTGTTTTGTTTTGTTTTTTGGAGAGGGTCTTGCTGTATGTAGCCCAGGCTGCCCTCGAACTTGTCACAAAGCTCCTGCCTCAGCCTCCCAAGTGCTGGGTTCCCAGCCTTGCGACACCACATCCGGTTCTACTTTTTTTTGTTAAATATTAAAAAAAAAAAAAAACGGGCGAGGAGGGTAGCTCAGAAGAATTCTTGCCTGGCATGTATGAGGCCCTGAGTCCAATCTCTAGCACCACAAAAAAAGGAAAAGGAAAAAGAAAAAGTTTTAAAAGTTATGAAAAGTGAGGAAATGAAGCCACTGACAGAGCCCATTCTTGGCTGAAATTTCGCTCTGCAGGGAGAGGAGCACAGAACGGTAATTAGAGGAGGTCACACAATCAAAGGGGATTTTCCTTAAGATGGGAGGAAACCTGCTTTGTCCACTCGAGTCACCTGGGCCCGCCCGGCACAAGGAGGGCCACTCCGCAGGTCGGGACGGACCGTGAGGCGCCTGGGGACGCGGACGGCGCTCGAGTGCCGGCTTTACACCAGGCGGACACAGGGAAGGGCCGGGCTCCGTCCCCAGCACAGCGCCCAAGCCCTCGGCTCCAGGGTGGGACCGCAGGGACGGCAGAGGCTGGGGCACTGGCGCCCAAGGGCGGCTCGCCCGGGCCGAGCTGGGTGGGGACGCCAAGCTCCGCCCGCCGAAGCGGCCACAGCCGCGTCCCCGCCCTGCCCCGACCCCTCCCGGCCGCCGGTCCCACAGCCCGCGCGGAGAGGAAGTGACGCCCGGGCCACATCCGATTGGCGGAAGCAGAAATCGCTTTGAGGCCGGCACGGAAATTGCTTTCCTTTTGGCTTCCGCTCCTGACCCATGTGAGCGATGCAGGCTGCCGAAATGAACGCGGTCCGGGCTGCGGAGAGGTAAGGAGCAAAAGGGAGTAAGGTTCGGGCTTCTTTGGGGGCCGAGTTCCCTCTCTTTTAGGGCATGGAAGACACCTTTCAACAAACAGCAGTTGTTCCTCTCACAAGACCCCACTTAACTACTTCTGCGACCCAGCCTCTAAAGCCCTTTTCATTTAATCTCATTCGTCCCCGCGGCTTCTCACCTTTGTAGCCTCCTCCCCGTTGGTCCTGGTGCGGGCTGTTCCTCAGCAGCTAAGTTAATATGTTTCACTTTCCTCGTCACGTGACGCCTCTTCTGCCCCGTCCGCAGCCTGCTAACCCTCCGCGTTGGCGGTGCGTGAGTTCTAAGCGACTCATCCACGACATTTTCGCAACCCTCTGGTGTCTCATGTGCCTTTGCCCCGCCGTGGGAACACTAAACGTCATATGTTGGATAATGTTTGCCTCGCAAATACGTACATGTACTGTTAGATCATAGTAGATCTGTTTCTGGGTAGCAACTACCTAGTTAAGCACCCACTTTGCAAATCAAGTCCCTAGAAAAATGGCTTACTCTATTGCTTTTGATCAGTCCTCTATTTCCCCATTCCTGAAAACACATGATCAGATAACACGTTTGAGTTGGGTGCACCTGTCAAGGTGTCTGACATGTGGAGTATAACTAGAAATGTTAATCATGAACTGCCTTGCTTCAGGAGCCACAGTGTCTTTGGCCACCTTACCTATTGTCCCAGACATCAATGGGAGAAGCAGTGTTAATCACTAAAATTATGCTTCAACACTGCTTACTTTGTCTTTTTTGTTGTTGTTTTTTTGTTTTGTTTTTGTACCGGGACTTGAACTCAGGACCTCGTGCTTGCCAAGCAGACACTGTGCTGCTAAGCTACATCCCCCACCAGCACTGCTTACTTTGGAGGGAATGCCTGACTTTAAATTCGTCTAAATATAATGTGACAGGTTTCCAAAGGCATTCATACTGCCTGGTTTGTACCTCTGTCGAAGGACAAGGTTCTTCCTTTGGGAGGGTGGGTACATGTTTGCAATACCTAATACACTCATTGTGGGGAATTGATACATATGGATAGCACATCTCAATCCTTTTAATTTCCCTTCCCCCTGTCTATAGATTGAAATAGTGCTCTTTTGTACTGAGAACTAAAGATACAGTGTATTAGAGATTGTTTCAATAGAATGAAAGTTATTTTAAATGCTAATATTTCTGTTACCTTTTTTAAACAGCCTTCTGGCTTTGAGCCAGCAGGAAGAACTAGTGGATTTGCCAAACCACTCCTTGAGTGCCAGTGAAGATGAGGTGGGTGACAACTGCTAAACTGCCATCAAAATTAGAGTAGACAACACATTACTGAAAAGGAAACAGTTGGGAACATTATACAGTATATTTGTTCTGGTTTCACAAGTAAATTAGTTACTTAATATTTCATGTATAAGATACTGTATTAAGTGCCATCAGAGTTTGAAGACTACATAAACTACAGTATTATCTTCCAGTTGCTTAAGTATAGTTTGTAGTACCAAAACACATGTTCCTCATTATATTTCCCAAATCTGAACTTCTGTAGAAATGTGATTATCTGACTGCAATATACATAGGTATTTTAAGCTAAATTTCAAACAGATACTATAGGAATTTTACATTCACTCCCTCAACAAAACAACTTAAATTTTGTTCTGAATGGGAGGTATGCTCACAGACCACCTATTTTAATAACAAGGAGTTGAATTTTTTGTTGTTGTTGGCTTTTTTTTTCCTGGTGGTTGTTTTCCCTTAAGGAAAAGCTACCTTGGTAATCGCGGCTCTGACCTACACTATATACCAGGTGTCAGATCACAACTATCCTATACAGAAACATCCTTGTAAACCCTTTTCTTCCACAAACAAGTTCAGAGGCATGACATTTAGCTGTCAAGTTCCTAACAATTTTTGTTCCTTAAAGTGAAGGAGTTTGGATTTTAAAGTTCTTTAAGCTTGGGCTAGAATATTTGCGAACCAAACTGCATCACATTGCCCAGTTCTCCACCCAGCAGAGGAACCAGGGCTTTTACGTGGGCCTTAGTTTCCATGTTGTCCTTTTCCTCTACCCATCATTCTAATGGTTTTTCCTTTTTTGTGTCTAGGGGGACAGTGATGGAGAGAGAAAGCATCAAAAGCTTCTGGAATCAATTGGTTCTCTTGATGGAAAGAAGAGGTAATGTTCCCATCACCTTGGGCAAATTATAACTAGCTAACTCCCTGAGACTTCTCTGCAGTAAACATTTGTCGAGTGCCTAGTGTAAGACCTTAACACCAGTGCCTAAACCGGGCGTGGTGGTGCATGCCTGCCACTCGGGAGGCTGAGGCTGGAGGATCATTGCAAGTTCAAGACCAGCCTGGGCTACAAAGTGAGCTCATGGCCGACCTGAACTGCATAGCAAGACTCTGTCTCAAAAAGACAAAAAAAACCCAAACAAACAAAAATCCGGTGCCTAGGGTATAATTATCATTATATAATTGTTGTTAACAATCATTATCCTTATAGCAATTATTGTGTTAGGCCTTCACATATAGGAGAACTTATTTATTTATATTTTTTTAATTTTAAAGAGTAAAAGAAGGACAACAAAGCAGTAGGGAGATACACCGAATTACAGACAAAGTGGTAGGGCATTATCATTGGTTATTATTTTACCTATTGGTATCTTCAAGAATGTTTCTCAGGAAAACAAATATGGACAACGTATTTAATTCACACTTAAAAATCTTTTGAGCTGGGTATGGTGGCACGTGCCTGTAATCCCAGCACTGAGGAGGCTGAGACAAGAGGATCACTGCAAGTTCAAGGCCAGCCTGGACTACATAACAAGAACCTATCTCAAAAAACAAGAAAATCTTTTGGAGCATTAATTATGCATTACTTATCCCCATTAAAAAAGTTAATTCAGTTACTCCTGAAGTCAGTTCATAAGAATCAGATCTAGGATTCAAATCCAGATGTGTTTGAATCCAAATCCAATGTGTTTTCCATTGTGCTTTCTTTGTATTACCTTATATTTATGACAGGCTGATTCTTTATAAAGAGAGAAAATGAAGGTTAGACTACCAGGTCCCTAGTAGTAGATTTATTGATTGCTTTGTGTTAAAAGCTGAGCCTAGAAGAAAAATGTATGTAACCACAGCCTTCTTTGAAGAGAGAAATATTTGTTTTCCCCCATATCTATTGTTTTGCCTAATTTTAGGTGGAAATTGGCCGAGAGATCTGAGGCTTGTTTGAAGGTGTCAGAGTTTAATGTCTGTTCTGAAGGTAAGTTGAACAAAGGAAGATACCTATGCATGGCAGCTTATGCATTCTAAAATCATAGTGGTGACCTCAGCCCCTAGAAACTGCTTTTAATGTGATTACTGTTGTCCCACTATAAATGTTCACCTGTGAGAGTAGGTTCAGAAGCATGGTCAGATACCCTTGAGTTTCTTCCATTTTTTAGAAGAAAGCCTAGGAGGTTAAACAAAATCTTTTATGGAGATTGACAAGATTACAAATGAAGATATTTGCCTCAGCTGGATGTGATGATGCAGACCTGTAATCCCAGTACTCTGGGAGGCTGAGGCAGGAGAATCACAAGTTCAAACCCAGCCTGGATAATCTGGGATTTAGAGAGAACTTGTCTCAAAATAAAAATTTTTAAAGGGCTGGGGATGTAGTTCAGTAGGAAGGCCCTGGGTTTAATCCCCAGTATTGAGTGGGGAGGGGGTGGATCAGCTGTCTCTTACTTAGTCATACTCTATGTTTGTGTGGCTCTTTAACAATCAGTGTCTCTTCTTTTATGCAGTCCTGGGGATTAAACCCAGGAGAACACTGACCTATGTCTCTAGCTTTTTGTTTTTTCTTCAGGACAGAATCTTGCAAGTTCCTTAGGCTGGACTCAAACTTGTGATCTTGTTGCCTCGGCCTCCTGAGTAGCTGGGATTACAGGGGCATGTGCCACCATGCCCAGCACCATTTCATTGTATCTCAGTTCTCACAACACCGAGTTAGAACAAACAGATATTCTCATTAGCTGGAGCTCAGAGAAGTCAGGTTGCATATTCAAGGGGCTTCACCTGGAACTGTGGTGGTGGACCTACAGCACACATGCCACAGTGGGCTATTTGTATCATTGAAAATTCTAAAAGGTTTGGCATCCCTGACCTAGAGCAATTTTTTTCAGCTTTTTTCTTTACGGCTTCTCTGAGGAGAAGCCTTTTTAGGTATTTTTAAAAACTTTAATACTTCCCCTCCAGAAAATCAATTACTAAGAATTAGGTTTTTGGGGGGAGTTGTTGGTTGGTTTGGTTTGGTTTGGTTTGGTGTTTTGAAACAGGGTCTCAGGTCTGTGTAGTTGAGGCTAGCCTCCAACTTGTAGAGATCCTCCTGCCCCAGCCTCCAGAGTGCCAAGATTACAGGAGTCCACCATCATGACTGGTTTAAGTATTAAGATTTTGTTTGATAGCTAGACATGGTAGCACATGCCTGTAATCCCAGCACCAGGGAGGCTGAAGCAGGAGGATTGTTGTGAGTTCAAGGCCAGCCTAAACTACATAGTGAGACCCTGTCTTAAAAAGACAAAAAAAAAAAAAAAAAAAAAAGATTTTGTTTGACAGCTGGGCATCTCAGCACTCTGGAGGTTGAGGGAGGAGGATTGGTGCAAGTTGGAAGCCAGCCTGGGCTACAAAATGAGTTCAAGACCAGCCTGAACTACATAATGAAACCCTGTCCTAGGAAGACAAAAAAATTTTTTTGTTTGCTACATTGAGCCTTAGTGGTACATAGAAATTCTGTAATTGTCTAAGATTTTTTTTCACGTACCTTCCCCAAGAACCAATTTTCACACCCTAGTGGGGAGAGGATAAAGAAAAACATCACCTTTGTTGAAAATACGTGTTTCTAATAAATGGCAAAGTTGAAATTTTAACCTCATAACAAAATTAGATGTCAATGTTATTACCACAGTCACAATTTAGGTCATTTGAATGAGATTTGTGTTTGTAGTAAACCAATGTAATCTCCCCGAGCAAGTAACAAGGTATTTATTCCAAGTTCTCATTCAGCAGATTCTGTGCTTCTATGATGTCTAAAATGCTAAGGCTGCCAGCTATGGTGGTGCACACCTGTAATCCCAGCACTCTGGAGGCTGAGGCAGGCAGATCCATGAGTTTAAGGCCAGCCTGAACTACATTGTGAGACCTTTTCTCCAAACAAAAGATGAGATGCTAAGGCTACAGTGAACAATGAGATGTGATCCTTGCACTGGGGGCAGGGTATGACAATTGAAACGGGATGGTACAATCGAGACTATGTGGCTACTTTAGTTTGTTTGGTCATGAAAGGTCCCTGAAGAGGCAGAATTGAAGCTGAGATCTAAATTACAGGAAATGATGCAAAGATAGGAAAAAGCAGTGTGCTTAAGGGAAGTGCTGTGCAAAGGCTCTTGGGAAGAAACACAGCATGTTGGAGCACTAGGAAGAAGGCTGGTGTGACTAGAGCATAGTGGGGTGACCTGAGGTTGGAGAGGCAGATGGACCGAATCCCATATCCTGTGTCATTTAGGTTGATGAGATTCCACGTATACTAGGGAGCCATTGGAAGGTTTTCAGCAGGACTGTGACATACTGTGATATACATTTTTAAAAAGATCACTTTGGCTGCTATGCAGAGAGTAAATTGTAATAGGGCAAGAGTGGAAGCAGAAAGGCCACGGGGAAAGCAAGTGACTAGAGTTGGGGTAAATATTTCTCGCCTCTTTTCCATCCCCCAGCACATTTGGGGGTGGAGGAGAAAGATGGTGTCAGGACTGAAGGAAGAGAATTAGTCCTGCTTCCCTGCACATTTGCCAGTCAACAGCATTTGCAACTGAGGCCACTTCCTACATTATATTGAGATGTTTGCCTTACTTCTCAGTCTGACCGGAAAGTTTGGCTTTTCCTCAGGATCGGGAGAAAAGCTGCTCCTTTCAGATCTTCTTGAGCCTGCTAAAACTTCATCTTCATTGGCTGCTGTGAAAAAGCAGCTGAATAGAGTTAAATCCAAGAAGGCCGTGGAATTGCCCCTTAACAAAGAGGAGGTTGAAAGGGTAAGTAACCGAGAAGCGAGTTGTTAAGGAGAAAAAAGTGAATAGACAAGGGAAAATAGGGTAATGCAGAAGGAGAGGAAAGGCTCAGAAAACGGGAGAAGGGAAGATTATGATTTTCCCCCTGAAGACAAGGTTAAAAATAAGGTAGGAACAGCTAGACATTCTATTAAATGCCAATAATCCCAGCACCCTGGGAGGCTGAGGCAGGACAATCACACATTCAAGTGCAGTTTGGGCAATTTAGCAACTTAGCAAGACCCTGTCTGAAAATAAAAGTAAATTTAAAAAGTCGGGAGATGTAGTTCAGTGTGAAGGCCCCCTGGGTTCAACCCTCAGTACCACCACAAAAAATAATAATAGTAGAATAAAGTGAGGGGCATTTGCAGTCCTAAGAAGTAAGTGAGAGTTAACTGCTAGTATCCTGATGCTTTCTTGGGCTAAGAAACATAGCCTCCCGATCTCTTGTTAGTCTTTTGAGTTTAACGCATAATCTCATGGTTCCTTCCTTTTATGTGCTGTGCTTTGCCTGCTTCAGATCCACAGAGAAGTAGCTTTCAATAAAACATCACAGACCCTCTCCAAGTGGGATCCTATCGTTCTGAAGAACCGGCAAGCAGAGCAGCTGGTGTTTCCCTTGGAGAAGGAACAGCCAAATTTTGTTCCCATTGAACATGTGTTAAGTAGCTGGAAGGTGAGTATGACAAAATCAGACCAAACCTCAAAAGATGAGATTGTCCAACTTGTAGATTTGGGACCCTGCAACTGATTTGAATAAACTTGTTAAGCCTAAGTAACAGTTTGAGATATTGTAGCTTAGTTATCAGAAAGGGCAAAAGGTACTGGGTGCAATGACATACACCTATAATCCCAGCTAATCGGGAGGCAGAGGCAGGAGTATTGCAAATTCAAGCCAAGCTTGGGAAATGTACTGAGACCCTGTCTCAAATTTCACGGGGGGAGGGGTTGTCAGACAACGCTACATCTCAGTGGTAGAGCCCTTACCTAGTAGCATGCACAAAGCCCTGGGTTCAGTCCTCAGTACTGGACAAAAAGAAAAAAAGGAAGCATATCTTCATTGTTGTGTAATAGTCAACCCAGGAGCTGTGTAGTCACTCTTCATTCAGTTACGTTATATAGTACTTGGCTGTTTCTAATTTTTTTTGCTAACATCTGACTGCCAAGACAGAGGGTGCATACTATGTTTTCTTTCTTATGCCCTCGTTTTGTTGTGCTGGGTAACGGAACCAAGGGCCTCATATGCTAGACAAGCACACTACCACTGAGCTACAGTCCCAGCCCACTTACCCACTTACCCACTAGTTTTTTTAAAAAGCACTTAAAACCACATTGCAATCCTAAGAAAATCAGGAGCTTAGCATCATTAGCAATGCCTTGGTGAAGATACAGTCTGTAAACAAGTGCTTTAAAGTCAGTGGTATGCAGTCTATAATAGGACGATCTGTCTTAAAGAAAAAGAGTCAAAAACAGCAGCGCCCAAACCATGAATAGATTCCTCTTTATGCTTCTCCTCTGTGCTTTCTAAAAACCTAAGAATGATAATGTCTCGTCTGTTGGGAAGTTGAGCTAATTAAAGTTAATCAAAATAAAATTGTTTGCATGAGAGCTAGAAATTGAGTAGTCACTTATGGGGATAAGCTCTATTTTCTGATGCTGTTTTTGAAGTCACTGCCATTCTCTTTCTAGGGTGCTTCCTTTTCCACATGAAAAAGAGGTCAGGTATAAAGTGTGGCTGCACACTGAAGGGAGACTTTAGGAAGAGGTAATACGATCTGCAGGTTCAAAAATAAAAAGTATAGAAGATAAAGAGTGACATGTCTGGCCCCAGCCATCCCTATATGCTCATTTTTACCCCCATACCCACCCAGAAGTAACTATTTCTGATAAGTTTTTTATTGTTGTTACTGATTTGAGAGTTTTGAGCCGGGGATATAGCTCGGTTGCACAAGCTCCTGCCTGGCAAGCACAAGGTCCTGAGTTCGATTCCCGGTACCCATAAAAAAGTTTTCTTTATGTCTACATGTTTACCTCCCCTTTTTTTTAATTGGAAAAATAGTATGCTACCATGCTTCGTTCTGCACCCTGCTTTTCCAAATGCAGTGCAATCTTGGAGACAGCAGGAAAATGCTGAGTTGGTTATCAAAGGCAAAATAGTGGTGCAGGAGGTTGCACTGAGAATCACACAACCTCTTTAAGATGGACTGGGGCCCACATGCCATACTTTGGGTGTATTACACCGCTCATTCACTCTGAGTTTGTCTTTGAGAAACTTCAGTGGCACAGAAGTACAGCACAGACTAGTTCAGGGGGTACATTTTGGCTAATAATGCCCCAGTCTCCTTACAACTCAGAGCACAAAGTAGCAAGGACTAGGATGCACTAGGATTTCTAGAGATTGAGAATCTAAAGAGCAATATAGTTTCTATAATTTTGACCCATCTCCTAAAATGTCATTCAACTGTAACTGAAAGGAGAGGAACGGGCTAATGAGTGAGAAAGCACTTGTGAACTGCAAAGTGCTAGATGATGTAAGGTACCCACTCCCCCTCGCAGTGTGAGTCGACACTGGCATTTCCCAGTGTTCTCCTTGGAATCTTGGCGCCTCAATATGCCCTCAAGGCAGGTGGGGTGTCTGTGGCTTAGCCAGCGCTGCAAGCCCTATGTGGAGGTTGGAGAGTCACGTGGTATAGTAGCATTATAAAGGCTGGAAACAGAAGCAAGGCACCTGTTGGACCTAATCTGAGCCAGGGTGTACAAACAGATTTTATTAAGTTGAATTTTAAGCTTTTCAGAAATGAGATAAATTGTTACCGAGCTGGTGTCCACTCCTGTCTCTACCTTCTCACCTTCTTACACTGTGGAGACTTCTCTCAAAGGGAATTAGTGACAGGCCACCAAGTTGATACATCCCAAGCCCTCTTAATCTTCAACCTGTATGACAGCACTATTGGCACATCAGATTCTTTTTTTTTTTTTTTTTTTGTCTTTTTGATACAGGGTCTCGCTATGCAGTTCATGCTGGCCCTGAGCTCACTCTGTAGACCAGGGTGGTCTCGAACTCGCAACGATCCTCCTTGCTTCAGCCTTCAGAGTGCTGGGATTATAGGAATGCACACCACACTCGGCAGCACATCACATTCTTAACTCTCCTGCTGGGCATGGTGGCGCATGCCTGTGATTCCAGCTATTTGGGAGACTAAGGCAGGAAGATCACAATTTCAAGGCCAGCCTGGGCAAGACCTTTAACAAGACCCTGTCTCAAAGTTTTTTAAAAAAATTTAAAAGGGCTAGGGATGTACTTTAGGGGTAGAGTGCCTTTGTGTTCTGTGACATACTTCTGGTACCTTTTTTTTTGAGACAGGCTCTTGCTATGCAGTTTAGGCTGGCCTTGAGCTCACTTTGTAGCCCAGGTTGGCCTCAAATTCACAACAGTCCTCCTGCCTCAGCCTCCCAAGTGCTGAGATTACAAGTGTGCCCCACCATGCCCAGCAGCTACTTTATTTTTATGAGATTTCTTGGGACATTTTTTTTTTTTTTGAGACAGGGTCTTGCTATGCAGTACCAGGTGAGGTGATCCTCCTGACTCAGTCTCCTCACTGCTGGGATTACAGGCATGTGCCACCACGCTCGGCCTCTTGGGGCTTTTTATTTTTACTCTTTAAACTCTATGGCTTGGTTGGTTGGTTGGTTGGTTGGTTGGTTGGGGTTTTTTTTTCTGTCCACAAGCTGGTTTATTTTCATTTACATTAGAAAATAAGATGACCTCTTTGCTTGATTTTACATGCATAAGAGTAGCTACATGAGTGACAGAATCATTCCCAGTGGCATTTCAACAGCTCTGTTCAATTGTTTATAATCAGCAACCTGTGTTTCATATGCCCAGGACAGCAATTCATATTAAGTCTCTCTTCAACTTCAGTTCCATCTGAGATAAAGTTTAATGTAAATGCTTGTCACTCACAGTCTGTTTCCGCTCAGAGTCCTCTGCTGTGTACTGTCACCTGCATGTAGTTGTTACGTGTATATGAGTTTTCTGCTGCTATGATAGGTCATCCCAACCCAGGTCCTACAGTTCTGGAGGAATCAGTGTCACTGACTTGGCTAAAGTCACGGTGCCAGCAAAGCTAGCACCTTCCTTCATCGTGTGGTTATTGGTGGAACCTGGTTCCTTGGAGTGGTAGGACTGAGTTCTCCACTCCCCGCTGTTAGAGCCCACCACCTTCCTAGACGTTGGTCCTTCCTCAAAGGCCAGCAATGCAGGCAAGTCTCTCTCGGTCCGCAGTTCCTCCTGCCTCTTCTGTCTCCCAGGATGGCTGCCAAGGCAAACCTGGATGACCCCTCATGGGAGGCCACTGTCCTGCTCACCTCACTGTTTCCATGGCATCCAACTTTTCCTAATAAAAAACTAAAACTGGTAGTGAGAAAGTGTAGTGACCCGGATGATGGCACGCCCCCCTTTTCTATCACCTGCCAGCTCACACCAGCCTGACTCACTTGCGCCTGCTCACTCCACAGGTATTTTTTAGCAAATACATACTATGTAAACTTCGTCAGGCAATTTCACTAGAAAGGCCCCTTTAAAAAGAAAACAAAACCGTAATATCATTACCTCACCTAAACACAAGGATAATTCCTCATCAAATATGTAATCAGTGTTAGATTTTCCTGTCTCAGAAAACTCTTCATTAAGATCCCCTCTCTGTGATAGTATTCCCCCACCTTACCCCCACCCCGCAGCGATTCCCTGCTCCCTGCTGTGCTGTCGGGTCATGTCCTGGCACCTTCCAAACGCGGCCAGGTAGGGGCTGCTGCTTAGGGGCACTGAGGGGCCGGACATGGTCGATGACCATCCTTGCCATGCACAGGCTGCTTTGTGTGCGGTTAGGGCTTCCCAAGGAGACTGATTAATGATGTAAGACTGGTCACCTCAGCATCTCACTCTCCAGTAGGACAGGCTACGGCACAGCCTCTGTGACTTGCTCAGACATGGAGGCAGCCCTTTTCCCAAGAGGCTAACTAAGCTCCTGGGCTGGTCACACAGCGAATCTCGAGTCTGTTGTTCTGTGTGCTGGCTATACACCTCAACATTATATCGTTGCAGGCTTTTGGATCTGCTTTCCAGGTCACACAGTACCACAGGGACAGCCACCCAGCAGCAATACATGCTGACCTTCCTCGTGTTTACAATCATTCGTGTACCACGTCTAGCCAGACCCAAGTGGCCGAAGGGGTCCCTGTAACGTGCTGTAGGGGGTGCTGTCCTTAGACCTGTGGAGGCTGTCCAGGTGCTGATCAGAGCAAAGAAGCTGAGCAGGGAGCCACACAGGACAACAGGGCCTTCAAGGTAGGGGTGACAAAAATTCTATTCTCAACATCCAGAAAACGTGAAGGCCAGCTAGGACAGAGAAACACGAAGCTGCCAGGTCATCCAGAAGTAAGAGGGCAGAGCAGTCGTGTGAGGGTTTCTGGGGAGATAGCCACCTTGTAGGGCATGTGGTCGTCTAGGCCCAAGGTGTTGACTGCACCTGTGGCCAGTAGCTGTCTGCTGACACCGTAGTGTCCCCAGTTATAAACCTCGTGTAGTACCATCGAGCCTGCAGAGTCCTTGATGTTGGTCTCCACATTCTCACAGAGGAGCTCTGTGATGCACAGGATGCCTGCCCCCCCGTGGTGGCATGGTACAAGGAAGTCTCTCATTTTCCTTCACTTTACCTTTGATTTGTGAGGCAGAGTTGGACATCCCCTCTGACACATTGTAGGGGGAAGTGCTTTGCTTTTGGGTCTGCTGGGCTACATGAGGGGAGCCACCTGCCGGCACTCAGAGAGGGGTAGCGGGCTTGGGTCCCAGACAGCCCCACTGCTTCTAGGAGCCTCCGTTTCCTGGCATGGAGCTTCCAGGAGCAACATAGTAGCCTTGCAGTTCTCAGCATGGACTCAGCTGGTGCACCTGCTTTCCCCTGGCCCCCAGTAACGGGCAGCTTCCGCTTGTTGGTTCACTCTCTCACTTCTTTCCCTCCGCCATTGTGGTCCAGCTTTGGGGTCTTCGTTAGAAAAACTTTATCCTTTTTCCCAGTTTCTTTCTCCACAGTGAGGGTAGATACCCACCCTTGGGCATCGTTGTGCTCCTCTCACTTGGCCTTCATTTATACTGCCATCACCTCATTGTCAACTGTCAGCTCCACAGCAGGAAGTCAGCATTGCTGAGTACTGTCGACTGCAACAGGGTCCTGTGCTCGGCTCCACACAGCCCGCAGCCATAGTTCCTGAGCAGGGAGTGCCCGGTCCAGACTGGTGGGGTGGGAAGTGAGCCCACCCACAGCATGCTCTGGCTGGCACAGCTACAGTGCTTTAGCAGGCGGGGGCTGGGACCCTTAGTCCAGCACAGGCAGCTTCTGGCTCTCATTGGCTGTTGTTTTGAGACAGGGTCTCACTAGCTAGTCCAGGCAGGCCATGAACTCACTGTGTAGTCAGGAGTCCTGGGATTACAGGCATGCAGCAGGAGGTGTGGCATAAACTGCATGACTTCTGGTTTTTTGAGACAGGGTGTCACTATGTCCAGGCTGGCCTTAAACTCACTACGTAGCCCTGGCTGATCTCAAACTCACTGTGATATTCCTGCCTCAGTTTCCCAAGTGCTGTGATTACAGATGCATACCACCACATCCACCTAAACTTCTGGCTATCACTCTTGATCCTTTCTAAGCTTCAGTCTCATATTCCATGTGACCAACAGGCATCCCCTGGGTCTCCCCCATGCACCTTAAACTTAGCACAGTCCAAACTGAGGTTTACATTTCCTTTTCCAAGACTCCCTAAGCCTTTACTGCCTCCTTCATTTTATGACTCAGTTGCTTAACTTAACTCCCTTCCCTGGTTACTTAGGTTGGAAACCTCAGTCATTTGACTCCTACTTGTCCCCTTAACTGTTCTTTCCCTAGCCAGTACAGTGCTAGTCCTGTAAATTTTGTCTCTATGGACTACTACATTGCTATTTCCATTTTCATTTTCACTGCCCTAATTTGAGAACTATACCCATATCCTTCACACAGTCATTAGGATTTTCTTTCTAAAGCACAAACCTGATTATCACTGTCCTACCTAAAATTCATCAAAGCTCCCCAATTAGAGGCCATATTGGACCAACACATTTTTCTCTTACATACTATTTTTTTTTGTCTTTTTGCGACAGCTGCAATCTCATAATTGCTATGAGTCTTGCTGTGCAGTTCAAGCTGGCCTTGAGCTCACTCTGTATCCCAAGCTGGTCTTGAACTCGCCACGACTGTCCTGCCTTAGCCTCCCAAGTGCTGGGATTACAGGCGTGTGCCACCACGCCCAACCTTACTACTTACATTCTGATATGTTTTACTTATGCTCATTTCTGTTTGTTTTTTCCCCTTCCTGAAAGGATTATACTTAGTTCTCAAAGCCTAACTCAAAAAGTCACTTCCTTCCCCAACTTATCCATCTACCTCCTCATCCGAATTAATGGTCCTCCTTTCATGTTTACCCCTATAAAATAACATTAGCCTGTTACATTATTAGTAACATATGTGTCTCTATGCTCTGAAAGGCTGGGAGCTCTATGAGGACAGGAACTGTCTTAGTTGTGTATTCCTAGCACCCCATACAAGTACCTGGAATGTAGCTGCAATCAATAAATGTTGGTAAATTGAATTGAATTGAAGGGAGGTCACAACGCTGTAATATAAATCACTTTGTAGCATGTGATTGATCACTACTACATATAACTAAAAATAGAAGAACATGCACCTTTACTATTCAGTAGAATAGGTTTATGGCTAAATCAATAGCATCGTGTAACGTGATGATGTGTGTTTATACGTTTGTCCAGATATTTGTAAGTTTAACACTGATCATGATGTATGTGGCTGTTGAAGAAACACAATATGTGTGTGAGGTTTGAAATTGGCTCTGTTGCCCCAGGCTGTCTTTGTGACTTGTTAGGGTGGACCATGGCATGATCAGCCTTATTATTTTAGCCATCCTCACGATGTCAGTCAAGCAGCAAATGGGGTCTTTGGATATGTGGCATAACAGGTGTGCATACAGTTCATTCATTTTATACATATAGGTACTACCTACTGTGCAAAATTAAGTGGAAACTGAAGAATTGGAGCCAAAGTTATAAAAGAGCACTCAAGTTTGTATGGGGTTTTTTGCACATCTAATATTTTATTGGTATATGTTTGTGATACATAATAATTTCAGTCATCTTGGGAAGGAGTAGTTAAATTTGAACTGTCAGGAAGCAGGCTAATTACACAACAGTCATATTTTTTAAGGCAGTGTCCTTTTTGTGTTCAAGAAATTGAAACACACCCTGCTGGACCAGGGGTATAGCTCAGCAGCATAAGCACTTGCTTGGCGAGCCTGAGGTCATGAGTGTGATTCCCTGTAGCAAAAAAAAAAAAAAAGAGAAAAAGAAACAGAAAAGAAACACACCCTGCCGTAAACAAAATTTGTAGAATGTGCCTAAAACTGCCATGTTTTTCCTTTCATCAGTAATTAATGATATCAAGAACACATATATAACATGATTTGTAACAGTTGGCTGTGGTTTTTCAAAGTTCGGTTCCCCTCTGAGTCATTGTACAGATTTATTTGTTTTCTTTTTATACCGTCAGTGGTAAATAATGCTTAAGATCTGATCTCTTCTTCCTTCTAGAAGTATTCCTTAAAAGAGCTTATATGAATCTGAGATTCCTAACTGTAAAATAATAGTTATATGCTTCAAATACACATGCCATTACAAATACCGTTGTGTTTCTGAATATCAAAAGTCTTTAACAGTCTGGTGCATCTGTTCCTCTGTCCTGCCAGCATTTATGTTAATGGTGTCTTGCTTAGATTCTTAAGAGAATGGAATTCTGTTTTCCATATTATGTTGATAACCTGAACACAGTAATATTAAAGAGAAGCCTCAGAATCCCCTTGTCGAAGCTGTCTTCCATCAGAATTTTTAAAAATTATACAATAGTAGAAATGTATAGAGAAACCTGTAAGAGTGTGGCATGAGACTAAATATGTTTTTTTGCCTTCTTAAGGCAAGAACCCCCCTGGAGCAAGAAGTTTTCAACCTCCTATACAAAAACAAGCAGCCAGTGACAGACCCTTTATTGACTCCCTTGGAAAAAGCCTCTCTCAAGGCCATGAGCCTCGAAGAGGTAAGTGTCTCGAGCCCCAGGCATGCCATGCTTCTCCCAGCCTTTGCCCTCAAGCCCCGGAATCACTGTAAATGCCATTCATTACAGGCTAAGATGCGCCGAGCAGAGCTTCAGAGGGCCCGGGCTCTGCAGTCCTACTATGAAGCCAGGGCTCGAAGAGAGAAAAAAATCAAAAGTAAAAAGTAAGGAGGCCCATGGGTGAGAGTGATATGGCTAATGATGAGTTCTTTGACATGGTAATTGGGGTCATGTAAAAGAGGTCCCGGACAGTGCAATGGCGCATACCTATAATGCCAGCTACTGGGGAGGCTTAGGTAGGAGGATTACATAGTTGAGGCCAGCCTGGGCTACAAGCAAGACTCCATCTCTAAAATGAAATGTTTAAAAAGGGAGGTTCCAGATAAGAATGACTAGCCTTTCCTCCCCCCAAACCAGCCTGATAGCTTTGCCTGCTTGGGTAATAGCCACTTTACTAGCTTTGGCTTTCATGCTTGGCTTTGCCAAAAAGAGGACTATTTAGTTGCTTTCTCTTCTTTTTACCTTTTGCCTCTCGAGAACTCTTTGTGTTCCTCTCTTGGGCTATAGAAGCAGAGGGAACTCTGCTCTGCAGAAATCTGCCCCTGGGGGCTGGGGCTGGCTACAGAGACCGAAAGTCCAGTGAATCCTCTCAGGTCCCAGAGTGGATCTTTACAATCAGCGAGCACTGCCATTCTAGAAATTCAGAGGAGCCCGGCATGGTGGTGCACGCCTGTAATCCCAGCACTTGGAAGGCTGAGGTAGGAGGATTGTTCTGAGTTCGAGACTTGCCTGAACTGCATAGTGAGACCCTGTCTCGAAAAGACAAAAAAAAGTAGAAATTCAGAGGGAAAACCCTTGGCTAGCATGGGCACTTTGGTGTCTGATATCAGTGCTGAATCTCTTAAATTCTTCCCTCCTTCTCTTCTCTACCCTATAGGTATCACAAAATTGTAAAGAAAGGAAAGGCCAAGAAAGCCCTAAAAGAGTTTGAGCAGCTACAGAAGGTCAATCCTGCTGCTGCACTGGAAGAACTGGAAAAAATTGAAAAGGCCAGAATGATGGTGAGACTACTTTTTGCCTCCTGACCCTTTGAGCCAACTTTTCCTGGAAGGTGCTGAAGATCTCACTCTGTCCTTCCTTTCCAGGAGCGAATGAGCCTTAAGCACCAGAACAGTGGGAAATGGGCCAAGTCAAAAGCAATTATGGCCAAATATGATCTGGAGGTAAGAGACCATCACGGTAAAAGAAGAGATGAAATTGGAGGAAAAGAACCAGAAATCTATAAAGGCATCAGAAAAATCACTGAGGCAGAAAAAAAGAGATGAAAGGGAACCAGTATTAAAGGCAAGTCTAGTAAAGCAGAGAGGGGCTTTTTTAAAATTGTATTTCACATGTTGATTTCTTGAGGACAAAGAATTTGTCTTCCATTTTATTCCATAGCTGTTAGCATAGTGATACATGTGTGGTTTAAACATTAGATATCAAGCCAGGCACAATCCCAGCACTTGGGAGGCTGAGGCAGGAGGATCCTTGCAAGTTCAAGACCATCCTGGGCTACAAAGTGAGCTCAAGGCTCACTTTGTATGCCTGAACTGCATAGCAAGACCCTGTCTCAAAAAAGACAAATAAGTAAACAAACAAACATTAGATATCAGTAAAAAATACTTAACAAGTTAAATGGAGAGAGGGCAGCTTTAAGAAATGGGCCAGGAAAAGTAAAAAGGAGAAATGGACCAGGGTGATACAACCCTGTAATCCTAGCACCCTAGGAGACTGAGGCAGGAGCATCATGAGTTTGAGTCCAGCCTACGCACCATAGCAAGATCTCATCTCAAAACCGAAGAGGTGTAGGGGTAGCTCAAAATCTCCAGTACTTCAAAAAAATAGATTGAAAGAAAGAGAGAGGGACAGACCAAGAAAGGTGTTCACTGTGGCTACTAATGACAGGGCTCTCAAGTGCTGTAACTCTTTCCCTCCAGGCTCGCCAAGCTATGCAGGAACAGTTGGCTAAGAACAAAGAACTGACACAGAAACTGCAGGTAGTCTCAGAGAGTGAGGGAGAGAACGGTGCAGAAGAGGAAGAGCTTCTTGTTCCTGATGCGGTGAATGAAGTACAGATGTGTGCAGATGGGCCAAATCCTTGGATGCTCAGGAACTGTAACAGCGATGCAAAAGGTGAAGTCCAGAAGGACCCTGAACAGCCACCTGAGCCCGTGGTCCAGGAGGTCTCTGAAAGTGAAGATGAAAGACCAGGAGCAGAGGAAGAAATTCTGTTGCACGAATTTGAGGAAAGGCGATCCCTCAGAAAAAGATCTGAGCTTAGCCAGAATGCTGAGCCAGTGGGCAGTCAGGAAACAAAAGGTGAGCTGTGATGAAATGGGACAGTTTTATGTATATATTTGTGAGGGATGTACTGTAGGAGAAAAGCCAAATGTCCACCCACACATGCTGCCTAGTGATTAAACTCTGCGGACCTTAAGAGTGAGTGTGCTGGGTCCCTCAAGTGAAATTAGATTCATGATAACCATTTTTCTTCAAAAGCATTTAATAAGCAGTCATCTGTATGACTGGACCATGTGTTTGGGCACATTTTCTGCTCTAGGGGTTTGTAGTCCTCAGAGAGCTGACTATACCACCCTTGAAGTAAGGGCATGCCTTAGCATTCCTGGTACATGTGAATCACAGAAAGACACATGAGATGGGATGGTCAAGCTGGAAATCTGTTCACACTTACACATGCAAGTGGCTTTGGAGACATTATAAAACTTCAGACTGCTGGAGTTTGTCTTGTTTGTTAAGTAGGAGTGACGTCTGTAGCATTTCATAATGCTGGATTGTATGGATGTGTCTATATAGGGTGAGACTTTACAAGAATGAATAACTCCGCAGGCTGCCTGGTAAATTAGAATGGTTGCTCCGTGCTCAGACTTTGCGAATGTTTTCTACCTGTTGTTCCCTTGGCTATCTGGGCAAATTCTCAGGCCTGATTTGATTTTATAGAGGAACAATACATTCAAATGACAGCAAAAATCTCTTTCATGTGGTAAAATTTTATTTTAAAAAAGCTGTCATTTAGAATGTATTGTGAGGACCTTAAGTGCTCTCAGCTGGAGATTTCTGGAGACGAATAGTTACAATTAGTCACTTCTGGAAGGATTTTGGAAAGCAGCACCACAGGCTGAGATTGTGGGCTGGCCTCTGTACAGCCATAGGACAATAGTCATGTCCTGAGCCTACTCATAAACTGGTCATCTAGCCAGGCACAGTAACACACACCTGTAGTCTCAGTTACCAGGGAGGCCAAGACATGAGGATCACTTGAGCTGAGGAGTTCAAATCTAGCCCAGGAAACATAGCAAGACGCTATCCCTTAAAAGAGAAAGAAAAACCTAATCGCCAGGTGTGGTGGTGCACGCCTGTAATCCCAGCACTCGGGAGGCTGAGGCAGGAGGATCCTGTGGGTTTGAGACCAGTCTGGTCTACCAAGTGAGCTCAAGGCCAGCCTGAACTGCAAAGTGAGACCCTGTCTCAAAAAGACAAAAAAAAAAAAAAAAAAAAAGAAAGAAAGAAAAGAAAAACTAGTCATTTAGCTAGATGTATAAAGCTGTTGGATGTAGTATGAACATGTGAAAGGTAGATTTGGATTTCCTTGAACTGTAAGTAATAGAATGTTCCCAAACCTTCTGTGAAACAGTGTCTTACACATGGGTCGCCATCAAGATGAGTAAGGAAACTTGATTTTGTTTTCTTTGAAATTTGATTCTTAGTCCGAATGCTGGATCTAAGAAGTCACAATGGCTTCAAGCCAAAGCTAGAGCGCAGGGTCTACTTGGGAATGGAGGTAGCTTGAGTCATTGCAAAGGGCGGTTCAGAAGTACTGTGTGTTTCTGCCATGTTTCCCTCAAGGCTCTTGAGAGTAGAAATGTTTACTCAGATTTTGCCAGGGGCTGGAAAGTGCGAGCTCTATTCATTGTAGAAAGTAGCTACTTATCTCTTCTTGACTAGGCCACAGCAAATTCTGAAATACTCCTTTAAGATATGAAGATTCTTGTGTCAAGACAAAACTATCTGGAGAAGGTTTTTACAAGCAGTAAAGCAAACAATGGAGTTATATTCAGAAGCTACCTGTTAAAATGGCCCTCTCTCTCTCTCCCTCTCTCTCTTTCTCTCTCCCTTTCTCTCTCTCTCTCTTTCTTTCACTTATTCATCTATTTATTTATTTGGGCAGTACTGGGAATTTGAACACAGGACCTTTGTACTAAGCTGCATCCCCAGTTCTTTTTTGATTTTTTGGGGACAGGGCCTCGCCTCGCTAACTTGGGTTCAAACTTGCAATCCTCCTGCCTCAGTCTCCCAGAGTACTGCAATTTAATAGGCATATGTCATTATGTCTGCCTAAAATAATTTCAAACGTGAGGCGATCTTCCCTGAAAGGGCTTACGATAACTAGGAAATTAAGCCCCTGTCCCAGTTGTACAGTGAGTCACTGGCAAAACTGGGAACAGGACCCAAGACATCTGCTTCCCAATATGCTGCTTTTTAACACCTAAATTCCATTACCTGCTGCTTGACAGGTAAGTGCTTTGTTAAGTCTCCAGGAGATCCATCCTATGGAATCTTCACTTCCCCATTCTTCCTTGTTAGGATCTTTCTGTGATGCCTGGCACCCTGTGAGTGCTCAACAAATGCTCATTGACTGGGGAACTTCCAAGCTCCTTTGCTGACAGCTCTCATTTCTTCTCCGCAGATTCTAGTTGCCAGGAGGTATTATCCGAATTGAAGTTATTGACTCAGAAACTCAACCAAAAAAACCATCAATCCAGGAAGCAAAAAGTGAGTTCAGTGAGGACTGTTCTCCAGGTCCAGAAAGAGGAATGTGCCCTAGAGGAAGAGGAACCTGTGTTGCTGCAGAGGCCAGAGAGAGTACAGACGCTGGAAGATCTAGAAGATCTGGGCCACGAAGAATATTCTCAAAATAAGGAGCTTCCCAGACCTGTGATGGAAGAGGAAAAAGCAGAGAAAACCTCAAACAACCAGACTGATGCTCCCAAGGAGAAGAAAAAAAAGGAGCAAATGATTGATCTTCAGAATCTCCTAACTACAAAATCGCCTTCCGTAAAGTTGTTGGCAGTTCCCACAGCAGTAGAGGAATTGGTGAGCAGGGCCAGGGTTGTGGGCCGTTGTGAGGTCAGAGCTGTTGTAGAAAGTATCCTTCCTACTTGGGGAGTAGAATTGGCCAAGCTTTGTTTTGCTGGAGGCAAATTTCAGTAGTTGTGAGGTCTGGAATGCTCAACGCTATGGGGCCAGATTGGTCCCATTGACAGTTTAATAGATGCAAATGTATAGGTACTGCTGACCCCTCCCCCATCCTAAATTCTGAGCTGCCAGAACCTCCCAGGAGTGACTAAAACTGCCCTGAGAGGAAGAAGCAATACATCCAAAGTTCTGACCAAATCTTAGGTAGGACAATTTGAAGTTGAATCATTGAGCTTTTTACTTCACTCAGTAGGCTCTTGAATGGTCTGGGACTCTCCAATTAGGTAACTGAAATCACTAAAGGTAAGGTGTTCTCGCATTTGCTTTTTTAGGGATTTAAGTTGGAGGAAGCCCACATTCCTGCCTCCACCCTGAATTTTCTTACTGAAAGTTTAAAATTATGTCAAATGATTAAGAGTTAGGGATATTTACCCCAAAGAAAAGGAAATTGGAGCAGGACTGGCTCCTGATTATTTAGTATTGCACCATCACTGTTCAGCACTTCCCCCTAGGGGGCGCTAAAATGTCACAACCCAAAATTCAAATGGTCATGAACTGGACTCCGAAGGTGAGCTGTAGCTTTCTTTCTTGTTTCTCCCCAGGAAGATGAAGAGGAGAAACACCAAAAGCAGATAATAAAAGAAGCTTTTGCTGGAGACGATGTCATCAGAGATTTCTTGAAAGAGAAGAAGGAGGCTGTGAAGGCAAATAAGCCAAAGGATGTGGACCTGACGCTACCTGGCTGGGGCGAGTGGGGTGGTATAGGCCTGAAGCCCAGCGCCAAGAAAAGACGCCGGTAAGAGCAAGGAAGATTGCCTGGTGACAGGCGCCTTCACCCACCTCACCTTTTAGTGTCTTCCCTGCCCTTTTGGCTAAATCCTTAAAACCCCTGGTCCTGCCATTTTGCTTTCCAGATTTCTCATTAAAGCCCCTGAAGGTCCTCCAAGGAAAGACAAGAATTTACCAAATGTGATTATCAGTGAGAAGCGCAACATCCATGCAGCAGCACATCAGGTGAGGTTTAGAGGGCTCACAACTGCCTGCTCTCTTGCTTGAAAGGAGTATTCTAGTGATCTGTGGCCAAGGGGATGTGTGATCTTGACCACAGAATCAAATCTGTTGTTTTCACTGATGGGCTATAAGATTAACAGTTGCAGGGCAACCCATTCAGGACCGCTCCTATCTCTCAGGAACTATTCCTATTCCCCATTCTCCCACCCCTATTCCCTATTCCTTTTCTCCAATAAAATTTCCTACTCTTAAAAAAAAAAAGATTCATAGTTCCAGATACAATGTGTTCTAATTACTGACTGGGAAAAAAGTTTAGACTGAAAAGAAACTCTTTGCAAATACTTTCAACTGATAGTTCAGAGGCCGGGCGGGCATGGTGGTGCATGCCTGTAGTTCCAGCACTCAGGAGGCTGAGGCAGGAGGATCATTGAGAGTCTGAGGCCAGACTGGGCTACAAAGTGAGTTCAAGGCCAGCGTGAACTGCATAGTGAAACCCTGTCTCAAAAAAGACAAAAAAAGGACAAATCAGAACCTGTTTAGGACAGTAAAAGGATTTTAAGCTGTTTCACATGATAATCTAGGGATATTTGCAAGAAATTTGACCATGTTCATGGCCTTTAAGAATGTTAAAGGTATCCAGGCGTAGTATCACATGCCTGTAATCCTAGCGTACTAGGATGTTGAGACAAGAGAAGATCACAAGTTCAAGTCCAGCCTGGGCAACTCAGCAACTTAATGAGAACCTGCCTCAAAATAAAAATACGAAAATGTCTGGGGATGTGGCTCAGTGCAAACACCCTCGGTTTAATCCCCAGTAGTTTAAGAAAGAGAAGAGAAGAAAAGGTGCTTTCCTGAAACAGAAAAAACCATTTAATTGTTAAACAAAATAGTGGTTAAAAGAAAAAAGAAAAAAATATACATATATATACTGTATTTGATCGTATTTGTGAACCAGTCATTGCAGAAATTATAGCTACTGTGGTCTGAGTTGAAGGTGTATAACTAGAAAATGAACATTGACCAGACAAGCAGTTACAGACGAGGAAGGGAGAGAGAGGGGGTTTTGATAGTCCAGGATTCCAGGGTACAGGTAGACCACCTTTCCCTTCCAGAGCTCTTACTTGATTTTTAAATATAGTCATAGCAAGTTGACAAGTGTTTTTCCAAGAATCTCCCTTGATTTTGCTCATCATTTTAATAAGCAAGACATTGTAGGTTCCAGCGTGCAGTAGAATAAAGTGCTTCAAGGTATGTGGGGGGATACTCTTGAAACGGATTTTTTTCCCTTGCCCTGGGTGAGATGCATAGATCAAGCACTGACCCAAGTAAGTCATTCTCTGGTATAATCTAAAGAGAATCTTATTCCCTTACTACTACCAAGACCACTGAGCTTCTCTTGAGAGTTCCATTTACTAGCTCCAAAGAATACCAATTTTAACTGCCCCGTTTTTCTACTTAGGGTTTTTCTCTCCTTTCACCGGGATATGTTTACAGATTATTTACATGTCGGAAGCTGTAGGTAATGATGGGGTGTCATGGAGAAGAGCACTAGGCAAGGAAACACCCCGGGGGTCTGTTCTCCCATACTGCTCCTGTGTTACTCAGGTACATCACCTACCCTGTCTAAGCCAAAGTGTTGGTCAGGGAGATGTAGGGGATGGAGAGCATGAGGAGGGCAGAGAGGCCATCAAATCCATAGGAATACACAAGTGTCCTGGCACTTCATGCAGCCAGTGTTCTATAAGAACAGCAGCCTTGGAATAACTAAAGCTAGGTAAGAGCCATCTTGGTGGTCTTCCAGTCCCTAAGTTGCTGGGTAAACCTTGGGAGGTCCTGAACCAACACAGGTCCTTCTCCTCCCAAATGTCCTCAAGTACACTGGGACTCCTAAGGTTAGAGGGGAACGTCAGATGCCTTGACCTCTCAGAAGCTTCACTCCCATCCCATAGGACCATGCCTGTGCCAAAACAGTACATGATGTGCTGCAATTAGAGACTAGTTAGAGGCTAGAACCCAGGCCTGGCTCACCACATTGCTCTTCCTTTCCAGGTGCGGGTGCTTCCATACCCATTCACCCATCATCAGCAATTTGAAAGGACCGTCCAGACCCCTATAGGATCCACATGGAACACCCAGAGGGCCTTCCAAAAGCTCACCACTCCCAAGGTTGTCACCAAGCCAGGCCATATCATTAAGCCCATAAAAGCAGAGGATGTGGGCTACTGCTCTTCCTCAAGGTCGGACCTCTCTGTCACACAGAGCAATCCAAAACGACCAAGTGGACATCACAAGAAACAGCTGAAGAAAATCTCCAGAGATTGAGTTGCCATGGGAGTGACATCTTGGTGCTAGGACAAGGAGCCCTAACTGTTCTTCCTTTGGTTGCTCTGTGATGCAGGATCACTTCTAAAACCAGCTTAGTACACTGAGAGTGTAATTAAGCCACATTTTAGAAATAAAGGCTTTTTTATCTATTTATGTGGACTGCATTGTGTTATCTCTTACTTGAATCATTTTCTTCAAATCAGACACTTCTGGATGCACCAGTTTTACATTTCTCTAGTTGCACTTTTCAGAGGAACTTCATTTCTTACCAAGACATATGTCATTGTATATTTTAATCTCTGAATTTAGGTACAAGATGCAGTTAGAGTCTGCCCTAAACTGATCCTTGGGTCAAGATGGTGCTGAAGCAGGGTTCTGTCCCCCAGTAGTCTAGCTACTGTCATTTGTGAGTGGGAGCTCCCCAGCTCACACAGGTGCTGTCTCGGATAATATATTCACATTCTTCCCTTATAAGAAGACAGTGAGGCGTTATCATTACTTTTTAGGTACAGTGAATACAATTTCAGAATTAACCCTCCATTCCCTTTCTTTTTAAAGTACAGTTAAGTAGTCCCTGGCTGTGTGGTAGTTCATTTACATGAGCTCCTTAGCTCCAAGAACTTGCCTGCCTTTGAATGACAAGAAATACATGGAAAGAGCCTCTGGAACAGACATGCCTAACAAGGAATTTGGGAAACTCCTCTTTCCCCAGAAAAATGTACAAACACAAAGAACAGTTTACGTAGAATTTCAGGAGCTTCAGAGATATTTCGAATGTCTGGCTCTACCCCTCCCAAGATTTTTCTTTGTTTACAGACCCCCCCCTCCCCATATGGCCCTCTTTGCCAAGCACACCACTCTCCAAATCAGTTGCAATACGTTTATTTTATAGATGAGAGAGCGATGTATCCAGCAATACAAAACGGCGAACTGGTGAGCAGGAACTCGACCGTAGGCTAACTCTTAAGCCAAAAGCCACACTATAAATTTCTATGAATTTCTCACTTGTTACTGTGGGTGCCTACCACGCATACCCTCAAGAACTACCCGAGACTGGCTGGCAAGGGAAATGAGTATGTTGAACAGTGTTCTGTGCCCAAAGTGCATTTTTACCCACTGATTTGAGATATCCACGATCCACTTGCTGGTTGACACTTCAGTAGCCAGTGGTGGGGGATGAGGACCCCTGCCTACCCACTCTTGCCTCCGATTGTGACAGCTCAACATTTTCTTTCACTCTTGTAAGCACAAAGCTGCCACCTCGGTTCCCCCCAAGTTGAAGTGCTCAATGGAGTGTCCCCCAGTAAACGGTAATATCCTTGTCTACTTTCGCGGGACTCTCCTCAGCTCCGTTTGCTCCCCACTACCGAGGAGTGATGCAGACGACCCCATCCTTCAAGGGGGAGAGCAGGCACCTGACCGTGCCATAAATGACGCCCACTCCCAGCCTTCCAAGCCCCCAAACGGATTCGATTGTTGTTTCGTGGGGCTTTTTTTTTTCTTTTCTTCCTCTGAACCTCCGAAGTGTTCTCCCTTCCCATTGGCTGAAGCTGCCCCTTGACGCCACCCTGGCCTTGCTTGCTGATTGGTCCATTGTGGATGTGCCCAAGCCTTTTTCCCAGGGTGTGGCGACCCCCCCGCCCCCAACAGGGTTCTGACCCCTGGCTCCTCCCTTCCCCCCAAGCCCCCCTCTCCATTCCGAATGGTACCGCCCTGGCTCGGCTCCCCCACGGCCCAGGCCGCTGCCCTTAGGGCCCCCGGACGGGGCGGGGCACGCTGGGGACGGGCAGAGGGCGGTGGTGGCGCCTTCCTGCCGAGCTCGGGCCGCCCCCGCCACCCTTCTCCAGCCCTCCTAGGTCCCACTTTCCTCTAGGCAGTTTTCATCCTGCCTAGGTAGTCCTGTCCCGTCGGTGTAGCCCCCCTCCTCGTGGTCTTTCGGTCATCCCGAACTGCAGCGCTAAATCCCAGCCCTCCGCGCTCCACACACGCCCATCCGCCTCCACCCTCGGGTTCTCGCAGCACTCCCCTTCCCCGCGTCCACTCACCCTTCCCCTCCCGAGCCTGCCGAAGCCCTGGCCCCCTTTCTCGCTGACTGTCCCCTCGCCGGGAGCCCCCCTCCCTGTGTGTGGCCGGTCCTCGAATCGGCCTCCCCTCCCCTTCGTGGCCAACGCGGTGGAGCGCTCCTGCCCCCCTTCTCCGTACCCTCTCGCTCCCTTCTTATGTTGTCCCTTCACGTCCCTCTCTAAGTCCCTCCCACACAGGCCCCCCTACATACACACACACACACACACACACACACACACACACACACAGGCGAGCACACGCACACACACAAACACACACGCACCCCTCCCTCCCGGACGTCCCCGGTGCCCCTCCCCTACCCCCTTCTTGTCTACGCCCCTCCCACCCACCTCGTCCTTTTGTCTCCTCTTTGGTCTCTAAGTCCCCCGCCCCTCCCTCACTCCCGCCCTCGCTCCCTGTGAGCACGCTCTTATCTTCCCCAGGTCTCGGCGCCCCGCCTCC
>NW_004955473.1:5088494-5098220 GCF_000276665.1 Chinchilla lanigera | reverse complement strand
GGCCGCGCGGGCCCGGGAGCGCGAACCTGGGCCGGGCCCACGCGCTCGCGCTCAGCCCGTCCCTTGGAAGCCGTCCTGGGCACAGGCGTCCGTCGGAAGAGTTGGAGGGACAGGCTGCCTGCGACTCCTCCCGCTGCCCTGGCCAGGCCCGCGTGCCCTAGGCGACGCGGCAACCGGCCGCCAGGGACTTTACCCCGCGCCTCCTCAGGGCCCCCGCCCCCCCAAACCTGTGCCTTCAGTGCGCATCGCGCACCTGGGACCGGCACCTGGCGGGGTGAGGTTGGGAGGATTGTCCCGAAAATGCCGGGACCTTGATGGTCCTTAGCTGAGGACGGTCAGGCCCCGGGTGGCAAAGACCAGTGACACGCACCGGCCACCCAGGGAGAAAGGGCAAGCCCACACCGAGCGCCTTGGCCCCTGCCTCCCAGCCTGGAGTTCCCACCACGCGCGCAGAGCGACTGTGTCTCTGGCCCTTTGTTTCAGCCCCGCAGGTAGAAGGCTAGAACAACCGGACTGAGGGACTTAGCCCAAGTACGCACACAGAAAACCCGGCCACATGGTAGTAGGCACTTTTAAAAAGTCTACTTGATAAACCACGATGCCCCCGTTAACCGTATTTCCTCACCTGAACCTCTTCTCCCAAGCCCTCCGTCGGCCTTAACCTGTTTACTCACCAGACTGGAAGCTCTCTGAAGGGGGCCCGTGTGCCACAGGGGCTCTCTCAATGGATCCCTTGTGATTGGCGCATAAGTAGATGTATTTGTTAACTGCCCGCCTTTGGGATCTGTGTTATTATTGTGCGGCTTAAGGTTGTAAACTCTCGAGGGCCAGGACCCGGTCAGGATTACTAGCTCATGCCAGGCACAGCATGCTGCCCAAAGGGACGGGCCATCGTGCTTGTTGCAGCTGATGTCACTGTTCAGGAGGCAGGCGCCCGCCTGTTGGTCTGGAGAAGCCCTTTCACGTGGCTGTGCGTCCTGAATGAGGAGGAAACTAAGAAGCTGCCATTGCTCATGCCCAACTGAAGGCGCATTTGCTGGTGCGAGATGTGGCTGCAGTCAGCATCAGAACACAATGGGCGATGCGACTGTCCAATACTGAGAATGGGTTTGCAGGGAGCCACAAACCCTGGACTTTAACTCCAGTTTGCAGCTGGAGCTTCAAGGGGAAAAACTAGTCAGGTTTTCCTCAGTGTGAAGTAAAACTGTCCCATATAAGGATGAAACCTGTGGGTCTTCTTCATCTATTTACCCCAAGGTCGAGCTGAACCCCAAGCTGTCAGAAGAAGGAGGCTGCAAGCAAACTGGACTCCATCAACAGCAATTGCCCCAGGGGAGGGGGCAGTGGAAGGGCTCCTTCCTGCCATTTATGGATGCAAGCTTCACCCTGTACTTCCGCAGCTTATTTGTAACCTAGTCACTTTACAGTTAGTTCAGCTCCCTGCCCGCTTCAGACCCCAGCGCCCAGGAGTAGGGGTTTTCTCTGTGCATCCTCAGATATGCCCTGTCTTTGCCCAAGCCAGCCTGCTCTAAATGGACACTGGTCAGTGATCCAGGCAGAAACTGAAACAGTAACAATTGGACAGTGTCAAGAGACTCAGGCAGAGATGCCTCGGGATTGCCCAGCCTCCTCCACTGCCCTTGGCACAGATCTTCTTATTGTCCTGGACAGAAAAACCAAATCCCCTCCCCTAGCTTGGAGGGGCCATACTCCAGGGTTTAGCTCCCAAGATCAGAGTCTGCCTGCCTAGCCCACTTCCTGTTCCCCCTGATTATACAGGCTGAGACCATCACCATCCCTCTTCCCCAAACTAGCCAAGACTTCTGCTCACCAAGGAGATTAAGGGGAGTGGAACTGGGGCTGTAAGGGAAGATTACTAAACTGTTCGGCAGTTCTCTTTAGGGACGGCACATCAAAATACATATTTGGAAAATGCTCACAATTAACACTGGGAGAAAAACAGTAAACATGGTGTCACTTTGCCAGGCTCAACAGTTTTGTTTTGTTTTGTTTAAATGCTAATGGCCTCAAATGGGGAGCAGCATCCATCAGTTAAATAAACAAGCCACTAGACTGAAACCAGAAGTCAACACATGACTAATCTACTAATTGGGAGAAGGCTTCGTGGAGCGAGGAACAAGACAGCAAAGCATGCTGAAGGCTGTGTAGTGGACAGCGCAAGCACACGGCATGTGGGGCTTGGTGCCAACAAGACCTGAGTTTGAATCCTCCTTCTAACACTTGTTAGCTGTATGGCCTTCACTAAGTTGTTTCATTTTTATGAGCCTCTGTTTCCCACTCTGTAAAGTGGGGATATTGATGGTACCTACATCACAGGATTGTTATGTGGATAACCTGAGATGATACGAGTAAAGCACTTGGTACTGAGCCTTATAAGCACTTGACAGGTTGTTGGATATTATTGATAATGTAGGGTAGCTTGTATATAGTAGACAAAAAGGATGAAAGCAATTGACTTAAAATTACTAGATATTAGCTCTAAAAGGTAGATAGTCCACAGGCATGGATGTCTGGTACCCCCCCATACAGCTGGCAAAGGGTACTTTTGGGGTGGCTTTTGTTAGTTAATTCTTTTTGGTTTTTGCTATGCTAGGAACTGAACCCAGGGCCTCGTACACACTAGGCAAGTGCTCTACCAGTGAGCCATACTTCCAGCTCTTTCTTTTAAGTTTTATTTTGACATGGAGCTGCTACATTGCCCAGGCTGGCCTCACATTTGTGACCTTGCTGCTTCAGTCTCCTGAAGAGCTGGAATTACAAGTGTGCTCCACCACTCCTGGCTAATTTCAGTGTTTTAAGGCCATTCTTTAACCTGAAATTCAGCCAGCCCAGGAGGTCAGTTGTCCTGTCCCAGGGCTGCTGTACTCCGGGGTCTTCTCTCCTGGCAGACATCTAAGAAGCTTGGGGTAAGCTGGCACTGCAGGTGGGGACCAGCTGAGTAGCATCCTAGGCATCCTCCCCCAGCCAGCCAGCCCCAGCCTCCTAGAGAGAGCCGTAGACTGTGCCTGGATGTCTCCTTCGTATTGTGTGGGCAGGTGGCAATCACAGTACTGGAGAGGGGAGGAGAAACACATGGGACCCCCAGAAGAAATAACTGTGACTTAGACAAAGAAGGTGTTGGTCTTTGCCCTCCTGCCCCACCCGCTGCTTTTGAAGCCTATTGTCCTCCCAGGCCCCTGCCTGGAAGGCCTGTCTTCAGCCAAATGCCTCTTCGCCTGCAAGCCTTGTGCTCCTCTATGGACATTCCTGTCACCTTCTCTCCTCCTCCTTTCCACCTGAAAGGTTAGAAAGTTGGAGGATTCCTTCTGAGCAGCTAAGAGCTGAAGCTGACAATTGGCGTAACCTGTCACTCCCTCCTCAGGTCTTACAAAAACCCTTAACGTGCCCAGAAAGGGAGGAAAACAGATTTCAAAGGGACACTGGCCTTCTGACAGATTGAAAGACACGGGCAGGAGAAAAGTTTTACCCTCCAGGACCCATCCTGCTGTCTTGCCTCCTTGAAAATTTGGTCCTGAATGCAGGCTCCTGAGCAGACTCCCCGCAGTGCCAACAGGTGCTCTCTTGTCCAGTTGCACTCCCAGAGTGTCTCCTCCCCAGCAACTAGACTAGTTCTCAAACCCCATTCTCCTGCAGCCACACCACGTGCTGAGCCTCCCTCCAAAATGAAATAGGTCCCCTCCTGGCTCTGTGCTCAACTAGCAGACAGCAGGTTTACCTAAGCATTGAGGCCTCTCTTGGGCTAAGGTGTTAATGTGTCCTCTCTCCCATCACACCCAACTGAACTACACTCCTTCTGCTCCAGGGTCAGTGCTATTGGCAACTGTTCTCTAACCTGGACCAAAGCAAGGCAACCTTTACATCCCCACCTTGTTCTGTGCAAATTTTTAAAAAGGCTTTTTTGTTTGTTTGTTTGTTTGTTTTCTTTTTGCAGTTCTGGGGATAGAACCCAATGCCTCATGCACGCTAGGCAAGCCCTCTACCACTGAGCCATATCCCCAGTCCCTGCAAATCAGATTCTCCTCCACGAAGGACCAGCTGAGCTGGCTCTGGCTCTGGAAAGCTACTCCCAGCCCTCCAGGTGAAGTGGGCTTCCTACCACCTACGGCTTTGCAGCACTGCACCCCGCTTTGAGGTCTCCTTGTGTATCATCCTGATGCAAAAACTATTTTCCTCCTATGAGACAGATGTAACCTTCTTGAGAACCCGAAGTACTTCCACTGCTTTCTGTAGTTTGTTCCAAAGTAAGTGGAAGAGAATGGTGCCACCAATCCGTCACCTAAACTCCCTAACTGTTGAGATTGGCCACGTTTGTTTCTGCTACACAGACATACTCTCTCTCTCTCTCTCTTACACACACACACACACACACACACACACACACACACACACGAGTACCTAGCACCACCTTGAATAACTCTGTAGAATAGGTATTATTACTATGTCCATTTTACAGATGAGAAACCGAGGCTCAGGGAGGTGAAGGCACTTACTGGGAGTCACCCAGAGATAGGTGGTAGCAGAGCTGGGATTTGAATCTAAGCCTTATGCCCTTCTCACTGTGTCCTGCAGCCAGCCTCATAGCATGCCAAGCAGACTGCCACCTGCCCTGCTTCCATTCTGCAGCGTACAAGACATACTTTGTGTGTGCCCTTGAGAGAATAGTATGCACGCACGTGCACATGCACGCACACACACACACACACACACACACACACACACACACACGCAGTGACCTGCATGCTCACAGTGTGACGGTAAAACAGTGACACAGAGTTTTGTCTATGGGATCAGTCTCCTAAGTCAACTCTTAGTCCTGCAAGTGTGAAGAGGGTGGGGTGGGTGGGGCGAGAGGCAGAGGGCTAGGGGCAGGAATAGAGGGGAGAGGGGCGCCCCCCTCCAGAGACCATGGAGTTCTCAAAAGGGGTGCAAAGTTCCCCCCTTCCTCACCCTCACTAGTACAGTGCATCTCTCCAGTGCCCTTGCTCCTCCATCTCCCTGTGCAGCCCTGCCAGCTGCTAGCTGCCTTGCTCTTTGCAACCGTTGTTTCTTTGGTTTTTGCACCGCCATCCCCTCGCATGGATTAGGATGGTCCAGTCGCCTGGGTGCCTTCCCCGCCGTTCTCTCTACCCAATTTCTCTAAGTCAAGGCTCCAGTCTCACCTCCTTCCAGAAGCTTGGCCCCCTTCTGACCACCTCTCAACTTTTGGTCTGATTTTTTTTAACCAGAATCTTGAAGCTGTCCCCTCTCCTTGTTCTCTACTTGCTTCTTTTATAAGCTGTTTCCTCGACCGCACCATGAGCCCCTTGAGCTCACAGTTTCAACTAGAGAGAAATAAAGGCAAGTCTTTCCAGAAAAATGTGGCCAGCTGCCTTTTTCTTCCCATGGTCCCTGATTCCTTCATATCATCTCCTGGGTTTCTATCTTTGCCATCACCTACCAGTATCTCTTCCGCAAGGACTATGAGGTAAAAAAGAGATTCACGTGTTCACCTTGATCTTTCCTTTTTATTTTTTTATTCTTATCTTTCGTTTTCCCACCTGGGAAGAGGGCTAACTGGGATCTGAAAAACCTTAAACCACAGGAAATTCACCCTAAAACT
Organism: Chinchilla lanigera; assembly: GCF_000276665.1. Classification (NCBI taxonomy): domain Eukaryota; kingdom Metazoa; phylum Chordata; class Mammalia; order Rodentia; family Chinchillidae; genus Chinchilla; species Chinchilla lanigera. The sequence goes on along the minus strand of NW_004955473.1, from coordinate 5,092,600 downwards.
ACTCTGAGGCTTTGGGGGGAGGGTCTTTTCAAAGCATTTGTAGGAGAGGAAACAAAATACTGAGCATGTTAATGCCTGCAACGCTACCTCCCTCCTTGCTCCCTTTATCTGCTGCATGTCCTCTCCCTACATGCTCCCCCAAAACAAGCCACATACAGACACACGTACACATGCACACATATACATACGTACTCACTTCCAGCCCAGCACTGAGACTGAAGTGCGGGGAGTCCATTTTCTACATGGCAAATACTGGGCACAAAGGGGTCACATTAATCTTTGAGCAGTGACAATAGAGATATAAGGCCCCCTACCAGGCTGGGGAGAAGCAAGATTTGCTGAGCACCCCCCAAGCCAACAAAGTTTTAACCCAGGAAGGTTGGGAGCAGCATCTCAGCCCTTAAAAAGTCCTAGGCCAGCCAGGCATGGTGACACAAGCCTGTAATCCTACACTCTGGGAGACTGAGGCAGGAGGATTGTAACTTGGAGCCCAGCCTGGACAACCTAGCAAAACACTGTTTTAAAAAATAACTGGGGATGTAGCTAAGTGTTATGGCCCTGGGTTCAATCCCCAGTACCACAAAAGGAAAAAAAAATGCCCAGTCTTGTAGTGCCTATCAGTAAAGCAGCCAAAACTGAATCCTTGGTGTTACCCTGCCTCCATGTTGGGTCTGAAACTAGAGATGCTTCAAGCCTGCCATAGGCAATTGTGTCTTATGCATTCTCGCACTGTCCTGCTCCCACTCTCACCCTCAACTACAAAACACAGGAGCAAGAAGGCTCTTTCAGTTCCATTGTACAGATTGGGAAACGGAGGCACTGAAAGATGCCATGAGTGGTCCAGTTTTCCCTCAGGAAGGGAACTTCCTTTCCAGTTTTGGAGACTTTCTTATCCCTGGCGAGCACCAGTCACCTCCCCTGGGGTTCCTAGCTCTGGGGAGTTCTGCCAGAGCGGCTAAGAATGGAGCTAGAGATGAGATGGCCCATTCTTTCCTGTCACTCCAGTCCCTTTACAGGCACCACAGGTCAAATCTTCTTTTCCCTCCATCTCTCCGCTCCTGTGCCCCGCCCCTGCTTCCCAAAGGCCTTTTAAGAAGCACCCAGAGGGCCCGGTGTGGTGGCGCACGCCTGTAATCCCAACACTCTGGAGGCTGAGGCAGGAGGATCGTTGCAAGTTTTAGACCAGCCTGGGCTACAAAGTGAGCTCAAGGCCAGCCTGAACTGCATAGCGAGACCCTGTCTCAAAAAGACCAAAAACAAAAACAAAGAAGCACCCAGAGCTGGGCCATTTCCCTTCCTCAGTCAACTCAGGGGGTCTGGAAGATCTGTGGGCCCAGCCCTTCTGATTTAGCAGGCTGACAGTCCTCAGTATCCACATGGACCAGTCAGAGAGATTTTCTCAAGAGAAGCCAGGCTTTCCCCAAGCTGGATGCTAGCTCCGAGCATCCTCGTGGAGCTCTGCACTTGCCTTTGCCCTCTTAATTAGCAGGTGCCTGCCTGGCCGCCTCTAAGGAAATACCACCCTTGACCCTTAAAGGGAAGAGATTGTGTTCCTCCCAGTACCCATTACAACCATACAGATTTGGATGATGGGGCAAGGTGACGGAGAGAGGGCTTCATTGCGTGACGCAGATCAGGAGTCAGACTGCTCAGGTTGGCGAGACTGCTCTGCTTATGGCACTGAGTCTGTTGTGGCCTGGATTTATGGTGAGGGTTAAGTCTATGGCCAGGATGAAGCCAGGATTAGAAGTCAGAGCAGGTGTCCTTCTTTGGGTCACCATATTGAAGGTATGAGTCATAGGGCTGGGGCTGTAGCTCAGTGATAGAGCATTTATCTAGCACGGTGAGGCTCCAGGTTCTCTCTGCTACACAGGGTAGGCTATGGATGTCAGTCAGGGTCCCTGTCGGGAACAGGGTTTACCTGGGATCTCTTGTTCTATGAGGCAGTGAATGGTCCCTGGAGTCAGCCTCAAGGGGCTTAGCTTCTAGTCCTGACACCAGTATTTTCTGCGGTCGTAAGCAAGTCACTTTCCCTCTCTGATCTTCGGTGCCCTCACCTAAACAGTGGAGCATCAGTCCTAGTCTCTAAGGTTCTGTCCAGCTCTTAAAATATACTTTTCTTTGGTCTTTTTAAGACAGGGTTTTACTATGTAGTTTGGACTGGCCTTGAACTCACTATATAGCCCAGGCTGGCCTTGAATTCACATCGATCCTCCTGCCTCAGCCTCCTGAGTGCTGGGATTACAGACATGTGCCACCACGCCCAGCAAATATACTATTTTTGGTCTATGAGCATATAATAAGAGCTGTTCAATAAATTTCATAGAATTAAAAATAAGACATAACAAGCCGGGCGTGGTGGCTCACACCTGTAATCCCAGCACTCGGGAGGCTGAGGCAGGAGGATCACTGTGAGTTCGAGGCCAGCCTTGGCTACACAGTGAGTTCAAGCCCAACTTGAAGTGCATAGTGAAGCCCTGTCTCAAAAATACTCACACAAAAGACACAACCTTGTAATCCTAGCACTTGGGAGACTGAGGCAGGTGGATCTCAGTGAGTTTGAGGCCAGGCTGGGCTACATAGTGAGTTTAAAGGCAGCCTCAACTACATAGTGAAACTGTCTAGAAAATTTTTTTTTGAAAAAAATGAAACTGAGGCAGGAAGATTGCTTTGAGCTTGAAGCTAGCCTGGACTTATCGTGAGTTCAAGGCCAGCCTGAACTACATAGCTAGTGAGACCCTCTCTCAAAAAACAAACAAACAAAAAAGACACTATAAGGGAAAAGAGCAGGGGATAGTGGCACACTATCCCAATATGTAATCCCAATACTTGGGAGGTTGAGGCAGGAGAACTGCTGTGATTTCAAGGCCGGCCTGGGCTATATAGTAAGTTCAAGGCCAGTCTGAACTACACAACAAGACCCTGTCTCAAAAAAAAAGAGAGAGAGAGAGCGAAAAGAATATAGAAAAATGAAAAGTACCAAAAAGAAATGAAATACTAGTTTCCTCCATTAAAAATATAAAAGTATCACATGCTCATTGTAGAAGTTTTGAAAATACAGAAAACTATAAGGGTTATAAAAATCCGTTGCAGTGTAAGCCAGACACAATGGTCCATGCCTGCAATCCCAGCACTCTGGGAGGCTGAGGCAGGAGAACTAAAAGTTCAAGCCCGGCCTGGGTAATTTAAAAACTTAGTGAGACCTGTCTCAAAATTTAAAAAAAAAAAAATCTAATCGAATAAAAATGGGTTGGGAATGTAGCTCAGTGCATAGACCATGGGTTTAATCCATAGTACTGAAAAAAAGAAAAAACAGTTGTAATCCTCCCACACACAGCTGGGAGTGGTGTCGCATCCCTGTAATTGCAGCACTTGGGAGACTGAGGCAAGAGGGTCACAGGGAGGTCGAGGCTAGCCTGGGTATAGCAAGACCATGCCTCTAAAAAATATCCTACCACATAGAGTTTACCTCTGTTAACATGCCAGTATTTTATTTGTATTAATTATATATTTAAATGAAAATGAATCATGCTGTCTATAACTGTTTTATAACCCATGGTTTTCATATCATGTAAAATATACATTGCATTTCTCAGTGTCATTAAATATCCTTTGAAAACAAGACATTTTTGTGTGTAGTGGGGATTAATCCCAGGGCTTTCATACTGAACTACACTGTCAGTGCTTTCTTTGTTTATTTTTAATTTTTGAGACAGGGTCTTGAAAGTTGCACAGCCTATTCTTGAACTTGCTACCTCCTGCCTCAGCCTCCCAGAATGCTAGGGTTATAGGTGTGAGCTATCATGCCCTGGTGAAAATATGATTTTTAAAACTCCATATGTTCCATTAATGAATGTGCCATAATTTACTTACCCAATATTTTGCTGTGTTTTTTGTTTATTTTTTGAGTTACTGAGGATTGAGGCCAGCACTTTTATTTTTATTTTAAGACAGGGCCTCACTAAGTTGACAGACTGGACTCTAACTTGCAATCCTCCTGCCTCAGCCTCCCAAGTAGGTGGGATTCAAGTGTGCATCACCATGCCAGCCTTACTGGGTATTTAGATTGTTTACTCTTCCCTTTACTATAAATACAATTTCTTTTT
>NW_004955473.1:5082934-5087179 GCF_000276665.1 Chinchilla lanigera | reverse complement strand
TCTAGAATCTTTTTTTTTTTTTTTTTGGTACTGGGAATCAAACTCAGGACCCTGCACTTGTTAGGCAGGCGCTTGCGCCACTGAGCTATATCCGCAGCATACATAAAATTCTAGGAAAGGCAAGCAAAAATGTAGTGATGGAAAATAGATCAATGGTTGTCTGGGGACAGAGGCAGAAGAAGAGATAAACCATCAAGGGGCATGAGCAGTTTTGGGGGTGATGGATAGGTTCTGTGTCTTGATTGTGAAAGTTGCTTCATGAGTGGATACAAAACTCATTAAATTGTATGATTTAAGTAGATTCAGCTGGCTGAAGATATAGTTCAGTGGTAGAGAGCTTTCCACATTCGCATGAGACCTCAGGATCTATCTCCAGCACCACCAAAACTGAAATAAGATAAATGGACTCAGTTACTTGTAGCTAAATTACCCCTTGATAAAGCTGATTTTTAAAATGTACTTCCCTAAACTCTTACTGACACTGCATATTATTAAAATAAACAAACCAAGGGCCAGGTGTGGTGGCGCATGCCTGTAATCCCAGCACTAGGGAGGCTGAAGCAGGAGGATTTTAGCGAGTTCGAGAGTGGCCTGGGCTACAAAGTGAGTTCAAGACCAGCCTGAACTGCATAGCGAGACCCATTCTCAAAAAGACAAAAAAAAAAAAAACCAACCAGGCATGGTAGCACATGTCCGTAACCCCAGCTCTCACTTAGAAGGCCGAGGCAGGAAGATGGCTGAGAGTTTAAGGCTAGCCTGGGCTTCAGAGTGAGTTCAAGGCCAACCTGAACTACACAGAGAGACCCTGTCTCATAATACTAAATAAAAATTGTTAAAACTAAAAACATACACAATTTTTTTCCAACTTGATAGGTAAAATAATTGTATGATGATGGCTTGACATTTGAATTTATACTTTTAATCATATCGAATGTTTTTGTTAGTTAGTTAACCATTAGTATGTCCTCTCCCTGGTTTTCTTTTTCTTTTCTTTTTTTCCCCTTTGGTTTTTGAGACAAGGTCTCATTATGTAGTTAGGCTGGCCTTGAACTCACTATGTAGCCCAGACAAGCCTTGAATTCTCAGCAATGCTCCCATCTCAGCTGCCTGAGTGCTGGGATTACAGGCGTGTGCCACCATGCCCAGCTCCTTTCCCTACTTTTCTAATGAGATGTTTCATCTTTTTCTTGTGGATTTGTAAGATTCTTACATCAAAGGTAGTAAGATTTTGCCTCACATATCACAAATACTCCTTACCCATTGGCTTTCTGATTTTGCTTGTGGTGTTTTTGTTTTTAAAATGTTTTACATTTTTATGTAGCCAAGTGACTTTTTTTTGAGACAGGTTCTCGTTATGCAGTTCTGGCTGGCCTTGAACTCACTATGTAGCCCAGGCTGGCCTCAAACTCTTGGCTATCTTCCTGCCTCAGCCTCCCAAGTGCTGGGATTATGGGTGTACGCTAGCACACTGGGTTTATTTTTGTTTTTGACATTTTTTTTATTTTAAAGAGAAAAGAACAGAAACAGCTGGGCATGTGGTACGTGCCTGTAATCCCAGCACTCGTGAGGCTGAGGCAGGAGGATCATTGCGAGTTCAAGGCCAGCCTGGGCTACAAAGTGAGCTCAAGGCCAGCCTGAACTGCATAGCAAGACCCTGTCTCAAAAAGACACACACACACACATAAAAAGAACAAAAACAAATTTACAAATACAAAGACATAAACACAATAACACAAAAACAATAAAAACAATACAGAATTTCAAACAAGATGGTAGGAAATTAACAATAGTTTTTGTATCACATATTGTTATCTTCAAATTGGTTACTTGGATAACCAGATATAGGCATATAAGATTGATCAAACAATGAAACATTAACTGCTCCTTTCAATAAACCAAAAGAAATTAGTAGTACAATTATCTTAGCTATCTTGTGTACATATACATACATAATTTTTCCCTTCCTTCTTTCTTTCTTTTCTCTTTTCCCTCATCCTAGGCATTATTTCCTTTTGAGCAGTTTCTTTCCCTTTCACAATATCTATTGTACGTTTCAGATTTTATTTTATTCTTGTTTCTTCCTTTTACCTTGATGCTAGCTGGGCGTGGTGGCAGACGCCTGTAGTCCCAGCACTCAGCCACAACTTCAAAGCCAGCCAACACTACATAGTGAGACCCTGTCTCAAAAACGAAGCAAACCTTTATGCTTAAAAAGACTTTCCTTCTCCCAGGATCAGAGTAGTCACCTACTTTCTTTAGATTGCTTGTAGTTTCACTTTTGGCCGTTCTTGACCACTTTGGAACATAGTAGATAAGAGCAAGCAAAGGCACTGGGGTCAAATGAAGCTGAAATCAATTACATTCTCAGCTGCACCCACTACCTACTAGCTGTTCGACCAAAAGGATGTTCAGCTTCTTTGTCTATAAAAATGAAGATGCTAGCCTAGTGTGGTAGCACACGCCTGCAGTGCTATCACTTGGGAGGCTTGGGCAGGAGGATCACCTCTAGTTCGAGGCCAGCCTGAACTACATAGTGAGACCTCATCTCTAAAAACTAAAATAAAGATGCTAATAGTTTCCGACTTGGCATTGTTTTAAGGAGTAAATGAAATAATGTGTATAGAGTACTTGTCGAGGCACCTCAAATGTACCTAGTACTCAGGAAACATCAGTAACTTTGGGGTTCTGAGGCAGGAGGGTTGCTGCAAGTTCAAGACCAGCCTGAACTACATAAGGGAGATCTTGTCTCAAAAAGAAAAAAAAAAAAAAAAAAGACAGCAACAATAATTGACACTTTGTGATTTGAAGCAAATCTTGACAAACACGGATGTCAGATATTGCCTCCTGCCCCCACTGGCAGCTAAGTAGAGAGGATGCGACTCAGGCTCTGCCAGCCAGATTCTCTCTGAATCTCTCTGTCTCTCTGTCTGTCTGCCTCTCTGCCTCTCTCTCTGGAACTTGGGACTGGAACATTATAGTACTGCAGGGGACAGCAGCACTTCATCCTGGAGGTCTCTGCAGCCAGGCATCCAGAAGGGCCCTGGCAAGTTTCTGGAGAGTGCCATAAGCAAGCCAGACCTGTGGCTTGATCCTGATTGCCCAATTCCCCTGCCTCCTCGCCCCTTCCTGAACCTGGTTCTTCATGCTTCCAATCACAGGGAGATCCCCAGTAGCCTTTAGCAAAATCTTTTTCTGCTTAAATTAAAATTAGATTCTGTGGTTTGCAACCAAGAACCTGACTGAGAACCTCAGTGGCAGAGTGCATGCTTAGAATTAAAAAAAATGATTAAGCCACTCTTGGATACACTTTGGCAGATGGCATAGGTGTTACCTTTCCCTGTATGTTTATATCTCCAAACCATTCATGAAATAATGCATTCTTTGGCCCACTGATTTGAAATGTGTAACATTTTCTACCAAAATAAGCTCTTGCCCTTGGGATTGTCCCATTGACTAGAACCCCATGCCTGTCCTGGAACCTCAGCATGGTTCTTGTTCTCTTTGCCACAAAGTCTCACGTTCTACAGCCCCAATCATTCGTGCTTGACATTGGGCCCTCTGGATAGCTAAGGATTTTCCAGTCTGCAAGCTGGAGGGCTGCCAATCCCGAATATGCCTGCTGTGCTCTAGGTCCCCCATAGCAAGCCATCTATTTGACAATCTCAGCCCCAGGAGGAACTCAAAGGCATAAGAAGAATTTACCTAGAAAAAGCAATCTTGGGAAACAAGAGCAAAGCAGAAGACATCACAGTCCCAGATTTGAATTTATATTACAAAGCTACAGTGATAAAAACAGAATGGTACCAGCATGGGAACAGGCATGTGGGCCAATGGAAAAGAACAGAGGCTACAGAAACATCCCCAGGCATGTGTACCCATTTGATCTTTGACAACAGAGCCAAAAAATATACACTGGAGAGAAGATAACCTCTTTAGCAAATGCTGCTGGGAAAACTGGCTATAAACATGGAGAAGATTGAAGCCAGATCCGTATCTCTCACCATGTATCAAACTAAAATAAAAATGGGTTAAAGACTTAATATTAGGGCTGGGGATTTAGATAGCGGTAAAGCGCCTGCCTGGCAAGTGCAAGGTCATGAGTTCGGTTCCCGGTACCAGAGAAAAACCAAAAAAAAAAAAAAACAAAAACAAAGACTTCATATTAAAACAGAAACACTGGATCTGCTGGAAGATAAGATAGGGAAAACTTTTGAAGTCATAGGTGTAGGCAAGGACTTTCTGAAG
>NW_004955473.1:5051023-5081784 GCF_000276665.1 Chinchilla lanigera | reverse complement strand
TTTTTCTCCAGTACCGGGAACCGAACTCACAACCTTGCGCTTGCCAGGCAGGCGCTTTGCCCTGAGCTAAATCCCCAGCCCCTGCAGGTATTCTCCTTCAAGATATCTTTGCAAAAGAGATTTTTTCGTGGTGGTGGTGGTGGTTTTGTTTTTTGTTTTTGTTGTTTTTTGTTTGTCTTTTTGAAACACAGTCTCTCTATGCAGTTCCGGCTGGCTTTGAATTCACTTTGTAGCCCAGGCTGTTCTCAAACTTGCAATGATCCTCCTGCCTCAGTCTCCCAAGTGCTGGGATTATAGGCATGCATCACCACACCTGGCTGCAAAAGAGTTAAAGACATCACATTACAGTGATACACACATACCCATGTTTATAGCAGCACAACTCATAATAGCTCAATTTTGAAAGCAGCCTATATGTCCATCAAGAGATGAATGGATAAAGAAAATATGGTATTTGTATACAATGGAGTACTACTCTGCTACAAAGAAAGAGAAACTTTTTTCTTTGGTACCAGGAACCGAACTCAGGACCTTGCGCTTGCCAGGCTGGCGTTTATGCCACTGAGCTATATCCCCAGCCCTAAAGAAAGATAAACTTGAGTCATTTGAAGGAAAATGGATGCACCTTGAGATCACAATATTAAGTGAAATAAATTAGACACAAACTTAAATATTGCATGCTTTCTCTTATACAGGAAACCCAAAGTATAAATAAATCAAAGAACAAAATTTTAAAAATAGATAATAGGAAATAGGGAGATAGATCTTTTGCAAATGGGAAAGGGGCCAAGAGACAGAGGAGGGAAGAAGGGGACATAAAAACAAGACTGTTGTATACATAGATTAATTGCTTATGATGGATGTAAACCTTATGTACTATAAAATGTACTAATAAAAATAAAATCTAAAAAGTTTATCTAATGAGGGGCTGGGGATTTAGCTCAGCAGCAAAAAGCGCCTGCCTGGCAAGTGCAAGGTCGTGAGTTCGGTTCCCGGTACCGGAGAAAAACCAAAAAAAAAAAGTTTATCTAATGAAAACCAAAGAAATGGCCCAAGGAAAGCATCCACTCCCACTCCACCCCCTCACCAGCCCCCAGTTATGTAGTTGTCATTCTCACAAATACCAGGAGAAAAGAGGGTCTAGGAACCTTCCTCTGGTTTGTTTGTTTTTTTTTTTTTTTTTTTTCCAGTACTGGGAATTGAACTCACGACCTTGCGCTTGCCAGGCAGGCACTGTGCCACTGAGCTAAATCCCCAACCCCCTAGGAACCTTCCTCTCGACACAAGAGATTGACCTGGCCTTCTTGTCGCCTGCCAGTGGCTAAGGTACTCATCTCCTGGCCTACTTCTTGGTAACATCAAAGCCAAATTTTCTGAGCAGTGGAATGCCATATCTGGCCAGAGGGTGGAAACAAGACAAGCCTCCAAGGATTTTTTTCCTGTACTGGGGACTGAACCAAGGGCCTTCACATGGAGTTACATCCCAAGCACCCCTCTTAAAAACGTTTTTAAGACAAATTCTCGCGAAGTTACCAACTTTCCCTGGCTGGACTCAAACTTGCAATCCTCCTGCCTCAGTCTCCCAGAGTGCCAGGATTACAGAAATGTATCACCGTCATTTGTTTGTTTGTTTGTCTATCAGCTGGCCTTGAACATTCTATGCAGCTCAGGCTACTGGTGCATTTTCTTCCAGTCAAGAAGATGCTACTCTTTTATTCTCCTACCAGAGCCCTCAGCACAGAGACTATAGGCATGTGCCACCATGCCCTGATCAAAGAGTTCTTCAGGAATCTCCCAGTCCAGGGTCAGAGGGCTGGCACAGATCCTGGAAGAAGGAAGGTGGGGAAGGGAAGGAGGAAAGGGTTCTCTGAGGCCGAGGTTGAGTTGAGTTACAGCATGGTACCACAGGGTCTCAGACTGTTTTACTTGCCACCAGTGTAAGGACGGACAGATGTGAAAATGCCTAAGTGAATGCATGGATCTCAATGTCCTGATAAATAATTGGATTTGAATGTGGGGCTGGGAAACAGGTAGTTCCATGATCGTCTCTGGCAAAGACCTGTCGTCGGGGGCATTGCTGGCATGGTCATGGATATAGGACAAAGGAGACACTAGGCCGGGGAGCTTTTGAAAAAGCTACAGGAATCTACACAATGGACTACTATGTGCCCACTAACATGATGTTTACAAAGACCTTTTTTAATAACATGAGGAAATTCTTGTTATAATTTTAAGTAAAAAAAAAAGGCAAGTTATAAAATTGTGTATTGAGTTGAATCACAAGCTATGTGGGGAAAATATGCATTTAAAAAAATTAGACTGGAAGGAAATGCACCAGAGGTTAACAGCAGTTGATTGTCTTTGACTCACAGTTATGTAACAATATACCCACAAAATGGTAAGGAGCTATTGAGAACTAAGTTTTGTGCTTGGCATTTTTTTACATAAATTATCACCATGTCTTTGCGTAACAACCATGTGAGGTGATTATTCCTAGTTTACAGATAAGAAAACTGAGGCTCCCAGCCACTCTCTAGCTAAGATTCACACAGCTTAGAAATGGCATAAATAAAATTATTGATTAAAAATTATATTTCTGGCCAGCATGGTCACACATACCTATAATCAGCACTCTGAGAGGCTGAGTCAGGAGGATGATAAGTTTGGGTAACTTAGTGAAATAGCAAGACCTTATCACAAGAAAAAACAAAATTAAAGACTGGGGATGTATTTCAGTGCAAAGGGTTCAATCCCTAGTACTGCAAAAAAAATTTTTTTTTCTGCTTTTCTCTATTTTCCAAGTTTGTGACAATGAGCACGAGCTTTCTGCCTTCTCTGACTATCCGTTTCCACACCTAAGTGATACTTCTGGTATTTTTTTTTATTTTTTTTTTTGAGACAGGCTCTCCCTGTATAGTTCAGGCTGGCCTTGAGCTCACTTTGTAGCCCAGGCTAGTCTTGAACTCACAACGGTCCTCCTGCCTCAGCCTCCCAAGTGCTGGGATTACAGGCGTGCACCACCATGCCCAGCAATACTTCTGGTATTGAGAACTAAGGGAAGCCAGGCATGGTGGCGCACTCCTATAATCCCAGCACTCAGGAGGCTGAGGCAGGAGGATCACTGCAAGTTTGAGAGACCCTGTCTCAAAAAGCCTAAAAAAAAAAAAAAGAAAAGAAAAGAACTAAGGGACGCCGTCTTCCTTGTGTTTTAGAATTTGTGAACTATTCTAGGTGTGGTGGTGCACACCTGTAATCCCAGCACTCAGGAGGTTGAGGCAGGAGACTGCCACGAGTTCGAGGCCAGCCTGGGCTACATAGTGAGTTCAGGGCCAGCCTGAACCACATAAGAAGACCCTGTCTCAAAAAATAAAAACAAAAGAACATAGAATTTGTGATCTGTTTCTCAATGGAGGAGCTCCAGTCCACCAGTCTCTAGCATAAATAGGCACATGGCAATATTGATTAGCTGTTTGTGGAATAAGGGCCTGAAGGAAGGAGTAAATGAGTCACAGTCACAGAAAGGTTGATTGTGATGATGTTAATGCCTTATATACACAAGGTGCTTGGTAAGGGGGTAGTGTTTTCATTAGAAGGTTGAGAAGGGTACTCTTAGGCCAGAAACCTTCCTTGGACTTTGGTCCAATTATCGTGAACAATCCAGCCAGCCTTTCTCAAATAATAATCCTACCCATGGGGACTCCTTGTTCAGGGTCAGCCACTGAAGGTTTGTAGCTGCCCTATCCCTTCTGCCACTACAATATCCCTAGCTCCCTGTTTGTCCTTTGTTGGGCCCCAACTTTTAGCTTCAACCACAAGTGGGGAGGAGTCTAAGATTAGGGAGATTCTGGATTCTCAGGGTCTTTTCAAGCCTCTTGTCGATAATGAGAAGTATTTAGCCAGCACAGTAGGATAACAGATAAAGGAATTCACATGAATAAGATGTCAATGAGAAAGGGCCAGGATCCCCAAGGAACACCTGATCTGCTCACAGGGACCTAGAATCTAGATTTAGAGACCCTGCCCTTGCTGTCCACCTCCAAGCACTCCAGTGGCATGCCCTAGCCTGCCGTAGTTGTTGAAACCCACTGACTTCCGTGGTGAGGCCCTGAGTGTGTGTGTGTGAGTGAGTGTGTGAGTGTGTGTGTGTGTGTGTGTGTGTGAGAGAGAGAGAGAGAGAGAGAGAGAAAGAGAGAGAGAGCATGAATCCAGAGGGCAATGCCAGGGAAAACCTCTCAGTTGCCCCTGGGCCATAGTCACTGAGTGGGTAGCCAGCTCCCATCCTTGTGGGGCAGGGGGACAGGATACTGACTTCATTTCCTCCTGGTTCTCGCTTCCTCAATGGGAAAAGCAGGCAGAGAAAGTCTGCACTAAGTTGGTAGCACTTTGGAAAATTATAGCCAATTCCCAGTAATCAGCACCAACAAGGGGCCAGCAGTAGGACCGGCAATTAGATAAAGAAAAATAGCAATGTTTACAATCCAATTTGTTTTAAAACGACAGATTTACCTTTATAATTATGAATTAGTCCAGGTTCTGGCTAGAGAGAGCTGGTCTCTCCGGCCCTTCTGCTCAGAATAATCCCTCCACCTGCCTGCCCCTAATTCCCCTGGACTCCAGAGGACCCCTTAAGGCCTTGCTCAAATCCCATTTCCCCCAAGAAGACTTCTGGGTGGTAGCTCTAACATATCTCCTTCCTCCATATTCCTTCTAGACTGAGTATAGTCCCTCTCATAATCAGCCTTGTCCGTCTATCTGTCTGTCTGTCTATCTGTGAGAAACCTTCTAGAACAAAAGCTCCCAAGAGCTTCTCAGCAGAACCTAGCACAGTGCCTGGTACAGTGGCCAAAGCCTCATTTGCTGTTGCCCAGTGGAGTGGACTGCACCTACCCAGGGTCCCAAGTCCCAGTGGACTTGAGGGGGACTCTAAGGTCAGGGGGATTGTAGATTCCAAGGGCACTGGGGAAAGGCCCTCTCAGGATAACAGAAACTTGCCCGTATTTTGCAAGCTAAAAGACAGTATTTACCAAGTCCAATTACAGCCCATTTCTCTGTTCCAGCCAGCAGTGGGGAAGCCTCAAACGCTGTCACATGGATAGAGTGAGTGAGGAATCTGGCGCCTTTGGCTAGTGGACAGGGCCCCTGGCCCCATCCATTGGGTCACTGGGTCTCTCAAGTGACACCAGAGAGCCGAAGCTGGGAAGAAGGGAAAAGACGGGAAGGCCCAGAGCCTCACTTCCCTCTTCCCTCCTGCCCCTCCTTTCTCTCACGGTCCATGCTGGCCTCTCTCTTGGGCTCTTTGTCTGTAGGTCTGTCCGTAGGCTTTTTATCGCGTTGGCTTTCCAGCTCGCGCTCCCTCTCTCTCTCTCTCTCTCTCTCTCTCTCTCTCTCTCTCTCTCTCTCTCTCTCTCTCTCTCTCTCTCTCTCTCTCTCTCTCTCTCTCTCTCTCTCTCTGTTCACGTGACCGCCTGCTCTCAACGGCTCCGATCACCTCTTCCTGAGGCAGCACCTTTCGGTCGGTAACAGGAGACACTCGGGTGCTAGGGGCAGGATGGGTTTCCTTCCTCCGCTTTTTCCTCCGCGCCTTCTCGGGCTGCTCAGGCCGCTCTTCAGCGCTCGGCCTCCGGCCCTCCAGCCCTCCAGTGCCTCCCAGCCCCCACATTGCCCGGCCCTCGCCCACCCCCTCCCGCCCTCCTCCCCGGCAGCCAGCCCTCTTTGGGGAGAGGGCTTCGGCGCGGGGGACAGACAAAAGGACCTGGAGGGACTCGGGGGCACCCCTCTGCATCTCCCCACCACGTGGCTCCTCCCTTCTCGGGCTATGGGCAACTCCCCGCTCTCCTCCCCAGCTAGAGGTCGCGGGGGTTCAGCCCCCCAGGCATCCATTCCGGGTCCCGTGCGCGCCGATCGCTCCGCGCCGGTGCAGAGCCTCGGGCACTGAGAACACCAAGGAATGCGCGGGGCAAGGTTGGGGGAGTCGCTCCACCAGCGAGCGAGCGCAGAGGCAGCTTGCTTGGTTCCCTGGCTGGAGAACGGCCAGCCTAAGGGAAGAGACTCGGCCCGCTGTTGGAAGGTTCCCGGTTCCTGGAAGGGCGATAGGGTCTTCAACCTCAGGGAACCCTGAGTCTGATAAGAAACACTTGGCCTCTCTCCACTTTGTAGGCAAACTCAATAAATAAGGACTGATCCAAAGTGCGCTGAAAGCGGCCTTGCGAAAATAGAGCTAGACCCACACACTCGTGAACTCCTGGCAGAACTGGACTGTGTTTCCCTGTCACCTTGCCCAGCATGAAACGAGCTGCTGTTCCCCATCCTAACAAACCCACCCCCACCCCGCCGCGCGCGCCCTGGCAAAATTTGGAATTAAAAGTGAATTTCTCATTCGATACCAGGGTAAATTTTTAAACAAAGGCTATTGAAGATTGTTATCAAGTGAATCACAGAAAACATTTGCAAAGCTGCCTCAGTAAATGCACTCTTAACTAATGGGGAGAGCCGAAGTACTGGCGTGGCTCTAGATGGCAGACCCTATGCAGAGACTATTTCCCTAGGCCCCCAGCTGAGCACATAATACAAGTTTGGTCTCGAAAGCTAATCCCCTCAGGTGATATTGCCTGTAGCCATCACCACACTTGCCACACCTTAGACAGAGCTCTGGCCAATCCCAAAATAAATGACCCAAATGCTGGGAAGGGGAGGGATGCCAGGAGGGATTCCATCTCTCTGGGATCTTGGGGAGGGACTTGAGCTGAGAAGTGCCCCAGGCCTGACAAGTACCAGGCAGAACAGTATTTGTTGGCAACAAAACTACAAGAAATGGTCACCAGATCTACTATTTCTTGAGTGGTTCCAAAGCACCAGTGCATGGCACATATCATATTGAACCCCAATAACAGTCTTATGTGATAGGTACTGTTATTAATGCCCATTTAAAGATAGGAAACCATGGCTCAGAGAAGGTAACTGAGGAAGTCACAGCTGGCTAGTGACAGAGCTGGATTCAGAATCCAGGTCTAGCTAATGCCCATATCCAGGCCTTAAACGACTGCACTATCCCACCTCTTTCCCATATGGAGTAATTCTAAAACTCTTCCAGGAGGAACACAATGATGGGCCAGGTGAAATCTTGCTGGAAATGTGGAGGGGTCAACAGGGTCTGCTGGCTCTCTGCAGACACCCTGTGGCTCTGCCATAGACTCTCTAGTGAAAGTCCAGACTGCCAGATTCCTAACCTAGAAAGCAAAGGAGATGCCCAACTAACTGCTCAGCCCCGTTGAAATCATCCCACTTCCGGTTTCTGCCTGTTCTGGGTAGCAGCGAGGTTTGCAGGATGCCAGGCCTGGGTTGAGCTTCTTGGAGGCAGTGTTGTGGGGGTGGGTTTGATAATAGACCCCCACTGCCCTACCCCCAGTCTTCCCTGGAGGGAGGACAAATAGGCCCATTGATTCAGAACTCTCCCAGAGGGCATTAGAGTAATGACTCTGTACTGTGTGATGCCTACACCCCCTTTGACCTCCTGAATGACCCCTGCCCTGGGAGGTTCCAGAGGCCACAAATCTGTTGCTTGTGGGCCATGTGGTTTGTGGCTGTTTGTAGTTTTGGAGGGGAGGAGAAAATGAGGAGGGTAGGGGACATTACTTCTCACTGTTCTGGGCTTCCCAAGAGAGCCAGCAAGGGATGGGCAGGGCCCCTTCCAAACCTTGCCAAAACACACTGCAACTACTGATATGGGCTCCATCATTTATTTTTGAAAGCAGCAGTGCTCTTGGCTCATTTGCATAAGTTTGCCCAGCCAGCTACATTTTGGGTTGGGAGAAGGGCACCAGGGCACAGAAGAAGCATAGCAGATTTGTAACTGGGCTCCTTGGTCCTGCCCCTGACTAGGTGAACTAACCAACCAGCCATACGTGGCACCTCAACCTCTGTGTATCTTTGAATGTTCCTTGAAGTGCAAAGCCCAGCACCGGGGCTATGAAGCAATAGAAAGATCTTACCCTTAAGGTAGCCAGATGTGTAGGTGGATGGGTAGATAAGGCAGCATTTGGACTTAAAGGGCCCGGAAGTCCACTTCTAATTGCAATTGTTCAAGAAAGAAATGTGCATTGAGTCTCTTCTATGTGCCAGGCATTTTAATAGACACTGAGATAACCCTTTAAGCTTATGGTGGACCCCGTGTCCATCACTGAGGTAATCAAGAACCTAGTGAAGTGACAGAAATATAATCCAATAGCTCCACTGGTCAGTTGGGGATCTGGAGAGGCTTGGTGGGGGATATGATTGCTTAATCCGACTCTTGAGCATCAAGCCCCCTCCCGGTTCACAAGCCATCTTTTAACTTCTACGACTAACTCCCTGTGTGAGCTCAGCAAAGGATTAGGCTTTCTGGGCAACTTCAGTTTCTTCATCTTCAAAATGGGGACAATAATCTGTGGAGTGGGCCCTTGCGCGTCCTGCGTGCCCTATCTGCCACTTTGGTGCTGTAGTCAGCGTCCACGCCCGAGTTAGGGCGTGTAGCACTAGTTTCCTCCAGACACCGTACAAACGTAATCGAAGAGCTGAAGAGTATGGGAAATCGGGAGGCCGAGGGAGTGGAAGGAAAATTCGGTTGCGGGCAGGGAATTTGGCCTCCAAAGAAAGATGAGGGTAGAAGTGGAGTTAAACTTGTACAGTATTCTGATTTAAGCAGCTTTATGTATTTGATCATCCTTCCAAAGCCCCTCTTCTTCCCCACTGTTGAAGCGGGAGTTAAGCAGCAGCAACGCCCCCTCCTCCTCACAGTCTATCTGGAGGACGAAGCCTCCAGATAGGGATCGCCTTCGTTTCACTCTGGAGGGAAACTGACCCAAGCACTTGCCTCCACTTCTTTTTCAAAATCCCAAGTGTGGCCCACCTTGGGGAAAGGGTTACCCGTTGCATTAAGTTTTGTCCTCGCTGCGTGAAGAAGGACTTCCTTTTACTTGTCCTAACCTATCCCTTTAGGGCTTCAGCGGGTGGGCGCGAGAGCTCGGGTCCGGTCCAGGGCCGAGCGAGCTGCGCTGCCGCTCCAGGATTTCCTGCGCTCGGCGCGGCGAGGTCGGCTCGAACTTCGGCCTCCGACGAAGGCAACTCTGCTTCCCTTTAAAATGCAGAAACTCCCAGCCCACACCCCCGCCCCTTGGGCCGCCTCCTCCCTCTTCCCCCTCCGCCCGCGCCCTGGTCGGGCTCCTCCCAGAGCCCTCAGCGTGGGGGCCTCTCTGCCACCTGCCCGCTGCCCATCCCACATGCAAAGCGTGACCGCCGGGGAAGGAAGCCGGGCGCGCGCCCACACCGGCCCCGCGCCGGCGACAGCGAGCAGCTCGCCTACTCCGTCCGTCTGCGCTTACCCAGCATGCACTTCCAGGCCCTGAGCTATCTCGGAGCCGCAGCCCTAGGGTCAGAGCGGCCGGAAGAAACAGGAAGTTTGGGACGGTTCTAGTCGTGGGGCCAGGAGTCCTAAACTGCAGGCCCTTCGCTCCGCGCTGCCTCTCCTTTTCCCTGCTCCCTCCTTCTGGCGCACTTCCCTGGGGTCCGTTTCGGGGGCTGGCCTGAACTCCAAAAATCCAGATGTGTTTGGGGGTCATTCAAGGCACACTCCCAGGGTTCCCTTCGCGGTAGCATCTCCTGGCTTTATGGATCGAGGGGTGAGAGGGGGAGGGAGTGCTTGGGTCCTGATGGGGTGGTAGTCCCCGCGGGCTGAGAGGGGGAAGGACGCTAGGTGGGGGAGGGGGGATGAGGGTGTCAGATGGAGATTCGCCTCCCGCGCCCATCCCTTGGGCTGGTAGAGCAGTGGTTAGAGATTGGTACGGACTCCAGGGTTATTGTCCTTCCTTCCCTATTGCCAGTTAACTTTGCTTTAATATGCCCTCCACACTGCCCTCCACACTGACTCCCCTATTATCCTCAGCGACCATCTCACAGATGTGCACTGCTGTTCAGCAGGGGCATGGGGCAAGGGAGAGAGGGTACTTAATGCAGCCTCATCCCTATGCAGGGGACATAAAGGGTATGCCTTGTTGAAGGCAACGTCCCTTCGCTCGCCCTTTGGACAGGCAGGAAGCACTGGCCTCCTTCTCAGTCCCCACCCCTACCTTAGCACTAGCTGAAGCTGTGACACAGATATCCTCAACTGTTCCCACTCAAGCTCCTACTGGCCCACAGCTGAGAGAGGAGGTATGGATCACAGTTGCTCCCAGTGTGCTGTTTGATCCCAGTATGCCATTTGGTCCGTTCTTTTCCAATTGTGAAGACAGGCCCCTTTGTGTGGTCACACTCTTTCCATAACCTGACACTCCCAGGCAGGGACCTCTTCTCTGCTTAGGAGGAGGGGTTTCCAGGTTCTCCTCAATGCCCTTGCTCTGCATCTTCTCAGATTTGCTGGGGAGGGCGGTGAGGAACAAGGACGAATATTGTGGAAGTAGGATCTTAAGGGTGAACACTCATTGTCTGTAGAATTATTGTAAAGTGAGACTGTCACAGCATACTTTCAGTCCCAGACACCTCTAAGCAGAATTAATTGGTCTCTCCCCTGTGCTACTGCAGCGTAGGATTTATACGTCTATTGTCACACTGTATTGCAATTATTTGTTTACATGTTTCTCTTCCCATAGAAGGTGAGCTCCTGGAGGGCAGAACCTATTCCTTATTTATCTCTGCAGCTCTCTGCATAGATCTAGCTCACAAAAGGGCTGTTGAATAACTGAACTAGAAATGGAAGGGATTCAGTTAGATGACCTCTGGGATCTCATTCAGCTCTTCTATTTGGTGATGCAGTTTAAACAAGCATGGATACACTCACATTCGAGTAAATGCACAAACACAGCAAATACACAAATACCACCATCCCACAGTCCGGGTGTCAGTAGAAGACCACTGCTTGGAAAAAGAGCAGATGTTACATGATGCCAAGTAACTGGTCTTTTGAAAGTTGAATCTTGAAACCTAAACATCTGAGGTGTCGACAGCCAACATCACAACTGGTTTGGCTGATTTTTTTTCACTGTCCTGACTTCTTAAGCAGCCACAGCTGTATGTGTAAAAGCATTGAACATTCAAGCTCAAAGGGCCCTCTGAGCTGCTCTGGTACAAATCTCTTTACAGATGATAAGTTCCTGGTTCCAAAGTTAGAAAGGAGCAGAAATATCAGTCTTGTGTTTTCCATACCTGGAGCGTGCACATGTGAGACACATGTTTGAATGTACACACCTGTCTGGACATGTGCACATGATTGCTGATATCCACAGATTTGGGTACATCCTGAAACATGTGCCCCCACTCACGTGGGTGAACCCTTGCTCCAACAGCCACTAAGCGTGTGAGGGTGGACCATCTACTTGTGGATGGAGGCAGGACTCTTGAAGACCAGGGAAGGGAGGACAGGGGTAACCCGGGCAGGTGGGGCAGCCCTAGCCAGAGTGCAAAGGGGATAGAGAACCCTACAGGTTTGCCACTGTCATTTTACATGCTCAGCTCACCCAGCTCTCCTCTGCTCAGCTCTCCTCTGTCTGCAGAGGGCGAGGAGAGGAGACATTCCCTGCTCATTCCAGCGAGTGTGCACGCCGCAGGCTTGGTATGCAAGTAAGTGGTGCACTTCCAGCTGCTGCCTTACACTCTGAGGGCTGACAGACTACCCCCTCCCCCCAAAGGAAACTCGTTACCCATCGCTAGCCTCTCTTCACCTGAGCATGATTAAGGCAACCAGGACCATGGCAAGACTTTCTACAAAGGAGAAGTATTATGGCTTTTTCTCCACCTTGCCTGCTGGCCTTTTCCTCAGGGATCTCTTCTCTCAAACCCACCTCCAACTGGAAGCTAGGCAGGCTTAACCCCCACCTGCCTCTGATAGCTCCACTACAGAAAGTGCCTTTAACACGCCAGAGCATCGTCTGCACTGGTGTCCACTCCTATTTCCCCACTAGGGTCCTCTCTTCCACCTCCATCTATGTTATCATCCATTCCTTACTTCTGCATAGTGTTTTACAGTGTTCAAAGCCCTTTCCCATATAGGTCTTAGTTCGCTTTTACCACAGCCTAGTAAGGCAAGTAGTAGTAGCTTCATTTTACCAACCAGGATACTGAAGCTCACAGAAGATAAGCAAAGCTGTCCAAGGTCACACAGCTAATACACGGGGCTGAGGCAGGGCTATGATCTCCATCCTTAACTACAAAGTGCATGCTTTGACTACTCTGCCACTCTAATGCCCAGCTGATGTCCTGCCCAGCAAAGGGAGAGGGCTGTCTTTCTGCTTCTTTGGTGCCTCCAACGTGCCTGATGGCGGACTAGCTCTGTACACACTGGGCATTCTGAGGCCAGAGTAGCCAGAGAAAGAGGATACAACCCGCCAGGAAATCCTGGAAACTCTAAGAAAGGAGAGGCACTTGCGGACTAATGGCATTGTCTTTTCCGTAGCGCCTGCCCCTTACCCCTCTTGTCTGACTAAGTTGCTCAGAGCAACAGCAAGGGAGCATAGGCCAGAGAGGAAACTATCGCTAAGTGTAGACCCCAGCTAGTCCCTCCTGCCCAGCTCCGGGGCTTCAGCGTCCAGAGCTCATGAATAAAGCTAATATTGGAACTAGTCACAGACTAATGGGAGGACTGTTGTCTAGCTCCTTCCCTGTGAGGAGGACAGGTTGTACCAACAGAATGTCCCAGGCCCCTTTGGGGGGGTGCTCAAACTGAAGGTACCCCCTTTCCCCCTTTTGTGAGTCTCAGTTAATTTCCCTTGAGGGCAAGCCCCACTAGGCAGCACCCCCCACCCCCACGACTCCCTTACTGTACCTGGACCCCGCCCCGACTGTCCTCAGGGGCGGGGCCAGCCTGAGGGCAGGCCGGGGCAGGAAGTGGTTGCAATTACACACTCTGCCCGCCCCACACTGGCTGCCACTACCAGAGCGACAATGCAAACTCAGCCAGCCCCAAACCTCAGGGCAGGGGCTGCAAGAGAGTCCAGCCAGGGCCTCCTGGCCTGGAATGAAGCTCCTTTCCTGAGGGAAGCGAGTTCCCAAGCCTAGGTGAGGCTAGAAGCCTCAGTGACTTCTCCTCACATCCAGGGATATAGGGAGGGAGTCATGGGTCCCTATCCCCCCCTGTGAGACAGACACTCTACCCCTCACCCCTCTTTAACCTGCCCACTAGAGAAGCAGCTTTCCCCTGCTGATTGGGCCCCCTGCTCAGAACTGCCAAGACTTGGATCCTCCACTTGGTTCCCTCCTACCAGGAGAGGACAGGCTTTGATCCTCAGCTACTATAAGCCACGAGGCACAGTGGTTTTATATGCCCTCTTCCTTAGTCGTTTCCTAGGAATTCCCAGCTCTGGGCCAGGTGAAGGGTGGGACTGGTGTGGCCAAAGCCATGGGGTTAAGAACTGCCTAGAGAGAAAGAGGCAGCTGATGAAGTATGAGAATGTTCACCTGAGACGGCTTGGGAACTCCAGGGTGGGTATCACTGAAAGCATGTTTTCTCTTGTTTTTTGAGACGGGTTGTCACTATCTAGTTCAGGCTGGCCTTGAACTCACTATGTAGCCCAGGCTGCTGTAGAAGTCACAGCGATCCTCCTGCCTCAGCCTCCCGAGTGCTAGGATTACAGGTGTGTGCCACTATTCCCCGCAGAAAGCACCTTTACCTAAGAAAACTGGAACTAAAAAACCCCCAGACAACTGGGACTATGTTAGAGGAATGTAAGTGAAAGCTGCTGAGTGAAGAAGTTGAACGATGAAAGAATATGGGGTGGTGTCTGTGAGAGAATGGGGGTGAGGGGAATAGTTAGGTATAAAAAGGCCCAGAGCCCCGGGGAATACCATGGACATTCCTGCAGCGCCTGAGCTTGCTAGCGGTGATGTCTCAGCTTCAGAGTCCCATTTCACATCTTCCTAAAAGCTCCAGGGCACCCTTGTGCTATGGAAACTGCTCCCTGTCTCCAAAACCAGGTCTGTGCAATTTGCCAAGGTGAGCTAGGGCTCACTTTGGGGCTGCCCCAAGGGAAGGGTCCCCCTACCCTGTCCCTCCATCATTGCAGGAGCCAAAGGTTCAGCACTGCAGCTTGGGGGGCTGGCTAGCTACCAGCCCTTTTCCCCAGGGCCCCCTTTGCCCCCCACTAGAGGCTGCAAAGCTGAGTTACAGGCAGCTGCAGGCTCCACAGGCAGCACAACAGAAACAGAGAAAAAGAAAAGGATGAAAAAAGAGAAAGCCACTGTGCTACCTGCGGCCCCTCGGTCCTAACTTAGTTTTGCTTCACTCACAGCTCGAGATCACAATCAGAAGCTTGTCTCTGAATATGAAGAAGAAGACAGGGCTCAGGATCAAACAAGGGAACAGGGATGGAAGTGTTTTGTAAACTATTAATTTCTATACTGATGTCAGGGATTACTAGTATTATTACTATGCATTCAAAACTTTCATTTTTCTCCCATTGATCTCGTTTATTCAGTATTCTCCTTAATACAGGAGCATGATAGAGCCTTTGGGGGCCTGGGGTGAAGTAGAATGTTATATGCACATGAGAAAGAGCGGGAAGAAAGAGGAGGAGGAGGGACATGAGGGGGAGTGATTGGGTAGGACACCTCCCCTTAACATTTGTGCCCTGGAAAATGGGGTTGTAATGAATCAGAATGAGAAGACATCAGAAATCATACAGCCGGAGAGGTCTAGGAGACAGTCTTGCTCAACCCTCAGTACTCAGGACAAGCTGGGCCAGGGAGCTCAAATAGTCAATGTCTGCCAACTGAGTGACTGATGGAAGGAAGTCACAGAGGACAGCCATCGCTTCAGCCTCCTTTGCAGCTGCTACAGTGCTGGTTCTGCGCAGATAAGTCTCAACTCCTTTCAGCTGCAGGAAGGAGGACTGCTCTACTGGCTGAGTCCCAGGTGCCTCTGGTCCCTGCAGCACACAGCCAGGACCACTCACACCACACATGTCACTGCTATTTGAGTCCTTACAAGACCCTTCATGATCCTCAGGACAATCTGAACTTCAATCAACAAACAAATAAGGTCATGGATAGAAAAGCATTTTGTGACCTACAAAGGCCCGTCCAAATGGTAAGAGGTCATTGTATTGTATTGAAAAAAGAGCTTTCACAGCTGAGCCTGGTGGGGCATGCCTATAATTCCAGAACTCTGAGAAGCTGAGGCAGGAGGATCACAAGTTCGAGCCCAAACTGGGCAACTTAAAAACTTAGCAAGACCTTGTCTCAAAATAAAAAATAAAAAGGGGCTGGGGGTGTAGCTCAGTGCAAAGGCCCTGGGTTCAGTCCCTAGTACTGAAAAAAAAAAAAAAAAAAAAAAAAAAAGTACTCAGATGGTTACTTGGATTTTGGCAAACAGGAATGTACTACATTATGAAATGTATATGAAATATATATGTGTAGAGGTGTCCACTGCACACACGTGTGTTTAGTATTAAGGCCCATAGACAGCGACCTACATGGTTCAATGGTATGTACAGTACAAGGAGCCACTGGCACCATGCAAAGCCATTATTGGTGAGTTCACCAGAATCCTTTGTCCTCTGTCTGTCTCAGTGTGCTTTTATTTAGGTGCTCTTGTTGGAGTCTCCCCACCGCTAAGTCTCACTGAGCCGACTTCAGTAGAATAAAGTACACAGTGAGCTTGAAGGAATCTACTTTTGAGAATTGCTCTGCGAACTTTGTCTGGGAGCAATTTTCAGGCAGAGAAAAATATGCGCTGTGTAGGTGCTGGCAGGGCACCCCAGGCCCATGCCAACTTCCCTCAATTCTTTGTCCCCACAGAGCAACTCCATGATGCCTCAATAACGACTTTCAGACCAAGAAGTGAGTCAGTCATTCAATCAACAAACATGCATTGAGGGCTTTCTCATCAGTCCCAGGCCTTTTGGTAGGCCCTGGGGCTACAGAGATGAAGCCTTCACATCTCATTCACCTCTCAACTCTCCAGTGACGTGTGTTTTGTGGCATCTTTCCTCCTTCAAGGTTGCCCTTGGTGTTCATTTGAGTCTGCTGAGTGAAGTGAGGACTAATGGTTTTGAGTACAGCCCAGCTGTTTGGTTTCTAACAGGATAACAAGGGATCCCTCTGGGGAAGGCGGTGCTCGCATATGAAATGGCGCTCTCAGACCTGGGCCGTCTGAGAAGAGATACAAGTCTGCTTTTTTTTTTGTCCACACCCTTAGGAAGTCAGGAAGTCATGCGATCAGAGTGTTGTGTTGGAATAGCACTCTCACCTCAGGTGCTGTCCCTGCAGGTGCTTCGTGTCTGGAAGGTCTCTGGTCCAGTTTAGGCTGTCACCAATCAAGGGGAAGTTAAAGGGCTGCCTTATTGGCGCCCAGGGGAATAGCTAAGTACACCTTTTTTTTCCTCAATGCTGAGGACTTCATCCTGGGCCTCATGAATGCTAAGGCAGCACTCTCCCCTGAGCCACCCCTCCAGCCTCCAAGTATTTGTGGGGTTTTTTGTTTGTTTTGTTTTGGTTTTTTTGCAGTATTGGGGATTGAACCCAAGGTGTCACAGTTGCAAGTACTCTGCCACTGAGCTACATCCCCAGCCTTTGTAAAATTCTTATTTTGACACAGAATCTCAACTTACCCAGGCTGGCCTTGAACTCACAATCCTCTTGTCTGATCCTCTCTGTTTGAGTTTTATTTTTCTAAGACAGGGGCTTGCTGTGTAGTTCTTGCTGGCCTCAAACTCACAGTGATCCTCTTGCCTCAGCCTCCTGAGTGCTGGGTTTACAGGCGTGCACCACCGTGCCCGGCTCCAGCTCTTGCGTAGCTAGGATTACAGGCATATACCGCCATTTGTGGTCCATCCTTAGTGGTGAAGCTCCAGCTTACTAGAACGTGCAGGCAATCACTGGATTTAGGAATTTTCTAATTTGCTGAAGGTTAATCTCCAGCTCCTTCTTTGTTTAGCTGTTTGGTGCGGAAAATCTTTCTAACATGCCTGAGCTCATTTTCTGGGTTGTCATTACAGTCTACTGAGCAACCTGATAGAAACTTTGTTGAGTAGATGTCTTACAGGGGCCCCCAAACTAGAGTCTCCCAATCCATAAATGTTTGTGGGTGTCTCTATGATTTATGTCTCATATTCCATAAAATCTAGGGGGAACTGAACACGGATGTGCCTGAGGACGAAGAAGTTAGTGACAACCTCAAGTGTTTGGTGTCTTTGGCTGGAATTAACTGACCTCAGTGTGGCAAATTTCTGATGCAGTTTTATATGTATTTGAGACGCACCCGCACCCCTGCCCCCACCCGCCGGTACTGGAGATTGAACACAGGGCTTTTTCAGTGACATACATCCCCAGCCCTTTTTTATTTTTTACTTTGAGACAGGTTCTCACAGATTTACAAAGTTGCCCAGGCTGGGCTTGAGGTTGCAATCCTCCTGCCTCAGTCTCCCAGAGTGCTGGAATTATAGGTATGTGCCACTGGGTCAGCTTGATGCATTTTAAAGTGACAAATTAATTATTACTTGAAAATATATCCTGTTTAAGTAGGTACATTTGTTTGTTTTATTGGGACTGGGGATTGAACCCAGGGTCTTTGCACTGAGCTACATCCCCAGCCCTATATTTTTTCCTTTTTATTTTGAGATAGAGTCTAAATTGCTAAATTGCCCAGGCTGGGTTCAAACTTGCAATCCTCTTGCCTCAGCCTCTCAGAATGCTGGGATTCAGATAAATATTTTGTACATAGGAGATAAGAGCACAGATCCTGGGGTCAGACTGCCTGGATTCAAATCCTAATTTTAAAACTTCCTAGTTGGGAATAGGTAAATAAATTATGATCCATCCATATAATGGTATATAACTCAAGAAAAGAGTGAAGTATTGATACATGCTACAACATGGATGAAACCTTTAGGTGAAAGAAGCCAGATAGAGTTGGGTGTGCTGGTGCAAACCTATATCCTCAACTACCTGGCAAGACAGTCACAAAATAAAAAATAAGTAAATAAATAAATAGTTGCAAGTTCAAGGCCAGCCTGGGCAACTTAGTGAACCGAGGATGTAGTTCAGTGATAGAGTACCCCTAGGTTCCATCCCAGTACCCACAAACAAAAACAGCCAGATACAAAAAAACACTTGTTATGATTCAAGTGAAATAGCAAGAATAGGTAAATCAATACAAACAGAAAACCGATAGGAGGCTGCCAGAGGCCAGGGGTAGAAGGGATTTGGAACCACTGTTTAGCAAGAATAGAATATCATTTGGGGGCAAAAAAATATTTTGAAGCTAGATAGACGTGTGGTTACGCAATGTACTGAATGTTACTGAATTGTATACTTTTTTTTGTCTTTTTGAGACAGGGTCTCTTTATGTAGTTCAGGCTGGTCTTGAGCTCACTTTGTAGCCCAGGCTGGTCTCGAACTCTTGGCTATCTTCCTGCCTCAGCCTCCTGAGTGCTGGGATTACGGGCATGCACCACCACGCCTGGTTGAATTGTATACTTTAAAATGCTAACATTACATTGAATTTGACTTCAATTGAAAAAAACTTATTACGGGGCTGAGGATTTGGCTCAGTGGCACAGTGCCTGCCTGGCAAGCACAAGGTCGTGAGTTCAATTCCCGGTACCAGAAGAAAAAAAAAAAAAGAAAAAAACTTATTAGCTAGATGACCTTGAGCAAGTCACTCAATCTCTCTGTATCTTAATTTCTTCATTTATAAAAGGGGGAAATAACCAGGTGTGGTGGGGCATGCTTGTAACCCCAGCTGCTTTGTGGACTGAGGCAGGAAGCTTGAAAATGTGAGCCCAACCTGGGTAGCTCAGTGAGATCCTTTTAAAAAAAAAGGAAGGAAATATAGGAAGGAAGAGAGGGAGGGAAAGAAGGAAGGAAGGGCTGGGAATGTAGCTCAATGGTAGAGCACCCCTGGGATCAATACCCAGTACTGCAAAAACAAACAACCAAAAAAAGAGAAAATAATAGTGTCTATACCATGGGGTACTTATGAGGTTATTTTAGTTTGTTTGGTTTAGGTTTTATTTTTTCAGACAGGTGATCCTCCTGCATCAGCCTCCCAAGGGTTGGAATTATAGGCTGGTAGCAGTATGCCCAGAAATTATGAGTGAATTAATATTTGTAAAATCCTTAAAACAGTATCTGGCACATACTAAGTGATATATAGCCATGTGTGAAATGGGGAACAAAATAATAAAACCCTTAGTGGTACCAGGCATGGTAATACAAACCTGTAATCCCAGCAGTCAGGGAGGCTAAGAGACGAGGATCACAATTTCATTTTATTTATTTATTTTTTTGAGACAGCATCTCAATATATAGTCCAGTCTGGTCTCAAAATTGAGGCAATCTGAGTGCTGGGATTATAGGCGTGTGCTACCACACCTGGCACTAGGATCACAATTTTAAGTACAGCCTGGACAATTTAGTGAGTCCCTGTCTCAAAATTTAAAAAGGAAATTAAATGCCAGGCACAGTGGTGCACACCTGTAATCCCAGCACTTAAGAGGCTGAGGAAGGAGGATTCCCACGAGTTTGAGGCCAACCTGGGCTACATAGTGAATTCAAGGCCAGCCTGAACTACACAGTGAGAGCCTGTCTCAAAAATAAATAAATGAATATATATATAAAAAGGAGGAAAAGAAATGCAGAACAGAAGGCACCATCCCAGCCCTATCCAATAAAAACTTGAGTGGCAAGGGTACCTTGGAACCTGAACTATTTTTTGAGTGCTGGGAATCAAAGCCAGGGCCTCACACACGCTAAGTTCATGCTGTACCACTGAGCTATATCACCAGACCTGGAATGTGAATTTAAGCAAGCTCTCCATCCCCCGGCCCTGGTGATTCTGATGTATATTAAGGTATGAGGAAATCTGGTGTGAGAATATGAACTGAGTGTGTACTACAGGCAAAACACACACTCCCTGGACATTGAATGAAATCCTAATCCCAGGTTTTAACTTGTTTTTGAAACATCTTCTGACTTTCTTCACAAAATAGATCATTCCTTCTCTAGAGTCCCTTGCAGTTTAATGAGCAAGAGCAGACACAGGAGAATACATATAAACACAACACACACCCAAAATAAGAGCGATATCTTTACCGAGT
Source organism: Chinchilla lanigera (assembly GCF_000276665.1). NCBI lineage: Eukaryota > Metazoa > Chordata > Mammalia > Rodentia > Chinchillidae > Chinchilla > Chinchilla lanigera. The sequence continues at coordinate 5,061,727 of NW_004955473.1, read as the reverse complement.
TATCTATAGCAGTGAGAAACTATGTGCTTATACAACGCTGTGAGTGCTGGAAGCTCTAGGCTGGGCCATGTGGACCACACAGTAAGATATGGCCCTTGCTGTCCAGACCCTTAGAAGTTCTAAGAGCCAAGATGGCTACTGGGAAGGCTGGAGCTTCATGGCTGCGGGTTTGAGAAGTGTGGTGTTAGGGCGCAGGCATGATAGGCAGAACTCTGGGGCCCCCCGCCCATGTTGCTCTCCACAGCACCTCCCTGTCAGTCAGTCAGTTCCAAAGCACTCATCAAGTGCTGCCTGCTTGGGGCTGGGGATTTAGCTCAGCGGCACAGAGCCTGCCTGGCAAGCGCAAGGTCATGAGTTTGATTCCCAGTACGGGGGGGGGAAAAAAACAAACAAACAAAAACAAAAAACAACAAATAAAGAAGTGCTGCCTGCTCAAAAGCTTGCCGGCACTGTAGGAATCCCTGCCTTCTCTAACAAGGCACCTGCTCCCAGAGGCACAGGGCACAGAAAGGCACTGGGTGCCAAATGTACAATATTTAGCTGCAGGGCCAAGAGATCAGAAATAGGAGACCTTCTCAGAGACAAAAGCAGAAGCAAACTTCATAGAGGTAGGGCTCAAAGGATTTGGTCAGATAGAGTGGAGCTCAGGCAGAGACACATAGATAGGATCGAGGATGGGAGCAGGGCATGGTGGCGCACACCTGTAATCCCTGCACTTGAGAGGCTGAGGCAGGAGGATCTCTGCAAGTTCAAGACCAACCTGGGCTACAAAGTGAGTTCGAGACCAGCCTGAACTGCATAGCAAGACCCTGTCTCAAAAAGACAAAAAAAAGAAAAGAAAAGAAAGAAAAAAGAAAAACAATGGTGTATGTGGAAATACTAGGCGCTATATGATTTAAAAAAATAGTATATGCAGATTCACTAGGGCACTGCCATTCAAAGCCTATAGAGAGGGTTACTAGTGGGTACAGTGGTGCATGCCTGTAATCCCAGCTACTCAGAAGGCTGAGGCAGGAGCATCAAAAATTCAAGACCAGTCTGGACAATTTAGCAAGACTGTCTCAAAATAGAAGAAAAAAAATTTAAAGGGATGGGGACATACTTCAGTGGTGAAGTGCTTGCCTTGAACATGTGAGGCTCTGGGTTTAATCCCTAGTACCACCTGCCCCCAAAATGGTTCTTAAACTTATACTGTAGAACTACTGCCACAGCCAAGAGGAACGCAGCATCTCCACTGGAACTTGGTGAGTGCCCACTACCAGGGGCTCCTGCTCCGGGTGCTCTCAATATCCTTTAGGCCCTGTAGGGGAAGAGGTAATAGTCTTATTGAAAGCTCTTGCTCAGTCATATTCCATTTCCTTTGCTAAAAATACACCACTTTTTCTTTGTGTTCAGGTTGTGGTGTTTATTCCTGTGTTTAAATGAAGCAGATGCTCTCAAATTCTGAACATTTTTTTTAATTTTAAAGAGGAAAAAAACCTCCAAAATTTCAGACAAGTGCCTATGCCACTGAGTTATATCCACGGCCCAAAACCCCAAAATTTCACAACAAGATAATAGAGGATAACAATGGTTAATACATTTCGTATTGTTATCTTTAAATTAGTTACTCAGAGTACAAGATATCAGCATTTAATTGTCCAAACAATATTAGCACTAACTTTTCTTTTCAATGGACTAAGAGAAATTAGTAGTATGACTATGTTAATTACCATATATATGTATATATACTTTTTTTTACTTTTCCCTTTCTTTTTTTCTCCATTCCCCCATCCCAATTTCTCTTTCTTTTTGAAGTTTCTTCTTATTTTACAATACCTATTGTACTTTTTTTTTTATCTTTTTGAGACAGGTTCTTACTATGCAGTTTATGCTGGTGTTGAGCTCACTTTGTAGCCTACACTGGTATCGAACTCACAACAATCCTCCTGTCTCTGCCTCCCAAGTGCTGGGATTACAGGCATGCACCACCATGCCTGGCCTATTGTACATTTTGGATCTTATTTACTCTTTCAGATTCTCACATTAGGGAGGCAATATGACTTTTACACATGTGTATCTGGTTTATTTCACTTATGAGTATGGTCTCAAGTTGTATCCATTTACCTGTAAGTCTCCAGTTTATCCTTCTTTATGGATGAATAGTACTCTGTTGTATAAAAAGACCAGATCTTTTTTCTCCTTTCCTTGGTTGATGGGTATCATTTACTCTTTAAAAACTCTTTCCATTAAAGAAAGGCTACCATGGTACATCCACTGGGTGCCAGTTGCTGTTCAAAATGCTTAAAAACCAGGTGTGGTGGTGCACGCCTGTAATCCCAGCAATCAGGAGGCTGATAGAGGAGGATTACCATGACTTTGAGGCCAGCCTGGGCTACATAGTGAGTTCAAGGCCAACCTGCACTACAAAGTGAAACTCTTAAAAAAAGAGGAATGGAATGGAATAGAATGGAATGGAATGGATCATCCATTCCTCCACTCATTCATTTTCTTTCACTTTTTTTTTTTTTTTTTTGGTCTTTTTGAGACAGGGTTTCACTATCACTTCAGGCTGGCCTTGAACTCACTTTGTAGCCAAGGCTGGCCTTGAATTTCCAATGATCCTCCTGCCTCAGCCTCCTGAGTGCTGGGATTACAGGCGTGAGCCACCATGCCCAGCTAATTTTCCTTCACTTACTCAGCATTTGTAGGGACCTTGCTGTATGCCAAGGTGAGGGGTGCTGGGGTGGGGGAAGCCTGTTACACAGATGAGAAATACTGCATCCCTTTATCTGAAGGACTTAAGACCAATATGGAGAAGTAGGTAGGCAGAGAGTAGAAGTACCAATAAAAGGATAAGCTAATTATTGTGGGGAATCCCAGAAGGAGCAGCTAACTTCCCGAGAGCACAGGGGTTCAGGAAGGTGGCATGAAAGCAGGCATGAGCACTGGTTGAGTGAGCTCTCAATAGCCTGAGCAAGTGCAGGTCCTGCCTAAGGAATTGCTTTGGTTGGAACGAAAGGCTTGTGAGGGACATGGAAGGAAAGGAGGCTGCCACCAGACCAGGAAGGGCCCTGAGAGCAAGGTGAATGCTCATCGGCTTGACTTTGTCAGTAGTGGGCAGCCGCGGGCAGCTTTTCAGGACAGATAATTTCCTAGGGTCCCTCCCACCTCTCTCACAGTACATGAACTGCCAAGAGTCTAGGAGCCATACGGAAGAGGAGAGTGGTCAGCAAGCTGAGGGGCTTGACCTGGTAAGGTCTCTGGGGCAACTTTCTCCCCCTTTGCTATAAAACACAGAAAGATTGTTGTTTGTTTACAAAGTTAAGTTTAACCAGACATGCTGTCTCCCCATTCAGACCCAGGGCCATGAGAGGGCAGAGACCAGGCCTTCCTTAGCCATTTGTTCTCAGGGAGTCAATACTTAGTCCTCAACACCCAGCAGGCCACTGGAATGCGTCTTTAGCAGTGGCCCTGCCTGCCAGAGGGTTTGTGCAGTTGAGATTTAGGAATACCAAATAGGGACACTCCCATCCCCCAACATAAAGTGAAACGCCAGAGAGCACACAATGCAACACACAAATGCTTCCTGAGCGCCAGTCTCTTTCTGTGCCCCTCTCTCGCTGGTCCCCTTCCAACTGGGGTGAATCAGAATGAACCCTTAAGCTGTACAGAGACCCTGTGTTCTGTACCTGACTTCGCCTGCAACTGAATGAGGTGCTGCCAATGAAGAGACATCCACAAGTTCCAGATTGCTTTATCCTGATAACTCTTTGTCATAGGAATACGTTGTTTTACTAGTGAGACAAGGCTTCTGATTGCAGAACAAAGCAGAGAATTAACATAATTATCCTGCGGATTTTAGTCAGAGGTTGGTTTGGATCCTAAATTACTCTGGGACCCTCAAATGCCCTATTTTGTCTGGTAGGGCTCTGTGTTACACCTAGGGAGGCTGTGATGCCACTGTGGATAATAACAACTCTTGCTGAAGTCCAATCGCTTAGAGTGTGCTAGACTTTTTCCCAACCATACCTCATTTGATGTTCACTGCTTATCCTGCGAGGGAAGTGGGTAGGTACCTTGATTTCCATATTCTAGAAGGACGGAGAAACAATGACCCAAAGCATAGTACCTGGCATCTGGCTGGCACTACTCAGTCAAATGTTAGGGTTTGCCCGACATGGTAACACATGCCTGTAATCTCAGCACTTGAGAGGATAAGGCAGGAGGATCGTCAGGAGTTCAAGGCCAACCTGGGCTACCTAGTGAGTCCAAGGCCAGCCTGGACTACATAGTGAGACCCTGTCTCAAAAAAAAAAAAAAAAAAAAAAAAAGAAAAGCAAGATATAAAAAATGTTAAGGCTTGCTTGAGATGCCACTGCTAGCTCTTCTCGAGACAGGTCTAGGATCTGGCTCCCAGAACTCCTCCAGACAATCTTTTCATTGCACCAAGTTGCCTCTGCAAGTATCCCAGCCTGGGTCAGTAGATGTTATTGATGGGAGAAATACTCAAGAAAACAACCTGCCTGGCAAAAGACTATTTTGGAATTAAGTCGAGGTGCTGTGCCATACTGAAAAGAACTCTGCATAGAGGCAGGACTACTGGGGTTGAGTCCTGGCCCAAGAGCTAACTGGCCATGTGAATTTAAGCAAGCCACTCAGAGGCCCAGAGACTCAGTTTCCTCAATTACAAAATCAAGCGTTGTAGCGAGGCGAGAAACAAATCAAATAGCACAAATGAAAGGGCCCTGTAAACACTCTGATGCTGTACACAGGTAAGATATTATTATTATGGTTATGTTGTGGTTCTAGCCTCAAATAAAATAATCATTAATATCTACATTCTTTACAAGGTTTCCCACAGCCCTCCCCTCAGCTCCTTGGTTTCCCATCATCTCCTGTAGGGCAGGAAGCCTGGCCCCCAACAGGAAAGGGCTCAGAGAAGCTAGAGCTTCAGCCAGGAAACAACCATCTTGCCCCAACCTTCGTTTCGCCAGATAAATGATGCAGCCAAATGGTGAGACACAGACTAGTGCAAACTGAGGTGTCCAGGATCCGTTTCAGCTGCAAATCCAGGAGTCAAGTTGCCCAAAGGTCCTAGGACCTTAAGAGAGGTGACAATTTAGTAATTACTAGATTAATGAAAGTCAGTAAAGATGGTCAATTTAAATCAAAGCAGAATGGATGGGATCTGCATTATCAGGCCTCATAGAGGCGATTTCCCCCTCAGCAATGCATTTTGAGTTCATATGTTGATCAGTTTAAACACACTATTTCCAAATCTTCACTTTTCCTTGGTACAACTTAGGCCAAACATTTTTTAATGGGTGTGTGTTTGGAGGAGGGGTGCATGGGAGAGTAGGTGTGGCCAGGTTAAACTGTGAGGCGGTTCCCAAAGCAAAATACAACGGCCAGGGCTATGTCCACGTTGCTGGCAATAGATTTTGAAGCTGGTGAGGACAAGTAAGGGGGTGGGGTATAGAACACCAGACCTGAGGCAACAGAAAATCCGATGCAGCCTTAGGTTGCTCCTCTCCTCACGCATATGCCTCAGACCAGGTGATGGAGACATACCAGGCAAGTCTCAACCGCCATCTGTGAAGTCCTTCCAAAGGAGAGGGGACACCCCCTAGCTTAGAGATGGAACCTCTAAACTAGGAGAAGGGGGGCAGGGAGGAGGAGAAGGAAGACAGTAATCCCACAGGGTTTCCTTCTAGTCCAAATGACCCTCTGGATTCCTTGGTACAGATAAATATATAATAAATAATATCAATGTATCTGCACACAATTTTTTTTTTCAAATTCCTGCTATTCATTTCACATTCTGTTTACAAAGCAATGAATCCTTCAGGAACTGCTGGGCACCTCCCCTAATACCATCTAGGCAGAGGCGATGCCTTTGAAGTCCTCACCAAGGCTCAGGGTTGGAGCTGCTAAGAAACACCCTAGGACTGAAAGCAAGTCAGCCCGCAGCGTCAGCTTGTTCGCAAGCTGCTCTCCTCGGAGTTAATGTAAAGTCATCAGAGTTAGAATGTGGACCGCAAGCTTCTCAGCCATTCAGTCCCAGGGATGGCCTGGGATGTAAACACACACTAGGATTTATTTCTTTGGCCAGGCGGGGAGTCATTAGAGTAAAGGGTAAGGGTCAAGGGGCTCAGATTGGTGGCTGATGAGCACCGGGAAAGTAGAGCAGAAGCCCAGTCCTCTTGGAACAGGGCTTTCGCCTCCAGTAGTGCTGGCTTCCCCGTTTACAGACCTTTCGTCCCCCTCCTCCTCCTTCCTCTCTCGGGTCTCTCCCCCGCCCCCCAACCCCAGATGCCTCTATGCCCAGGCAGGGCCTGCCCCTTGACAGTGGCCCAAGGGATTTGCAGCCTGGGAGGTTGTCACGAAGGGTGGGCTGCCCCTGAGTCTCCGGGCTAGGCTGCGAGCCCCGGCATTTTCCCTTCTCCAGCACCTGTCCCACTTCGGCGCCGGGGCTGGGGTTGCGCCTGCGGGCGGCCTCAGTACTGGAGCGCCCCAACCACGCACCGAAGTCTCCCAGGGTGGGGAAGTGTGGGGCTGGTTGGCGGGGCGGAGCGTTCGGTGGGGGTGTCCTGCCTCAGAAGAGACCCCCGCCCTCCTACACAGAGAGAGGCAAAACGGGGAGAGAATCATACATAAAGCGGGAGCGAAAACGCTCGCTCTGCGACCCCGTACGGCATTGCAAGCTTCTCCCGCTTCCTGGAGCCAGGAGCTGGCCGGGGAAGGTGGCTCCGTTCTTCCCCCGTGGCCAGTGCGGGGTCTGCGGCTGCCGGGCGAGGTTCCGGCTTCCCCAGGGCTGGCAGGGGGAGCCCCGAGAACTGCAGGCCCGCCCCCCTTCCTCCTCCTCCTTCCCCTCCTCCCCCACGTGTCCGCCCGGAGCCCAGCGGCCCGATCCCAGCACCCCCCTCCCCGCGCCACCTCCCTCCTCCTCCCGCTTCGTCCGCTTTCCCGGCGGCGTGGAGAAGAGCAAAGTTGCGACAGCGGCCAGGGGGCTCTGCCCAGGTGAAGGGGGCGCTGTGAGCGAGGGCGGGAGGGGGGACGGCGTGGCCCTGCGGCGGTGGCGGTGGCGGGGGGAGGATAAAGAAACTTGCTTCCCATGGCCCCCACCCCGCGCGGGTTCGGATCTTGCGTGATCCGAGCCCTCGTGGAGAGACGCGGCAACGCCGCGGAGACCAAGGCCGACACCAGGACCTGGACCCGGGCCGGGACCGCGCGCTTCTGTCGGATCGGCGGGTGCAGGCAGCTGGCCAGGCCGGCACCCAGGCAAGGGCGGGGTGGGTGGCCCTACACCGGACCGAACCAGGGACTCTGGTGGCGTGGGCGCGGGCCGAACCCGGACCGGGCCGAGTTGGGTGGCGAAGTAGGACGTGGATTCGGGGGCGGGGCGCGGCGGGAGGGGGAAACCAGGCCCGGCCGGACTGGCCTGGGCGTGGGGGCGGGGGGCGAGTTCGGGGCACTTGCTGGGTTCTGGACCGAGCGGTAGGGCGGGGCGGCACTAGGGGCTGGGCCGGACCCGCGGGGAGAGGGCGAGGGGAGGGGGAACCGGGGGTGGAGTAGGGGCGTGGAGTTGCGAGCGGGGTCTGGCCTCGGCCGGGGGCGAAGGTAGATCGGCGGGGCCGCGAGCAGAGGGAGGGAGGGAGGCCCGCGGCGGCGCGGCGGCAGCGAAGGCCAGCTTCCGCGGAGTTTGTGCCCAGGCTTCCCGGCCGGGCTCTGGCCGCCTCACGCGCACAAATGGGGCTAGGGGACTGACTGGTAAGCAACTCCGAGTGTTAGACGGTGTTCGGTAGCGATTCCAGGAAAAGCGAGGAAAGACACCGTCTACAATTATGCCGCACCCCCACCCACCTCTTAGCATCTGGATAATGTTCTCCGGGGGCCACGGACCCTCCCCGTCACAATCTTTTCACTCCCTAGCACCCCCCTCAACTGGCCCTTGTAGGGGTATGTGTTTAGGGGTGGACGGCGATGCGGGGAGGGGTTATACTTTCCCTCCCTTGGGGACAGTCTAGTTCGCATTTTATTCCTACAAGGTAGCGTCTTGTCGAGTCGTGTGGACATTGGGGTTTCGATAATTTAGGCCCCCCCTAGCTATTTGTTGGCTTGTAAGGAAAGGGACGAATCCTTGGATTTTCAAGGCTGGGATGGGGTTTAAGGATTGGGATTCACCTCCAGCTCACTTCCATTACCGACCTCTACTGTGAGCCACTTCCATGGAGAATCCAAACCTGGGGGGGGGGCGGGAGTATTAATGTGCTTCTCTATCTCTACACAGGTTCGGCCTGGCGAAGGACAGCTAGCCTGGGAGGAAAAATAGCACCAGTCCAACTCGGGTCGCCCCCACTGTTTCTTCGGTGAGGAGGGCAACGTTAAGGGGACACTGGTGGGTAGGGACCCAGTATAAGGGAAGGGTTGGGTAGTCCCCTAGAGAGAACCTTCCTTGACGGGGAGAGAGAGGCGAGCCCCGGCTTCGAGGGAGGGGTTCCGGGGAGGGAGATGGGGGGGTGGCGGCGACGGGGTGGGGGGGCGGGAAGAATGGGAGAGTCACGCCCTGCTAGCAAGGGGAGCCTCCCTCAGGCCCCTGGGAGAAGGGGACTGAAGGGGACCGAATGCGTCTGTTTCTGTGCGGCCCGGCAGGGGAGATCAGGGGGTCTCGGGATTTGCACACTAGATCGGGCACCAGTGGCCTGAGAAAGTCAGGTCGGGGCATAAGGTGGAGAGCGTACGAAGAAAGGGGGAGCTAAACCCTGGTCACAGCACACGATGATCTCCTTTCTTCAGCCTCCCCTTTGAGGGGCTTCAGGGGTGGGGGGGCGTGGGGCTCTTGCAGCCCCGCGGATTGAGTGCCTCCGCCACTCCCGGGAGTCTAGCTTTTTGCCCGGCTTGCTGCAGCCACCACTGCCTGCCTCTCCGGAATCCGCTCGGTTCTCGCAGCGATCCCCTCCTCCCCCCCCCCTCCCCTCCCAGTGTCACCGGGGCTGCTTGGCTCTGCCCCCTTCGCCGCCGCTTGCTCCCTGCTTTCGTCCCTCCCTCTCTTGCTCGCTCCCTCCCTTCTCCTCCTCCTCCCTATTCCCCCCCCCCGTAGGTGGCATTCTGGGAGTTGTAGTTGCGGGCTGCGCAGGCTGACGCCGCCCGCAAACCCGGCCAGACTCCACTTCCCGTCGAGCCCTGCGACCGGCACCCACTCCACCAGGCTTCGCTCTCACACACCGACACACACACACATCGCTCTCCCCCTCACTCTTTCGCTCGCCGCGGCTGCTGCCAGTGTGTGGCTCTGTCTCTCCTCCGCTTTGCTGAGCCCTCCCTTCTTCCTCTCAGTTCCTAGAGTCCGACCGCCGCTGCCGCCGGGAGAGAGAAGGAGGTCGGTGGCGATAAGGGGCGGAGGGAGGCATCAGACCTGGGCTGTATTAGGCGGGTGACGGTTCACAGGGGGTAAGAGGGAACCCGGGTGGCGGCCTGAGCCTCCCCGCGGAGCCGACCCAGGAACAGGTGCGTCTTTTTTTTCTCTCCCCCAATCCCTCCACCCCTTTTGACTCCCCGGCTTTTTTGTATTCCCCCACCCGCTTTTTTCTATCTTAAGCCTTTCCTCAACCCTGTCCCTTCTTCGCCCCGCGGCCGCTCTGCTTGCCCCCCGGGGGCGCCGTCCTCTTCGTGTCCCCGGACGTAGCGCTCCCTGGAGCTCGCTCTGTCCTCGCCCCTCCCTTCGGGACAGCTCCCCTCCACTTCCCACCTTCGTACCCCATCCCTGCCCTGCCCTACCCCCTCCTCGACCCCCTTCTCTCTTAGCCAGGTGAGACTAGTTCGCCACGATCCCGGAGTCTTCTTCCTGGCTGGGCGGGGGTCTCCATGGAAACAGGGGTCGGTAGATCCTGGGGGGGAAACCGTAGGAATTACCCCACTCCTCCGAAAGGGAGGTGGAGACTATGGTCTTGTTAACTACCTGGCCTCAACCCCCGATACAAGGATCCGACGATCAGAAGGGAGCCTGGCCAGCAGGGTAGGGCGAGAAAAGGCTTGTTTTCTTTTTTTGGGGGGGGTTGCCCGTGATGAAGTCTTGGAGAGACCAGGAGAAAATACCCTCCAACCTCAGAGGGGAGGTGCGACGGGTGCTCTTTCAGGTCTGCTTTCTCCCGTGCTAGGGTGCGGGAACGGTGGGGTAAGGGGTACCCTAGGTGGCGGCGGGGCCTGGGTTCGGGAGTGGGAGTGCTGTGATGGGGGCAGGGGCAATTATCCGAGTCCCTGGAAAAAAGGCGGGGGATGACTTCGGAGCGCCCTGGCTCTGCTGCCCTCGCTCTAGGGGCGGGGGCCGCCGGGCCAGGAGCGGCGAGGAGGGGGCTTAAATTGAAGCAGGATGAGATGGGGGCAATTCACACTAGCCCTAGCAAGCCAGGGGGAGATCTGGACGTCCAAGCCCTCCACCCGCTTCGCGCCAGGCCTGGAGGCAAGGGGTCTGAGAGCGGAGCCGAGGGCTGGAAAGAAGGAGGCTCTGGTTACGGGGCCGGGTTTCGGGATCGGGGGCAATCCCCCGGCCCTTGGAGAAGGAGGGAGGAGGATGACCGCGAACCCCCGGGCTCCCCCACCCCAGGTTCTAAGGGGCGTGAGGAACGGACAGCAGGCCCAGCGGAGCTGGATTCGAGAGGATTGCGGCCAGGGAGTGGGGGCGCTTAGTGGTGGGCTTCGGGGGGAGCAGTCCAGCGGCGGGGC